>NC_083097.1:39212228-39526736 GCF_949774975.1 Lagenorhynchus albirostris | reverse complement strand
TTATGGCTGAATTATATTCTACTGCATGGAGATCTTATATTTTGTTTATCTGTTCATCAGTTGATGGGCATATGAGTTGTTCCTGCATTTTGGCTATTATGAATAATGTTGCTATGAACATTTGTGTACACATTTTTTTCCAGGCATATGTTTTCAATATTCTTTGGTAAATATGTAGTACTGGAATTGCTGGGTCCTATGGTAGCTCTATGTTTAACCTTTTGAGGAAATATCAAATTATTTTACAAAGTGCCTTCATCATATTAAAAATCCCCTGCAGTGTATGAGGGCTTCAATTTCTCTACATCCTCACCAATACTTATTATCTCCCTTTTTAATTTTAGTCACACTCATGGGTGTGACATGGTATCTCATGGTTTTAATTTCCATTTCTCTGGTGACTAAGCAACTTTTTGATCAAATTTCATGTGCTTATTGACCATATATATCTTCTTTGAAAAAATTATCTATGCATTTTTAAATCTGGTTATTTGTATTTTTTATTGTTGAGTTTTAAGTGTTCTTTATATATTGTGGCTATAAGTCCCTTATCACATAGAAGATTTGTAAATAATTTCTCCCATTCTGTGGGTTGTCTTTACTTTCCTCATGGTTCTATTTGCAGCACAAAAGTTTTTAATTCTGAGGAAATTCAATTTATCTTTTTTTCTTTGTACTTATATTTTGCTACTATATCTAAGAAGCCATTGTCTAACCCAAAGTCACAAAGATTTAATCTTATGTTTTCTCCTAAATGTTTTACAGTTTTAGCCCTTAATTTTAGGTCTCTAATTCATGTTGAGTTAATTTTGTATATGATGTGAGGTAAGAGTACAACTTTATTCTGTGCATGTAGATATCCATTTGTCCCAGCACAAATGTTGAAAAGACTATTCTTTCCTCATTGAATTATTCTGGAACTTATTTCAAAAATTAATTTACCTTAAATATAAAGGCTTATTTCTAGATTTCTTTAAACTTTAAAAAATTCCTTTCAATGATGTTTTGTAGTTTTCAGCACTTAATTCTTGCATCTTACTCTATTTAATATTATTGTAAATTTAAATATTTCTTAATTTTATTTTCAGAGTAGCATTATACTAATGTATACAAATACAGTTGACTGTTTTATATTTATTGTGTATTCTGCAACCTTGATGAACCTTGAATTTATTAGTTCTAATAGATTTTTTTTGTGTAGATTCCTTTGGTTTTCTATGCAAAAGATCATGTCATCTGTAAAAAGAAATGGTTTGACTTTTTCCTTACTAATTCAGATGCCTTTTAATTTCTTCTTCTTGCCTAATTATCCTGTCAAGAACCTTCAGTAAAATGTTGAAAAAAAGTAGCAAGAGCAGATACACTGAACATTGTATATAGTATTCAATAACAACAAATATAACGTGCTCAGGAATAATATAATCAAATATGTTTAATAATAATGAGGAAAGTATAAAATGATATTTAAATATGTAGATAAGACTCAGCTAAATCTGTTGTAGGGCTCAGTGTGCTTATATAATTTTCCACAAATCAATCTATAAAGATTTACAAACCTATTTTAAAGGACAAGTTTGTTATTTTAGAAATTGCAGAGAAAATCTTGATATTCATATAGTATAACAAAAGGCCAAGAACAGAAAGATAATCTTGGGCAAAACAATACTTAAGATCCTATTGGTATCATATACAAATTATATTTTTAAAACAAGTATTTAAATGTATGATACTGGATCAGAACTATGTAAACCAATAGTGATCATTACAAAATTATTGGTATGGAGTATTTAACAAATAGTACTAGAAAAATTGTTTAAATTTATTTAAATTAGTTCCTGTATCCCATCATAAGCAACTATCAATTCTATGTGATTTTAGGAACTAACTTTTGCGTTACTTTGATGCAGTATGTTTTTTGTTTGGTTGGTTCTTATTACATTAACTCTTGTTCTTACTTTTTTATCATTTCATTTATTATAGTGACTAACATATTGAAGAAACCCAGTAATTATCTTTTCAGTGAGTAAGGCAATCAATGCCACCCAACCTGGATTTGATGACAACTCTGGAAAACTTAGGAATCCATGTCTGTAGACTAAAATCTCAGCAGAGCAAAGGTATCAGCATTCCCTCAATTACCATGAAAACATAATCCAATCCCTAACAAAATTCCAGTGAGAGATTTGATTGGGCCATTAATACATATGTATATTATATTATATTATAAAGTCTTATAGATTATTTTAAAAAATATTGAGAATGATTAGAAATTTGAGTGGAAAAACTGGAAAGACTTATACTTTTTTTTACCAGCTATCCAGCACTATTTCAAACAACAGTTTTAATACAGTAAAATATGCATTAACATTGGCACAGGAATGGACTGACAGCTCAATGAAATAAAAAGATTCATCTAGGTATAGATACAGGTATATACGGGGATTTAATGTGAGATGAAATTGACATTGGTAATCATTTGGACAAATATATGTTTTAATATCATTGAAACAACTGACCCTCGATTAAGGAAATAATATCTGTCTGTGGTTGGATTTCTACCTCTCTAAAACCCAAATTAGTAACATTTGAATAGAAAAAATATAAACATGAAAATAAAATAATAAAAGTACCAGACAAAGCAAATGCAAATATTTTTACATTTTTGAAATATGTAGTACAATAAGAAACCAGGGAGCAAATTATTAAGACATTTTACTATAATGGAATCTGTACTTTAAAAAAACTTATATAGGAGAGTAATTCATGAGCAAATTAAAATATTAAAAAAGGGACAAAAATTAATATACATGGCTAGCAAATGATTAACCTTCCTTGAATATTTGCAAACAATTATTCCTCTTCCTTGTTTTATTTCTAATAACACTTATATTATTCTTCATAATTGATATATTTATTTTTTATTGTTTCCCTTCATTTAATAAAATGTGAGCCATAGGAGGGCAGTTATTTTTATCTGTTTAATTTAATGATGTGTTTTCAGTGTCCAGAATATGGGCTGGCTCACTAGTTTTTAGTAATTGACATCAATAAGAAATATCCATCACCGTAATATAAAAATGTGCACAACATTAGAAGAGAAAAAAATGTTTAAAGAAGAAATACCAAGTTATCACTAATGATATGAAATATGCTCCATCTTTTTTTTTTAAGAGGCAGCAGCATTTTATTTTAATTTTTTTAATTTATTTATTTTTGGCCACACCTGGCTGGCATGCAGGATCTTAGTTCCCCAACCAGGGATTGAACCCGCACCCTCTGCAGTGGAAGTACGGAGCCTTAACCATTGGACTACCAGGGAAGTCCAAAATATACTCCACCTTTACATTTACAAGTTAAAGCATTTACATTTTTTATTATGTATTTGTCAAGCTTTTAATATCTTAATTATACCCATTTTTATAAGAATATGGAGAAGTATATAATGATGAACTGCTGGTGGTAGTATAAATTGGGTAGTAATATGGCAAATAAGAAGCATGGATACATTGGGGTGCAGATATTTGATTTCTGGACACTTATTCTTAAAGTATAACAAGAAAATTATGCAAAAATATCTACAAGGAAGAATGTTCAACCCTATGTGTGTTTGTTTGTGTTTGCATGTGTGGAGAAAGATATAAAATATATATATGGCACCGGGTAGCAGTATATACACAAATTATACATATGTACACACGCATATATATGTACATACACGCTCTGTAAAATTGTTCTCATCTGTATCTCTACATACTTTTTTATCTCTAATGTATCTTGATAGTGAGATATACATACATGACTATAGACATGGTATAATGCACCCCCAAACACTAATAGTGTTAGGATTTAGAGCTATTTTCTAATTCTTTTTAGCATTATGTTGTAAATATTTACACTGTACAAATGCCAACATTTTATATTCTAAAAGAGAAAAGAGTTAATAGCATTTTTAAGGGGAACACCAAAAATCTCAGATTATTCTAAGATTTTGTTATGTTTTCTTAAGGGCAGGAATTGTCTCTATTTACCATTACATTTCTGCAGCAAGTAAAATGGTTGGCACCTAGCAGGTGGTTAATAATGATGTACTGAATAAATGAATAAATATCAAGAGGACGCTTCAAAAAAGTGTGTATATTCCCACCCCTTCCCTACTTTACTATCTTTGAAGAGAATTGCCTAGAAACTCAATCTGTTACCAATGGTAAAAATTAATTTACTTTTATCTAACAGATTTTTAATCTATTTTTTTCTTTACCAATAGATATAGTCCCCAGATTTTGATTGTCCATACATGGAGTACTTTCTGATTAGTCTTGAAACTCCCTGTTGTTGAAATATGGAAGAAACTAGGGCTAGCCAACAATCTGGCTGAAAAGTAAGAGAAAAACCACCCACCTGGGGTCAAGTAACCCACTCTATTTCATGAAGCCATTCTTATTTCCTCACTGAAGTGCTTTGGATAGGTGAAAATGACAAGGCTGATTGGCTCAGGTAACTAAGGCCACAGGAGTGTTTCACTTTACAATTAGTTCCACTTGGAGACTCAGCAATGCATCCTGCTGAGAGACTTAAAGCTCCAACTTGCTCATGATCCATCTGAGTGAACTGACTGATAATCTATGCTGTCACATCCTGCATCTCTGCCTCCAGGAGGGCTCAACCTATCAGAATCAACTATTCTTCTTGGACAGTGAAAGAAAAGGAAAGAAAGAAAAAAAGAAAGAAAGAAAGAGAGAAAAAATGGCACAAAATCGAATGTAATCAGAATCAATTACCCAGTTTTTTTATTAATTTGAACCTGTGAATAATAGAAGTCATTTCTAAAAGATAATTGTTTTGAACCTAAAAGTGATATACTTTTTCAAAGTGATATACCTTTATACTTGAGACATTGAAACCCAGTTTTGATTAATTTAATTAATTAATTTTGATTAAATATCAATGTGAAGGAGTGTTCTGCCTATGTTTTCTTCTAAGAGTTTTATAGTGTCTGGCCTCCATTTTGAGTTTATTTTTGTGTATAGTGTTAGGGAGTGTTCTAATTTCATTCTTTTACTTGTAGCTGTCCAGTTTTCCCAGCACCATTTATTGAAGAGGCTGTCTTTTCTCCAATATATAGTCTTGCCTCCTTTGTCAAAGATAAGGTGACCATAGATGCATGGGTTTATCTCTGGGCTTTCTTTCCTGTTCCATTTGTCTATATTTCTGTTTTTGTGCCAGTACCATACTGTCTTAGTTACTGTAGCTTTGTAGTATACTCTGAAGTCAGGGAGCCTGATTCCTCTAGCTCTGTTTTTCTTTCTCAAGACTGCTTTGGCTATTTGGGATCTTTTGTGTTTCCATACAGATTGTAAAATATTTTGTCCTAGTTCTGTGAAAAATGCCATTGGTAGCTTGATAGGGATTGCACTGAATCTGTAGATTGCTTTGGGCAGTACAGTCATTTTCACAGTGTTGATTCTTCAAATCCAAGAACATGGTATATCTCTCCATCTGTTTGTGTTGTCTTTGATGTTTTTCATCAGTGTCTTATAGTTTTCTGCATACAGGTCTTTTGTCTCCTTAGGTAGGTTTATTCCTAGGTATTTTATTCTTTTTGTTGCAATGGTAAATAGGATTGTTTCCTTAATTTCTCTTTCTGATTTTTCATTGTTAGTGTATAATAATGCAAGAGATTTCTGTGTATTAATTTTGTATTCTGTGGCTTTACTAAATTCATTGATTAGCTCTAGTAGTTTTCTGGTGCATCTTTAGGACTTTCTATGTGTAGTGTCATGTCATCTGCAAAAAATGACAGTTTTATTTCTTTCCAATTTGAATTTTAAAACTTTTAGAAGAAAACCTAGACACAATACTCTTTGACATAAATCGCAGCAAGATCCTTTTTGACCCACCTCCTAAAGTAATGAGAATAAAAACAAAAATAAATAAATGAGACCTAATTAAACTTAAAATCTTTTGCACAGCAAAGGAAACCATAAACCAGATGAAAAGACAGCCCTCAGAATGGGAGAAAATATTTGCAAATGAAGCAACAGACAAAGGATTAATCTCCAAAATTTACAAGCAGCTCATGCAGCTCAATATCAAAAAAAACACAATCAAAAAATGGGCAGAAGACCTGAATAGACATTTCCCCAAAGAAGAAATTCAGATGGCCAAGAAACACATGAAAAGATGCTCAACATCACTAATTATTAGAGAAATGCATATCAAAACACAATGAGGTATCACCTCACACCAGTTAGAATGGCCATCATCAAAAAGCTACAAACAATAAATGCTGGAGAGGGTGTGGAGAAAAGGGAACCCTCCTACACTGTTGATGGGAATGTAAATTGGTACAGCCACCCTGGAGAACAGTATGGAGTTTCCTTAAAAAACTAAAAATAGAGCTACTGTATGATCCAGCAATCCCACTCCTGGGCATATATCTGGAAAAAACCATAATTCAAAAAGACACATGTACCCCAATGTTCATTGCAGCACTATTTACAATAGCCAGGACATGGAAGCAACCTAAATGTCCATTGACAGTTGAATGGATAAATAAGATGTGGTACATATATACACTGGAATATTACTCAACCATAAAAAGGAAAAATATTGGGTCATTTGTAGTGATGTGGATGAACCTAGAGTCTGTCATACAAAGTGAAGTAAGTCAGAAAGAAGAAAACAAGTACCATATATTAACACATATATGTGGAATCTAGAAAAGTGGTACTGATGAACCTATTTGCAGGGCAGGAAAAGAGATGCACATGTACAGAACTGACTTGTGGACACAGCCGGGGAAGGGAAGGGTGGGACGAATTGAGAGTAGCATTGACATATATACACTGCCATGTGTAAAAAGCCAGTGGGAAGCTGCTGCATAGCACAGGGAGCTCAGCTCAGTGCTCTGTGATGACCTAGAGGGGCAGGATGGGGGGCCAGTGGGAGGGAGGCTCAAGAGAGAGGGGATATATGTATACATATAACTGATTCACTTTGTTGTACAGCAGAAACTAACACAACACTGTAAAGCAATTATGCTCCAATTAAAAGAATATATCAGTGTGAAAAGGTTTAGTCTATTCTATTGCTAACAGTTCACTCATTTATATGTAGTCAACGTTGACATTGAATAAAGGGGACACACACATTCACGTAAACAGACATCCACATGCACATGCACCTACAAATGAAAGTCTACAGGCTGAAAAGTAACAAATAGCTTGACACTGCCAATAGACTTATCAGAGTCTAGTCTGATATGAGACAGCTGAGCTGAAACAGAAAACAAAACCTTGTCAGTTCATTATCAATTCTGAGAAATGGGAGGAAACATTTATTTCCTAAATTTGGACAGATTGCATCTGTAACAGGGTTCACAACCGAGAACAGAGAGACTTTTTGGGAGAAGTCAGGAATCTACCTGAGAAGGAAAGAGGCTAGTAAGGAACCTGCCAAAGAGGTAAGTGTTAAACCACAGAGCAGTTTAGACAGATTTGGATAATTACTTTTTCCTGGCTGGAATGTAAAAGCATATTATAAATAGTGCATGGCTTGAACAATTGCCCTCAGATCCCTTCCCATACACTGTCACCTTGCCTTACAGGTTCCTATCCCCCTGTTTCAGATTGCCCATCTCCATATTTAGGTACAGCTGCCTCGCTATAGTATAATTCTGGATCATCCCACTGGCTTTTCCTTTGGGCTTCATACATAACCCTAGACTTTTGGTTTGTTTGTTTGGTTGGTTTTGAAATACATCTTGTCTCTTCTTATACTTCATTTTAGTATTACAGGCTTCTGTCAGGTGGGGAGGCCCTGGGATACAGCAAAAGAGGTTGGGTTTAAGAAGGTAGGTGTTTTTACATAGAGCTCTCCCTGTCAGCCTGGATGCTGGAAAGACTTTGTTCAGCCTTTGACAGTAAGCACAATTTAGCCAACCATTTTGAAGCATTTTATAATGGTGAAATTTCATTCCTTTAAATGATGAAGCACATTCAACATAGTTCAGATAGATTGTGAGCTCATTAAGTCCAGGCACCTTGCCTTATTACTTACCACAATCCTTAATACACTATAGGAGCTCAATGAATGCCAAATGAAAGAATCAAAGAAGAGGAAAAGCCAAACAAACAAATCTTACTTCTTAAATACATTTGTTCTTTCAAACTATATAGGATGATCAGAGAGATGAAAAGTTTAGCCAATTTTTATGCAGCTTTTAAAAATCCAACTATTACCATAATCCTTTTTATTATTTCTCTTCAGACTCATGAAGTAGCACTGGGATATTGCATGTTGAAATTAATTTTAAAATTTAAATACAAGTTTCCAATATTCCAGATTTTTCCAAGGCTAATAAACCCTTAGTTTACTATTCTTTTTACAAAAATGTACCACACCCACATTTTTATCATTAGGTTTATTTTTCTAACTTACAGCTTTTCTTTCTTTTAAGAATCATAAATGCCAAAGCTTTCCAGATCATTGATTCCACCGTAATATTATCCCATCTAGTTGACTTTCTCATATATTTTTTATGTAGGTTTTTTTTTCCTATTTGACATTTCAGCAATAATCTTGAAAAAAAACAAAAATTCTAAATTTTCTCTATTTTTAACATTACAGAGAACTACTCTTCTTAATTGTGGCATTTAATTGATTGTGTATCCATTTCCTTAAAACCTTATCTTCTGGTTTGCTTTCCAGTTTGACAATTGACAGGTAATAAAATGTTTAGATCAGCACTTTCCTGAAAACTTACAAAAAAGTCAAAGACTCAATGTCAAGTTCTTGCAGACTTATTTAATCACAATGAGTGGAAAGGAAGACGTATTTTGATTAAGACTGGCTAAACCGATCAGTAAAGACCTTGAACTTGCTTAAGTTACTACTGGCTATTCCCAGTAATGGTGATAGCCTAAAAGTGAACCCTCAAACCATTAACACAAAATGAACAAGAGATAACTTGAAAAAGCGTTTTTTTTTCACCTTATAATTATTGTTTCAAGTTTGTATACCTACATTGGTATTCTAGATACTTATATTATTCTATTGCTGTTGTCCCTGTTGGTTTTTTTTCTTTTAAAAATATTTTCTCCAGCTTATCCTTTAGATAACTTTATTCCCCAAGCTCCATTAAAAGCACAAATTGGGGAAATCACAGAAGGAATAGCCAGCAGGGTATAACGTTTCAGCTTACCATTTTTGCAGATCCTAATTTTGATATAGTAGTTGAAGTTCAAAAGGCAGAGAAGGTCAAGGTGAAGGTGTACTACTTCAAAATCCTCAAGATCCATTGGATATAAGACTTAAACAAACAAGAAATTACTTTCATTGATTAAATGTAGATTGAATTAGGAGGGAAAAATCACAGGCGCTGCTAAGGTTATGTCCCCCACTCATTGTTTAACTCAGCATGACTGATTCAATCTGCTGAGCCCCAAGGAAGGCCAAAGATGTCACTCACAGACTCCACACGATGCAGGAGCCTTAGAAGAGCAAAATCGAAAAGTTGCACTTTATCCACTCACAGCCTGGAGCCACTGTTCTCATTCGGTCTTGTGTTAGCAGAACAATAAATTGCAGCAGGCATTGGGCTGCTCCTCATAATAATTATAAGTATCCCACAGGCAAAGCTGTTGTTGCTTTTAAGACTTGACAGAATGTGTCTTGTAGGCATGACCCAGCAGATGGGGACTTTTTCGTTTTATCTTTCCCCAAAAGCTACCTAGGTGAAATATATAAAGCATCTTGATAAGGGATATATTTTCTCCTGTACGGGTAGTTTGATCACTATAAGCTGCCCCTCTTGTTCATTCACCTTAAAAATAATTGCCACTCTGTGGTAGAAGAAGTCAAGTACAGCCACAGAGGCAGGGATAGACCTTTTGCTCCATCCTGCTAATTGGTGTCACCTACTGCACTGCTTTATGTATTGATGGTAGAAAAAAAAAATGAAGCAGAAAATTAAGTGTGAAAGGATTTTTTGTCCTCCTGTCACTTTGTACAACATTTAGTTCAGTTGACATGACACTGTGCCTTTTGTTACATAAAACTGTCACATTGTCCCCTCTGGTTAGCTTCAGTTGCTGCCCAAATCAATAATAACTGTCAAAGCTGTCAAATAATGAAAGGATCCTATGATATGTTGGCTGCAGTAAATGATATTTTTGACTATCCTTTTCAATGTTACCCAATTAGTTTCAAACACATATTAGAAATGAAGAAATGAGATAAGCTTTGTAAATGATATAACAAACTTGAAAATGAGGACATCGCTTATGTACATTAGTTATATATTATTGGATATAATTCTTATAATTTTTAAAAAGTCAGTTTTAGATGAATCATTTTTATATAATGAGAACTTTAATTCCTAAGCAAAGATGTAACTCAGAAACCCTGAGCTTCTATCATTTCCTCATGTATGTAATGATAGCATTTAGTTATCAGAGGGATAATTTATTCCAGATTTACATACCTATGGAGAAGCCCCTAAGGTATGGTTTGATCATGGGAGGAAGTTGTCACGTACTGTTATTGTTTTCCATCTAGGCAATATAGCTATTGCCCTCTTATAGTATTTGTAAGCAGGAAACCAAGTCACAGACAGCTATAGATGGAACCAATGGTCTTAAATATTCCTGATCAGTCCCTCTAATTGAAAACCATTTGGGGAAAACTCAAGAGTGGTTCCTTAGAAGCCTTGGATGAACTAAAGAACTATATTTGTATTTTAGGTAAACTGATCTCATTCCACTTTGTTCTACTCAGGGATAACATCTCTATGTCTTCATGTTTTTAGTCTCTAACCAAGAAAAGAGCGCACATACAAATTATGTAATTCCCACTTCCCTGAACCAACTGTTCCAAGCTTTTTCAAAATTTGTGTGTTAGCCTTTGAGTTTAGCATGCTCTCAGTGACCCTCTTTTCAGACCCCTCTAACCACACTTCACACCCCCGATTTTTAAATTGTCAGAAATGTTCAGAATTAATTCATCGCTTTACATCTGATGTGACTTAGAGAATTAAGGTTCATGCATCCTGTATGAGTTTCCCTTGACTCTCCAGTGCTATGGCCTATAGAAATCTAAAGTGCCCTCCTCCTCCATGTAAAACTCCTACACATACTTAACATTGATTTGGCTCAAATGTAAAACTGAACACCTCTGAGTTCTCCAAAGAATTTATTGCTACATGGAAACATTAAGTATCTGGGTAGGCTTTATTAGATACAATTTTTTTTTTTTTTTTTTTTTTTTTGCGGTACGCGGGCCTCTCACCATTGTGGCCTCTCCCGTTGCGGAGCGCAGGCTCCGGACGCGTAAGCTCAGCGGCCATGGCTCACGGGCCCAGCCGCTCCGCGGCATGTGGGATCCTCCTGGACCGAGGCACGAACCCGTGTCCCCTGCATCGGCAGGCGGACTCTCAACCACTGCGCCACCAGGGAAGCCCTATTAGATATACTTTTGATTAAAGTTTATGAGTTTATATATTAAACATTTTCCAACATCCTTTCACACATATTCTCTCATACTGAGTTAGTGTCATAGACTCCTGCACATAAAGGTAAAAAGAATGCATTCCAACAAATTATTATTTAGTCCCAAGTATTCCAAAGCTGTGGCATTCTTTAGTATTTTAATAAAAATTATTTAGATTTTAAAAATAGAAATGAAAAACAATCTGGCTATGGCTTCCCTGGTGGCTCAGTGGTTAAGAATCTGCCTGCCAATGTAGGGGACACAGGTTCAAGCCCTGATCCAGGAAGATCCCACATGCTGCGGGGCAACTAAGCCCATGCGCCACAACTACTGAGCCTGTGCTCTAGAGCCCATGAGCCACAACTACTGAACCCATGTGCCACAACACCTGAAGCCCACGCACCTAGAGCCCGTGCTCCACAACAAGAGAAGCCACCACAATGAGGCCTGTGCACCGCAACGAAGAGTAGCCACCGCTCACTACAACTAAAAAGAAAGCCTGCGTGCAGCAATGAAGACCCAATGCAGCCAAAAATAAATAAATTTATTAAAAAGAAAAAATCTGGCTACTATCCTTCATATATGAATTTCGGTAACGGGCTGAGAGAGAGCATTTAACTCTCTCATTGATGCACTAAGTCAAACCTGTTCTGTAAAATTCTGCAAGGTTTCATAAATGCTTACCAAAAAAAAAAAAAGATCTTGGGTACAAGAAAGAGTAGTCAAATTTACCAAAAATATTTAAAATAACCCTTACAATATCCATATGCTTTTGAATAGAGTATAGTCACTTATGTTGGTAAAAATAATAATACATAAAAATTAAAGATTTACTTAATTTATTATAAAATAATATTCTGACAAAATTCCTCCACTTTTATAAATTCATAAAAGTGCAAATATCCTAATCCATCTAAATTTGTTATAGGAATATTTATCAGTAGGAGTCTTAGCTTGACTCTAGATTCAGGCATTTGTAGGTTAGTCTGAAGGATGCTGGGTTATGCTCACTAAAGCTCTATTTTATGATTGATTGGGGACATTTATGAGTAATAATTTATCATGAAGATAAAGCTAAAGTTGAACTCATGTACAATGAATTATTATCAAAGAGGTTGCACGGTTTAGAGATTAGAATCATATCTGTTGCTGATTTCTTTCTGGCTTAGCTTTATTGAAATTATCTAAGTCTTAGGATCAGGAGTCTGCAAGAAAGTAGAAAGGGAAAACTGAGAGTTTATTCAGTCCATAAACAAAGCAGTGGCAGCACAGATGTCAGTAGCTGTAGCAGAGTTTGAACAAAATGTTACTAAAAATAAAACATACCTGATTTTTTTGGAAACAGATTAAGCAGTGTTTAGAAGGGAATTTATAGTATTTTTTTTAAAGGTTAGTAAAATTAACAGATCTACAGCTCTATTGATCAAGGAAGTAAGCAAGCAAAGGATGGCACACATTACCAATGTCAGTTATTTAGAGGGGGCACCACTACAGACTCCAAAGAAATTAAAAGAAATTAAGAAAATATTACTGTCTACTTTATGCCAATACGTCCAACAATTAAGATGAAATGGGCAAATTCCTTAAAAATACAAGTTATCAAAAGTGACTCAAGAAGAAGTTGAAGATATGAATAGCAGTATAGTACTGCATTCATTAAGTACATCTGAGTCTTGAACAGTGAGTGATAGGGTTAGGGGCATCTACACCCTGCACAGTCAAAAATCCGCATATAACTTTGTAGTCTGCCCTTCGTATCTAAGGTTCCACATCTGAGGATTCAACCATCAGCAGATCTGCAGTACTGATGTTCATATTTATTTAAAAAAATCCAAGTATATGTGGGCCCATGCAGTTCAAACCCACGTTGTTCAAGGGTCAACTGTAAATTAAATTTGTAATTAAAAACTTTCAGAAAGAAAATTAAAGGCCTTGACAGCTTCACTGGTGAATTCTATCAAATATTTAATACAGAAACAATAGCAATCATGCACAAGTGCTTTTACAAAAAAAGAAGTGGGAACATTTCTCAAATATTTTATGAGCCTGAATTATTCCAACACCAAAACCAAATAAAGATATAATGAGGAAAGAAATTACAGACCAGTATTCTTGGATAGATGCAAACAACAAGACAATATTGGCAAATAAAATATATATATATATATATATATATAAGAATATAGTAGTTCATCACCAAGAGGGATGTATCCAAAAATGCAAGATTGACATCCAGAAAGCAATCAGTGGAATTCAATGCATTAGCAAAATAAAGAGGGAAAGGATGTGGTCATATTTATCGGTACAGCAAAAGCATTTCAAATGAATCAACGTCCGTTCACAGTGAACCTCTCAAAGCAGTAGAAAAAGAACTCCCTGACCTGATAAAGAAATCTATGAAAATTTACAATAGTATCATATTTAGTGTCAAAATAAAGAATGCTTGGCTCCTAATATTGGGAACAGGCAAAGATTTTTACTCTTCTCACTTCTATTCAACCTTTCATCAAGGGTCCTAGCCAGTTAAGTAAGGCAAGCAAAGGAAATAAAAGGCATATAAATTTGAAAGAAAGAAGTAAAATTCTTTGGATTCACTGATAACATGATTGTGTATGTGGAAAATCCTAAGGCATCTAAACAATGATCTACTAGACCTAATTACTGGGTTTATTTTGATAATAAATTTTACCTTCCTTTTTTGGGAGAAAATGGATGTTTTTATTTTTTTGTAATGCAGTTGATTTACGTTTTGTGGGAAAATGTTTTTTATTTCTAGTTTTTCTTTATACTAAAGAATAGAAAATAGATTTTGTTGATGTTGGCAATGAAGAGATGGACTTTAGTGGGTACCCATCATTTGTATCTGGCCTGACATTTTGGATCATTCCTTCAACATTTGGAAAAACGTCTCTGTATTTAAAATCCCTCATTATTTATATAGAGTAAAAAGAATCACTATATTTACAGGCTTCATTGTCATTCGATATAGGTTTCACCTGCCAGATGAATCAAAGGAAGACTGTGATTAAAAAAAGAAAACTATTGAGCAATCAAGTAGAGAATGGGGTATCCATCTCTTGACACTAGTGACAGTAGATACTGCATATTTCTATGGGTGAAGAAAAGCTGTGGAAGCTTCCAGCCCCTTCCCAAGGCAGGATAGTTTTGGTGCTGGAGACAGTACCAGATTCCTCGTTCTGACAGTTGCTTCGTGGTTTTGTGATTGATGAGAATTTCACCGAAATTAACAGATAAAATCTGAAGTATGATGGAAGTTTGGATTGGCTTTCAGTCACTGACTTTATTACTCACCTAAACCACGCACCTTGCTGTGCAGCCTTCAGCCCCATCCCATCTGGCACTCCTCTCTGGGACCATCAGATCTCCTTTCACTCTGCAGACTAACATTAGATGCATGAAAACACAAAAGTTGAACTTTGTTTCTTTCTCCCTTGCTTTTATGCTGCACGCCCCTGCCAAGAGTTAGTAAGTATATAACCTCTTGCTGTGGCCTAATTGATGAGTGTAGGGTGAATATAAACAAATTGGAAGGAGAAATACACATTGGTTTAAAGACCGAAAATTAACCCTGCCTATTTGAATATTATATATTTGCTTCATATAAGCAAATTATACACCCTTTTCCAAGCATCCATATGACACAAATATTTATTTAAAAGCACCTCCCCAAACCATAAATAAGTTATAAAGAAATAAATTGCATAAACCATATTTTCTACCTACAGGAAAAGTAATGCAGAAAATTAATTTTTCTAAGTCTCAATTGCTTAGTAATTGTAAAACATCAAGTAACTCTTGGATCACAGCCCAAAATAAACTGATTACAGACTCTTAAAAACTCATTAACAATGAGAATTCTAAGTTTCTAAGTTGTAGCCAAAATGATATCCATTATAATAGAAAATGTATCCATCTTGGTGAACATTCCAAGTCTCAGTTGGACTTCAATATAGTTTTTGCAAGCTTTTAATCATTCACTTTCTTCTTTAAAGGAAATTAATCTCCATTTATATTTGTGGAAATCCTAATTCCAAAATTTACCTCCTGTGTTCATAAAGGACTGAAATTAGGATATAAATTGGCTTTTCCATGTTATTGTCTCAGAACTGGCCACAAGCATGCTCTGTCATTCTGCTGCTTCCAGCTGTAATTAGATAATAGTGAAAGGCAAGTCCCCATAATCCTGAATTTCCCTGAAGTACTCTATATTTTAATCAGATAAATGAACAACCTCTCAGTAGCTTCTTCATGTTTTCAGTTTGTCTCTGGGAAATGTTTTGCTCTACCTTTTGTCAAAGCACAGATTACAGGAACCCTGAGAAAGCACCTCTCTGTGTGTGAAGGCAGCTCCTTAATGCTGAGTGGGCTCTGTGAACAAATGACTTGCATTGGAACATATATGTTTTCCAACACCTTTTAACCCATTGCATATTCCCTTCCCACCAGAAACTGAGATTCTTTTCAGTAAAATGATCCAGAAACCAATCCAAGTTAATGGCAGACCTTAAATGCCCTTTGTGCAGGTGAGCAACCTGCATCAGAAGCCACTTGGGAGCTCTCCAGCTAGTCCTTTCTAGTCCTCCCTGACTCAAGCAAGATGTGTTCTTGGTCTTTTCAGCCTAATTCTTTGTGAAGGTGTTACTGGTTCTGGAACCTCAGGCTTAGCATCCTTCTCCTTCCTGCCACTGCAGAGTGTAGAGAAGACAAATCTGGTTTCTGGAAACTTAGGAAATGTGGCTTTCTTATGCTGATATAGAATAAGCAGCACAAGATGTTGCATGACCAATTCCAAGGAGTAAATTTTAGTTTATGGGTCATTTTATTGGAAATTATACTTCTACTGGAATCTTGGAAACTAGTATCCTATATAGGAAGCATGTGAGAGACACTAGAAAACCAAAACCACAACTTTTTGAGTTGGGTGAGCATTACCTTTGGAATTTATTTTCAATAATGTGTTCTTCTGAAGGAATTTTCAAATTCTGTGAAGTATGGTACATGCACATGAATTGATTTGGACACTCCAGCCTTCCTGAACACATCCCCAGGTTTCCTCCCCCGATCCATTATCAGCAAGCATGACACAAAACAATGTGACAAATATCCTACATATCAAAGAGGAGAAAAATCATTGCTCTATTAATTCCAAAGTGTTTAAATAAAAAGATATGCTGACCGTCACAATGATGTCTGGTCTAAACAAAAATGCATGTAGAATAGTAAGGAATGTAAAATACGAAGCAATGACAAATGTGTGAATTTCAATCAGAATCTACTTTTATATGAATGTAATTATGAAAAATTATTATCCTATTATTACTATATTAATGAAATAAATCAAAGTCTACTCATGTTACCTTCAACCTACTATTGATTTTTAAAAATATAAAATATATGCAGTTATTAAATCCCTTATTAGTAGTAGTAATTATTTCTGCAATTTGTCTTAATTATACTTAACAATACCAATACTTTTGTTGTTTTTATAAAAAGATGTTTACCCCTTTGTGTCTGACGGTTTTTGTGGATAAAAAACATAAGAGGATTGAATGGCAATAATCAGTTCTATTTAGTTCTAGAAGCTAAAAATCTCTTTCTGCTGTTTTGGATATAAGCTGCCTAATGCATCCTCTTCCTACTTATAATTTTATTGCTTGACTCCTTTGCTTTCCTAATTCGTGTTTCATGTATGATTTCTCCACGTAAAAGTCAGATACTCTTGATTCTCAGAACTCTGAAAATATACCATATTTCGGTCTCTGCATGTTGTGCCAAGATTCCTCTGACCAGGTTGCTTTAAATTAACAAATTATAATATTCTGTTTAGAAGTTCCTTTGATAGTTTATTGTCACCCATCACTTTACCCATGACAAAGTGTCAGCTTTCTCAGAATATATTTCCTGGCTTCAATGTATGTACATATTAAGTTTTTCGTTGTTATATTTTGATAAGACAATTCTGAAGAAAATGGTTTAAAAATGTGCCCTCTGTGACTTTGCCTACTTTGAAGTGTTATTAGGTTTGATTTTTATATATTGTAACTGTGTGTCTAATGTATATTATATATATATATATTATATATGCGATGACATATATCATGTAATAGTATATGCCTTCTTATTTCTGTCGATAATAGAGACTATATATATTAAATATATATATATGTATATTTAACAATATTAGTTCTGGAATTATGCCATCTGGAACTGAATCGAGTCCTTACCACTTAATAACTGTGTGATAGGGCAAGACAGTTAAACCCTCTATGCCTCAGTTTCCTCATCTGAAAAATATGAATGAAGGTAATAACAGCCTTTACCTCCTAGCTTTGTTACGAATATTGAGTTAACCCTTAGAACACTACCAGGACTTACTGAGCACTCAGTCAATGCTTGTCATATGATTACATATCATTCCTCTGTATCACTTTTAAGGCTTTGTACGCACAATTCTGTTTGCGAGATAAACACCACTTGCTTTCATCTTATTAGCATTTGCAGAGTATACCTTTTTCATTTTCTTTATAGTCAGTCTTCCATTTTGGTTTTGAATGTCTCACTCATAGAAAGCAGAGTTTGGTATGATTTTCAAGTTATGTTTTCCATTTCTATTCTTTCTCTGGTTAACCATTGTTATCGCTGAAACTTAAAATCATTTTTCTAACCAGATTAGAAATAATAAATATTTATTTTATCTGGGATTCTAGTTCCAGGTTGTTAACTTTATATAGTCAGTTTACTGAGGAGTAACAAGTAACCATGAGTTTTATTCTTTTTCCCATTTCCACTGCTTCTTGAATCTGACTTCTTCCTCCAGTTTATTTATTTTTTCTTTTCTGAGGTTTTTCATTTGTTTGCTTGGTTTTAGTTTTGTAATATGTTCTCTGGTAAATTTTTCAGAAAAAGTTTTGTCACTGTAAAATAGTTTGACTTTTTTTCATGTACTAAATGTTTACTTGGCCTTCATATATAACTGAATGTGGATGCCTATATTCAAAAGTGGTTTTCTTCTGAAATTTGCAAGCATTTCTCCACTATCTTGAAGTAGCCAATGATGCTGTGAGAAATTTGAAGTTAATGTGATCCTTATTCCTTTGTAAGTAATCTAGGTTATTACTTTTAGCTTTTGTTTTTATCATGCTGCCTTGTAGTCTCACTATGACATGTCTAGGTATGTGAGTAATCAACACTTCTGCCCGACATTGGTAGGCTGAATTGTTAGATGATCTCTAAGACCTCAACCCCTTGCTATCATTCTCATGACTGTCTCATGGCAAAAGAGTTTTTGCAGGTTCAGTTAAGGTTATTAATCAGTTGATTTTAAGGTAGGGAGATTATCTGGGTGGGTGGAAAGTCTCAGCTGGTAACAGAATGGAAGTTAGAGGTTTGAAGCAAGAAAGGGATTTGACAGGAGGGAGGTTCTCTATTGCTGAGATAGAGGAGGACACGGGGCAGTGTTATGATTTTGTTAAGTCAACATTTGTTGAGTAGAGCCCCTGGGTACCAGACAGTGAACCAACCGAGATTCGACAAAAGATCACAAGAGAAATTGAGACAGAGAAGTTCACAGGTTCTGGAGGAAGTACATGGCCTACAGAGAGGTCAGGGCAGGGCTCAGACAGAGAGAGAATCAGGATCTAGGGCACATGCCTTTATTAGGGTAGAGAGCTTTGGGGTTCCTAGGCTAAGGACAGGTTGATCACATAAAAAAAGGGCAGGGTTCTGGTAAGCTCCCCAAGGGTCTTATATAATGGGTGCTCTGGAAGACTGAGGAGACTCCCACAAGGGCCACTGGGAAATCATATCAGGAACTTACATTACATTACTTGTGACTCTGAGGGCTGTTATCTAGAGCATGTGTTTGCATATGAGCCTAGTGTCAGGTTAAGGCCCTTTCAGGTTACTTGGCCAAACAAAATAGATGCTGTGGAAGCAATATCATGGAGTAGCTCAGCTAAACTCTGGACAGGCCAGGACCTGAGAGTGACTTCTAGGAGCTAAGAGCAGTCCCCAGCTGGGAGTGGACCTCAATTCCACAGCCACAGTGAACTGAATTCTCCCGACAACTTGAGTGAGCACAGAAGCAGATTCTTCTCAGGGCCTACGGATAAGAGCCCAGCTAGGCCCACAGCTTGACTTTGGCACTGTAAGACCCCCAGCAAAGAACCCAGTCAAACCCATGTTTGACCTTCGGAACTGTGAGTTAGTAAAGAGCTATTGTTTTAATTTACTGCATGTATAGAAATTTTTTCATAGCAATAGAAAAATAATAAAGCACAATACCTCCTCTTGGTGGATATATTAGACATCTCTTGTGCTCTATTTTGTCAGTCTATCTTTAGCCCCACCATTCCATGGCAACCAGCTTTGCACAGGTGCCCCTTGTCTCAAAGGCACTTTGCACCTCTCACTTCCAGAACCAAGCCTACTCTGAAGCTGTGATGTGGGATGTCCATGGGAATGAACCTGGCAACCCAGAGGTAGAGGACTTACAGGGTACCCTCAACCACTGGGACAGGAGAGAGAAGCAAAGTGTCCCCCAACCTTTATTTTCTAATTAGTAAATCTGTGACATATTCTATATGGCATTTTAAAAGATCCTCAGGGGGTCAAGTTGCCCAGACTCAGGAACTTACCCTTTTGCTGATTCACTTATCAGTCAACCAGTCCTGATGTCTGGTATCACTGACCAAAATAAACAACCTTTAGGAATCCCCTGGTTTCAGACTCTGCTTTCAGCTGAGGCAGTAGAGGATGGGCAGTGACTTTCTTCTGTGTATTCTTTGGCTCTGGTTTCCTTCTTCTGGGACTAAAGAGTAAACTTGTTTTTATTATTTTCACTGAAATTATGGAACTACCATTAATCATTTCTTAGAATTTGGGGTGGGAAGATGAGGCTGCCAAATATCTTCCAGTACAGATTCTCCCTGTCCATATGATTTAACCAAAGTGAATCATATCCCAACTCCCAGATAGCATTACTTTTTTTCTATTTTTAGTACACTAAAAATGAATAGATACCTTTGTTCATTTGAATAACTCATCTTTTTGTTGCACCAGTGTGTGTGCCTGTGAGTACAGATAGCCCATATTCTTAATTGCTCCTTGATGAAACTGAGATAGAGGACTTTACACAGTATTTTCAAAAAGTGGCCTTTTGGATTCTGTCCTAATAAGTTCGTACAAAATTATCTAAAGAGTAAGAAGGAGACACTACTTATATTTACCACTGTAATTTCTCTGTTTTTCTCATCCTAACTGGCTGGTAGCTGGGAAGTCTATAATGGTTTATCTGTATGTAAGATACCTCAATTTTGTGACAGATACTATTGGTTACCTACAAAGCTGACATACCCCACGCCTCTTTGCAGATCTAGAGGTGAATTCTGCTTAGTGTAAATCAGTCATGGCTTTTCCATTCTCCTTGCCAGATATAGAATTTTGTATTTGACCCAAATTACACAATTTAGAAGTAAGGGGATATAGGTTATGGGGCTTCTAGGAAAATTCTTCTGCCCTTGACACGTGAACAGGAGTAAAGAATTTCCTTTTTACTATTCCTTCACATATATTTTTTTTAATTAGTAAACTTTATTTTTCTAGAGCAGTTTTAAGTTTACAGAAAAATTGAGTGAAAAGTACAGAGTTCCCATATACCCCTTCCCCTCTCCCCTCCTGCATAATTTACGTAAGGGTTCACTCTTTGTATTATCTATTCTATTTGTCTTGGCAGATGTATGGCCTATATACACCAACGTAATAGCATACAGAATAGTTTCATTGCCCTAAAATTCCACCTATTCATCCCTCTTTCTCTCCCTTCCCTTGAGTTCCTGGCAGTCACCACTCCTTTTACTATCTCCATCATTTTTCCTTTTTCAGTTGGAATAATATAGTGTGTAGTCCTTTCAGACTCAGCAACATGAATTTAAGATCCAGCCATCTTGGTAGCTTCCAAGTTTTGGCAAGTATGAATAAAGTTGCTGTAAACACCTGTGTGCAGGTTTTCACGTGGACTTAGTTTTCAATTCATTTGGGAAGCGTAATTGCTGGATCATATGATCTGGCTATGTTTAATTTTGTAAGAAACTCCCAAATTGTCTTCCAATGTGGCTGAACTATATTGCATTCCCATCAGCAATAAATGAACATCTCCTGTTCCTTCACATTTTCACCAGCATTTGCTGTTATCAGTGTTTTGGATTTTAGCCATTCTAATAGGTGTGTAGTGGTATCTCATTATTGGTTTTTTTTTTTTTTTTTTTTGGCGGTACTAGGGCCTCTCACTGTTGTGGCCTCTCCCGTTGTGGAGCACAGGCTCCGGACGCGCAGGCTCAGCAGCCATGGCTCACGGGCCCAGCCGCTCCGCGGCATGTGGGATCCTCCCAGACCGGGGCACGAACCCATGTCCCCTGCATCGGCAGGCGGACTCTCGACCACTGCGCCACCAGGGAAGCCCCTCATTATTGTTTTAACTTACTTTTCAGGAAAGACGTATGAAGTTGAACACCTTTTCTGTGCTTTTGGGCCTTCTGTATATCGTCTTTAGTGAAGTGCCTGTTATTGAGTCTTCCCATTCATGAACACGGAACAGCTCTCCATGTATTTAGGCCTATGCTTTTAAAGTAGGTTTTTTGATACTCCTGTAGCCCCTTACTCTGTGGGCAATGGAGAATTCATGCTGAGTGCAGGAATCTATCGCTGTGGACTTTCTAAATTTCACCCATGTTTCTGGTTCCATGTCCTGGGATATATATTGAAATCTTATTTTGACTCAGTTTTAACATGTATCAGTGATATAACAGGGACAGAGCTGACTGTACTAACCCTTTGTACTGTAGTCTCTAGTTCCAAGATCACACTGCCTCTGAATTCTTCACCTAACTGCCTTTTGTGATTCATCAGGTCATTGCCCTTGTTCAAATTCTTCACATATAGTTATAGTTTTCCTTACAGTCTGATGGGTTCACTCACTCCTCACATTAGCAGACTCTGCTATAGAGAATGAGAGAAGGGGGGAGTGAGGGAGTGTGAAAGGGAAAGCGTAAGGGTGAAAGATCCCTGGCACCTGTGTGTGAGTTGTTATTTATACTCTGAGTCTGCTTCAGTGAGCTTAGTAATATTCACTGTTCTACAGTTCGCCATAAAATTAGCTAGTGGGGTAATGTTTTATAGGTATCCTAATCAGGAGATTCACAGACTTAAAGCAAAAAAGAATTTTTTAAAAAAATTCTACCATCCACCACCAACGATACCTGAAGTAAACAGACGGAAACAAAAAATATAGGAAGATTGAGAATCATTTCAGTCTTACACAGCACAAACTTTCTATCTCAGATAAGTGATGAAATAAGCAAAAAAAAGACAATACACATATATTTTTGTGACTTAAATAAGAATTCTATTTTATGTCAGTTCTGTTATGAAAGATGCCATTTATTGCAAAATATTTCCAAGATATTATTACATTGACAAGGAAAACAGGTCACATACTAAGTCTTTTTCCTTAATACCAGTAATTGTGTTTGAAATGCATTAGAATTCTCCCAATCTGGGATTTTATTTAGGATTGCTTTTCTTCCTGTGCACCAAATGGAATTACGAGTTTTCTGGAGCACAATGTGCATCTATACTATAAACAGCTGGACCTTCTGTGTTTGCTCCATGATCTTCAGAAAAGTAAGAATCTTAACAAACTATAAAATACAGATAATTTTGATATTCAGCCTCATTTTCCTCCTGAACCAATAAAATTCCCCTGGTCGCTAAACTCTAAGTGAAACCAGCCTGGATAGAATCAGGTTTAATAATCCTGGCCTGAAACCACCCTATAACCAAATCCTCCACAAAAAAAACTTTCTAAAACCTAAGCTACTTGAGTATTCCATGTGAATAAATTCATCTGGTCAGTGGCAAGTTTCCAATGCACTCGATTTAATATTTGATCTCAACAGGTTTTTCTGGTGACCTTTGAAGGGAATTTGATATTAATTATAATATGCCATTATGAGATTTTTTTTACACTACCTAAATTTGTATGCAAGTTTATAGTTCTTAAGAGTTTTAGAAAGATTTCCTTTTCCATGCATATGGTTGTATATTTTTATATTTCACTGCTACACATGATATTAATTAGTACAATTCATCAACCAATTCCCCTATGTTTAATCTATTCCCAGTCCCATACCATGATTTTATAATTAATACTTTGTAATATAGTTTGAAAACTGTCCTTATTTAAAAAAATTGCCTCATCAATTTTTCCCTTTTATCCTTCCACTAATAGCTTGTTAAATTTTAAGCAAAATTCTGTTCTGATTTTTATACAGATTGTACTGAATTATAAATAAATTTGGAGAAAATTGTTTGATAATGGTGAATCTTCCCACTTAGGAACCAATTTATGTTATATTTTTTCAATTCCATTTATATATTTGAGATGGGTATCGGAGGAAGAAAGCTGTCAATATCATCTCCTTCAGGATTGAGTAAAGATGTAGAGAAGAGGGAATCAAGAAAAAACATAAAGGCTATACAATGTGATTTTTTTAATAAACAACATATTGATTTATTAAGGGTCCATTTGTGTAAACCACATATATTTCAGATAAATATGTATAGGTGTAGGTGAATTTTACCAATATGCTAATAATAATTTATTTGGGGTAGCAGTTAATAAGGAGTTTTAAATTATTTTACTCACATGTTTTAAATTTCTGAAATTTTCATGATTATTAGAATATTTTGTATAATAAAGAACCATAAACTATTTTATAATATTATAACATGTTATAGTCTTAATAACTATTAATAATATTTTATAACAAAAATTGTTTTATTTTTCATTAAGTATAAATTAAAAGTCTTATTTTTTCCAATTACATTTAAACATCTATTAAAATAATAGTGTATTTCATCTCATTCAATTTTTAAAATTGAAAATTATTGATAGATTTTTTAATGTTGAACCATTTCTGCATTCCTGAGATAAACTGCATTTGCTTATTATATTTTATTATTTTATGCAAAGATAAATATTAGTTTTCTAATATTTTATTTGCAAAATTTGCATTGATATTCATAATTTGAATTACTTTTTTTAATATCATACTTACCTTTATGAATTGGTAGCCAGTCAAAAAGTCAAAAGATAGTTCCATCTTTTTTTCTCGATGGGTACTATTTTGATAATAAAGGAATTACCTATTTCTTCAAAGTTTGCTAAAACTCACCAGTAAAATATACTTGTCCTGGCACCTCCTTAAGAGGTATACACTTGACCTCTTTTTCAATATCGTCAAAAAGCTTAAACCATTCATTTTCTCCCTATTTCTTCAGGAAAGTTTGATCATTCAATTTTTTGGGAAAAGAAACAGTTAATCTACGTTGATGGTTGTCAACTTGGGCATCCCTGGAGGATATTTGGAAATGTGTGCAGCCATTTTTGATGTTAATAATGACTAAGTAAGCACTAGATATTAGTGATGGATTGCAAGCATGGTGAACACGAACCAATATATAGGAGAGTCTTACACACACACACACACACACACACACACACACACACACACAAGCCCCAAACAATTATCACACTCAAAATTTTGCACTCTTTGAGAAATATAGGCCTATAAATGCAAATTCATTGCTGTACTGTTGCACATAATATTATTTTATACATTTAAATACACAGATTTTATTTTTAATTAAGTCTTTATATGTAGCATTTTTAATACTTTTATTTTACCTCTTCAAAAATCTCTTTCAGACTTGCAAAAAGTTTGTTAACTGCATTTGCATTTTTTTAAAAACAGCTTTTAGTTGAAATCCTAGTTCTTCCTCTGCTCTATTAACAATTTTTATTTTGAGATAATACATAATATCAATATCAAAACCAGGACACTGACATTGATGTTACCCACTGATCTTAGACATATATCACCAATTTTATATGCACTCATTTGTGTGTGTGAGTGTGTGTTATTTGTGTATGTGTGTTTGGTTCTATGCATTTTTATCACTTATGTACATTTATGTGACCACCACTACAGTCACAATATAGAATAGTTTTGTCATAAGTAGCTACAATCACGTCTATCCCTCCATTCATCCCAAACCAACCACTGGCAACCATTAAGCTATTCTCTATCTTTATTCTTTTTTCATTTCAAGATTGTCCCATAAATGAAATCATTTATATGATTTACAGTTGATTCTTTAACAACATGGATTTGAACTGCATGGGCCCACTTATATATGGATTTTTTTTTCAGTAGTAAATACTACAGTATTATACCATCTGAAGTTGGTTGAATCCACAGATGTGGAACCTTAATATGGAACCTCAAATATGGAGAAACCAGTGAATAGGGAGGGCCAACTATAAATTATATGTGGATTTTCAACTGGGTAGAGGGTGGGCACCCCTTACCCCTGCATTGTTCAAGGGTCAACTGTATTTAGTAATGGCTTTTTGGTATAACATTTATATGTTATTGGCCTTATTTTTCATTTTGCATAATTCCCTTGAAATCTATCCAAGTTGTTGTATCAATAGTTCATTCCTTTATATCGCTAAGTAGTATTTCATGATAGGGATGTATAACATTTTGTTTAACCATTCACAGATTTATGGCATTGGTTGTTTAAAGTTTTGACTATATGAATAAAACCACTCTGAATATTCATGTACAGATTTTTGTGTTGTCTTACCTTTGAGATAAATGATTAAATATGCAATTGCTGGATTGTATGATAAAGAAATGTTTATAAATAAGAAACTACAATACTCTTTTCCAAAGTGGTTATAATATTTTACATTCCTACCAGCAATATTTAAGTGATCCATTTTTTTCCTGCCATCTTGATAGCATTTGGTGTTGTCATTATTTGTTTGTTTATTTTAATAGACCCTATTTTTTAGAACAGTTTTAGGTTTACAACAACATTGAGTGGAATTTACAAAGATTTCCCATATACACACTGTTCCACAAAGGCACAGCCTCCCTCATTGTTCAATGTCCCCACCAGCGTGGTACGTTTGTTTCAGTTGATGAACCTACATTGATGCATTTTTATCACCCAAAGTCCACAATTTACATTAGGGTTCACTCTTGATGTTGTTAATTCTATGTGTTTGGACAAATGTATTTACATGTAATCACCATTATAGTACCATATAGAATAGTTCCATTGCCCTAAATATCCTGTGTGTTCCACATATTCATCTCCCTCTCCCCTCTGGCCCCTGGCAATCATTGTTCTTTCACTCTCTTCATAATTTTGCTTTTTCCGGAAGGTCATAGAGCTGGAATCATACAGTATGTAGCCTTGTCATACTGGCTTCTTTTACTTGGTAATCTGCATTTAAGTTTCCTCCATGTCTATGCATAACTTTATGACTCATTTCTTTTTAGAGATGAATGATATTCCATTGCCTGGCTATACCAGAGTTTATTTATGCACTTACCTAGGGAAAGACATCTTGGTTGCTTCCTAGTTTTGGCAATTATGAATAAAGGTGCTATAAATATCCATGTACAGGTTTTTGTGTAGGTAAGTTTCAACTCCTTTGGGTAAATACTAAAAAGTGCCATTTCTGGATCGTACGTTCAGTGTGTTTAGTTTTGTAAGAAACCACTAATGCTCTTACAAGAGTGTTACACCATTTTACATTCCTACCAGCAACGAATGAGAGTTACTGTTGCTTCATACCCTTGCTAACATTTGGTGTTTTCAGAGTTCTAGATTTTGAGCATTCAAATAGGAATGTAATCCTATCTCACTGTTATCTTAATTTGCATTTCCCTGATGATATATGATGTTGAGCATCTTTTCATATGCTTTGGCCCATTTTTTACTTGAATTGCTTCTTTTATACTTTTGAATTTTAAGAGTTCTTTGTATATTTCAAATAACAATATCTTATATGTCTTTGCAACAATTTTCTCCCAGTATGTGGCTAGTATTTTCATTCTCTTGACAGTATCTTTTGCAGAGCAGAAACTTTTAATTTTAATGAAGTCCACGGTATCAAATCTCTTTTTTATAGATTGTGCTTTTGGTGTTGTATCTAAAAAGTCATTGCCAAACTCAAGGTCATCTACATTTCTCCCATGTAATCTTATAAAAGTTTTGTTGTTTTGAATTTACATAGGTCTGTTATCGATTTTGAGGGTTTTTTTTTTTGTGTATGTGAAAGATGCAAGTTCTCTGTCTAGGTTTATTTTTTAAACATGTGGATGTACAGTTGTTCAAACACCACTGGTTGAAAAGGCTCTCTTTTCTCCATTGTACTGCCTTTGCTCCTTCGTCAAAGATCAGTTGACTATATCTGTGTGGGTCTGTTCCATTGATCTATTTGCCTATTCTATCACCAATACCACACTGTTTTGATTACTGTAGCTATATAGTAGGTCTTGAAGTTGAATAGTGTCATTCCTTCAACATTAATCTTCTTCAATATTGTGTTGAATATTCTAGGTTTTTATCTCTTCATATACACTTTAGAATTAGTTTGTCAATGTCCACAGAATAAACTGCTGGGATTTTTGTTGAAATTGTATTGAATCTACAGATCAATTTGGAAAAACCTGACATTTTGATGATATTTAGTCAAAATGAACATGGAATAGCTCTCCATTTATTTAATTCTTCTTTGATTTCTTTCATCAGAGTTTTGTAATTTTCCTTATATAGACTTGTTTGCAATATACATTTACAACTAATTCAAGTCCACTTTCAAATAACACTATAACACATGTAATGCAAGTGCCTATAGTAACAAACTAATCCTAATTCCTCCATCATGTCCCTTTTATCACTGCTGTCATTCATTTCACTTATACATAAATGTATATAAATACATTGCTGCTAGTATTATTTTGAACAAACTGTTATCTGTTAGATCAATTAAGAATAAAAAATAAAAGTGTTTATTTTACCTTCACTTATTCCTTCTCTGGTGTTCTTTGTTTCTTTATGTAGATCCAAATTTCTGACCTATATCATTATCCTTCTCTCTAAGGAGCTTTTTTTGAGATTTTTTTATAAGGTAGATCTACTGGCAACAAATTGCCTCAATTTTTGTTTGTCTAAGAAAGTCTTTATTTTTCCTTCACTTCTGAAGATAATTTTTCAGGGTACAGAATTCTAGGTTGGTGGGGTTTTCTCTCAACACTTTAAATATTTCACTCCACTCTTTTCTCACTCGCATGCTCTATGAGAAGTCAGATATAGTTTTACCTTGTTGCTTTATAGAGAAGGTGTTTTATTTTTTCTCTAAATTCTTTCAGAATTTTTTCTCTATCTTTAATTTCTGAAGTTAGAATATGATATGCCTAGGTTTCTTTTTCTTTTTTTTCCTGCTTGATGTTCTCTGCATTTCCTGGATCTGTAGTTTGGTATCTGACATTAAGTCAGGCAAATTCTCAGTCATTATTATTTCAACTATTTGTTCTGTTCTTTTTCTTTCTTTCTTTACGTATGGTATCCCCATTACATCTATGTTACTCCTTTTTGTAGGTGGTGTGCTGAAGACAAAAGAAATACAGCATGGGTAGTGGAAGAAGGTAGTTACAAATATCAGCTACAACCATGTGACTAGTTAGAGAAACAAGGACTGTAACCGTCATGAAAATATCTTCCTTATTTTGTTTTGAGTGTGTGTGTTTGTGTATAACAAATATCTATATTTTCTATTCTCTCTTAACCCTTTATCATATAACATAAGATACATTAACTTTACATCATAGCTTCTAATTATTGTTAACTTTATATCACAGTATTCAGGTTACAGGATATCAAGGAAAAGAATTAACTTCACCCAAGGACTTTGCCTTCTCTTCTGGGGCAAGGGTTGGTGAATTTTCACTTGCATGAGGATAGTTGTATCATGTTAGGTGGAAGTATGACCTTATTATTATCTTGATTTAGATATTAAGTATGGTTTCAGGGGATGTGTGTGGATATCAAGTTGTCTAGAGGTGGTTTGTAATGGTTAAATTTATGTGTTAACTTGGCCAGGCTATGGTGCCCGATTATTTCATCAAACACTAGTCTAGGTGTTGCTGTGATGGCACTTTAAAAAATATGATTAACATTTAAATCAATAAACTTTAAGTAATCAGGCCCACAACTACCTGATCTCTTCTTAACTTGCTAGCTGAGGCTATTTCTTTATGGCTCCTACCTTCAGAAATCTCAAACAGAGGCAAGCACCATCATCTCTGTTCACTTTTGCCCCCAAATTAGGAAGATCTTGTGAAAGGTCCCTAAGGATTCTGTCAACACATTTTACAAGAGTAAAACCACCTGGTGAGATTATAGATTCAACAAGAATCCAGTCTCCCATTAGTGTAGTCAGACAGCTTCTTTGCATGATTTTATGCAGGTCTCTCTGACCTCTTTTCTTGGCTTAGAAGTGGTGAAAGCCTCTCAAATAAGGCATTCCTCATAAGGTCTATTACTTTCAGCTCTCTCTCTCCTACTATGGTGTTTGTTTGTTTGTTTGTTTGTTTTAAATGTAGACTTGAGTAAATGTTTGGGTGGTAGCTGATGGCAATAAGTCTGATTTCTGTTGCCTCTCAGTAAACCTTAGCTGGAACTTCTTTCTCTCAACTATAACTATATTTGTAATGCAGGAAACTTAGCACCTCCTACTTTCAGCTTTAAGGCTTACCTAATTCAATGGCAAAGAAAACAGTCTCATTCAACATCCTTGTACACTCTCTAGAGTATGTTGTAAATTATCAGTATGGGATGATTTTGACAGTCTTCAGAAGCTTTTCTAAACGTGTTTTATGTTTACTTTAGTTTTCATTATAGCCTTTTGAAGCTTATATTTCAGCTAAAGTTAACTAATTCTATTGTCAGAATCACTCCATGGTGTTGTCCTTTTACATATAATTCCCTTGACCTAAAACGAATGTTCCCAATCTTCTTGTCTCCTTTTCATGCCATTACTCAGCCTCTCATGCTGTCCACAGCTTGAACCTCTACAACCTACTCATAGAAAGTATATATTCTTCTAGTATAAGGCAGCAGAACCTCCTTTGATCTAAATGCAATGTCAATTCAGTATACAAAACTCCAAATTAAATTAAGGAGATAAAAAGCAGTATATATTTTCTGAAATTTTTGTGTGTGCTCTTAACAAAATTCAATGTCTTCTTTGTTTCCTGAGTAGGTTGTTTGAGAATTTGTCCATAAAATTCAGGTGTTATCCCCAGTAAAATTGTTTTCTCTCCTGCAGAAAGGGAACGCCACTGAACATGATTTATTTTTAAATATTTTATTGTTTACATGTGTGTCTACATACATGCATACGTATGGACTTTGAAGAAAACTTAGAAATAATAAATGAGCAAATTAAGATGAAATGAGACATAATTACATTACTAGTATGCATTGTTAATGGAAATTAATGTGGAAGGTGATATAACTATTTTCATATTTTATTCAAAAAAGGACTATACCGGGTAACCTTTTTATCGAATCATTTTTGTTTACTTTTAATAACATATTTGGAATACAATTTTAATTCAGTTAATTCACTTTAGAATACTATATTTTTAATAGCTGTACCATATTCAGTTGCCTAGAAGTAACAGAGTATACATATTTCATTTTCTGTTTTAGAGCAATTTGGTTATTGTTTCCAGTATTTTAAAAATTATATTAGAAAGTCTAACTGTATTCACATTTTTAACTATATCCTTACTTATAGTTATAGAATAATTTCACAAAAATAGAATTGTACAGTCAAATGTTAATTACCATTAATTTTGTTCTGAATATATTGCAATAAGCAGGTGGTAAGAAGATATGGCCAACACTATTGCCTGAGCTCCCAGAACAAAGGCAAGATAGAGACCACATGAGAGCTGACATGGTAACACTGGATTAGATCTTTGAGGAAGCCAAGGGAAGATGGAAAGGACAGAGAGGACAGATGGAGAGAGAAGTTTGGAGATCATGTACATTTAAGAAAAGGAAAAGAACTGGCAAGCAGACTGAAAAAGAATCTCAGAAAGAATGAGATACTATACTTTTTTGTAAAGTAAAACAGAGAGTTTCAAGAAAGATGTGAGCAATAGTTTGAATAATATACAAACAAATATCAAGGAATTATAAGTAAGCCATACATTCATTCACTGAGTTGTTTTTTTTTTTTAATTCCACAAGTATTTATTGAAAGCCAGTTCTATGTTAGGCATTAAGAGCATGAACACATACCAATTAGACATATCCTCTTCTCTCAAGAAGCTTAGGGTTTAGCCATTCCTATTAAAATAAGAATGCAATCAACTCTAATACTAAATAGGAAGGCAAATGTAGCAAAACAGTGACACTATTACATAATCAAGGAGTTCTGAGATTATTTAAAGGAAAAAATATGATAAATAATATTATTTTGAATAAATGTTTGGTATAGGGTTAAGTGGAAAATTCATGGGTAGATGAGCTGATTAAATGTTGCTTCAAAATTTTGTGTTTCCCCAATACAAGTTCTCCAAAATACTGTTAATTGACTTATTTGTTAAAATATCAACAGATCTAATAATTATGCACCATTGGACAACCTTAAGTATTACTGAATTGCAAAATTCCTTGAGTTTATATAAAACAAATTTGAATTTTTTGGTAAATGAGGGATAAAAAGAGAAAGACAGTGAAAAAAGTCTAATAAATAAATTAATAATATAGATTAAGAAAAAACTTAGCTGGATTGTTTGCATCTTTTGTTGCATTTACTAGATGATTTCCAAATATATTCTACATTCTTCATCAGTAGGACTTATACATGCCTTAAACTTTATTGTTCTTTCTCAAAAGTCCTTTCAGAGCACTAAAAAATAAGTGTTTAACAACAAATGAGCAGTGGAAGAGAAATGATTTCAGAGAAAACTATGTAAATTTTACTGTTTTTATTGCTTGAGCCAATAAAGCTACTTTGTCAGTGTTTTCATATATAAGAAAAAAAGATAAATGAAAAATAAATCTGTCTGAAGGCATTTGAAAAGAGCTCTCCGTAGTTGTGAACTTACATTAATTTTGTTCTCCAATCCTCATTATTTTAATTTATTTTTTAATAGAAGCAGTTTTAGAAATAATATCTAATTTTTCCAATTATATAGACTCAGACAAATAGACATTTATATTTTAATTTTTATTAAACTATATAGATTTCCAATATTATTCTACAATTCAAAGCATTAAAACATAAAATTTTTGAAGATAATTTACAAATTTTGAGTATCGAGTTTTAAAAAATGACTCCCACTAACTTTGTTATTCACCTTAAATTTTACCAATGAAGTGATTGACCAAGATCCTCTGTCTCCAACATTATAAATCCAGTATACTTCAATTAAAAAATAAAACAAAACTGGGAAGGAAGTAGAGAAGGTAACCATACTTACAAACTGAATAAAGACAATACAATTCAAAAGAGAAGAAAAAGATTCTGTGTCTCTATAAAGGGAGGTGACAACAAAATGAAGCATTGAAGTGACATGCTTTAGAGTTTAGCTTTAACTTTGATGAGACTCACCATTTAGACTGTCAGCCTGTTGGTCCAAAAGCACAATACTTACCAAATTAACAACAGCAAAAGAACAGAATGTTTAAGGTTCTTAAAATAAAGAAAATGAGATTCTCTCAAACATGTGTTTTCTTTTCCATATCTGCAAAATTGTTCTGAACTCAGATCTGTATACATAATTTTGTAGTTCTTTGTTCTAAAATGCAGCCATTTGTTATGTCAAGGAAAATGAAATGCTTATGGCCTGAGTATCAATTTTGGAGATGATGGAAATTTTATACAGACCAAGGTAAGCATATTTTAATGGAATTTCTGTGTCTACAACAAAACTCTTACAAACTAATTATGGATAATGTGTTGACAAATTCCTTTGCCACTGTCTTTTTTCATGCTCTTCAGTTAATGTGGTAAGGAAAAAAATTAACACAATAATTTTCTAAAAACTATACTTCTGGATTCTCATACAAGGCCCATGGAGGACTGAGGAAAGAGTCCATCCCCAAAAGAAATTACAGCATCCCCAAGACAATATTTAGCTCACCATTGTACCAGTGAAAAAGGAATTAATGTATGCAGGGTTTTGGCGTGTTTCTCTTTGGTGTCCAGCATATGTATATGTCCAATGATGACTAAGACAATGAAAGCAAAGATCTTACTTCTAAGCTAGGGTTTCTCAACAGCAGCACTAATGACATTTTGGGCTGAATACTTCTTTGTTGTGCGGGATTATCCTCTGCATTGCTGGATATGGCCTCTAACCACCAGATTTCAGGAGCTCCCTGTTCCCTAATTATGACAACCAAAATGTCTCCAAGTTGCCTAACATTTCCTACTGGTCAGGATCAGAGAACTGCTGTTCTCTGTTGAGAACCTCTGATTTAAACAAGTATCTCTTTAAATCAAAATAGCAAGGGCTGGGGAAAGTACCATTCCCAAAGAGAGCATGTATATTTAAATTTCTTCTGCTAACCATTCTAAGAGCCTTATCTGTTGATCTGGAACCTATGTCTTATCATTTTTGTGACGGAAAAATATTTTCATGTTAGTCATGCAATTTGCATACAAAGAGGTGGATAAAAGTTGAGAGATTTGCCTCCATTTGCCCCAATTCTATACTAAAAGCAAAATTAGAATAGTATTATCAACTCTGGTTCAAGAAGTTTTCCACTAGGTGAAGTTTACAGTAACCTTTAATTCCATTCCATTTCAAATAGAATATCGTTTCAAATCAACCAAATTTCAATCACTCTTTGCACATCCAAAACACACACACACACACACACACACACACACACACACACACACACTTGGTATGGAAGGGGAGGGTATTTGCATACATTTATTCAGTTTTTCACTTTAAAATATATATTACTTTATGCTACTTGAATAAAGGAATAAAAACGAAGTACATCCGTAAGTTAAATCCTTTTTTTTTTTTTTTTTTTTGCGGTACGCGGGCCTCTCACTGTTGTGGCCTCTCCCGCTGCGGAGCACAGGCTCCCCGGATGCGCAGACTCAGCGGCCATGGCTCACGGACCCAGCCGCTCCGCGTCATGTGGGATCTTCCCAGACCAGGGCACGAACCCGTGTACCCTGAATCGGCAGGCGGACTCTCAACCACTGCGCCACCAGGGAAGCCCAATCCTTCAAATGTTTAAGTGACTATACCATTAATTCCAATTAGTTTTAAATGCTTTTTTACAGATTACACTTTGAGGTGGCCGTAATTTAATCTAGAGTCATAATCTAAATTTTCAAATGAGATTTTTAAAAATAATTTTCAAAGTGTTCTTAGAGAAAATGTTTTAATACACTACTAATAAAATAATACACATAGAATCATAATCTTAGCAACAATAACATTTTTCAATCACATTTCTTTAAGTTCTTTTTTCCAGTTTTATTGTCTTTAAGTTCTTTGCTTATTATTTATTGAATCTGCATAACAATCTTCATAAATTTACAATTTGTCCCCATTTTACAGATGTGAAAACTGGGGGTATGAGTGGGCTGCGAGGTTAAGTAATTGACCTGGAATTGCACAGTTATGAAGTTGGAGAGTCGGAGTTTGAACCCAGCTGATGTGGCTGGTATTAGAGCTAGTGTTATAATTAGTGTCCTCTGTAGCCCCCACCAAAAAGCTTTTTAATTCATTTGCCTTTGCTCATTCATAAACCATTTTTTAAGGTTTTGAAAATGTAACTTTACTTTGTTGCTACTCTCACCATGTGCTTTAAAATGAAGTTTTTATTCTTGCATTCTTAGAAAACTGAGGGACAATGTCTGAGTGAAGGGCTCTTCCATTGCCCGTTGGACAACTAAATGCTACTTCAGTACCTCTAACAGAGGTGTAAGTGTTGAAAAGTTCATTCCTTGACTTTTAAATATGCACTTTCATTGCTCTTCTTTTGCTCTTCTCCTTTTATAAACTAGATTTTATTTATACTATATATATTTTTTCACTTATGCTTATCTAACAGCAGGAAGAGCTATCTTCAACCTTTAAGGTCAAAATACAATTCAGAACACATACATCCAAGATAGCTAAGAGGTATGACATTTTACCCCAGATACATAGGAGAATAGATGAGAAAAAAGATATATTTCATATACTCTATAGCAACACATACTTTTGAAAATAAATGACCTATATTAAATGCTTTGCAACTGAAAAACAAAATGAGAGAATAATTGACATTTTGGTATGATGTTCCAAGAGGCTGAATAAATTATATTTTTAATATTTAAATTAGATAAACAATTTTACATCCTGAAAATTTGATTCTGAAAATATTATTACTGTGGTTTATCTATACCATTGTATTTTAGATTTTCATGGATTGCAATCTTCTTGCCAATCAATAACGTATTGACTGTTATTCCAATCTTATACTGTTACAAACAGAAATGCGATAGTCTCACTTGTGACACCACCACTAATAGTGTTTATAATACTAACACTACCTATGTAAAGCATGATTGTAATAAGGCATATTATTTATGCATGTTTGATTGTGATCTTAAATTCTAAAATTTAATTCTTTATCTAAATAAATAAAGTTATGTTTTACAAATGTATAATTCCTAAGGAAAAATTCACCCTTTAAAGAACACAACATTTTAAACATCCACGTTAATGATTAGAAGCATACACGCATATTGAATTCACATGGTTTTAAACAAAAAGGAAAATATTAACAACAAAGTAGATTCCCTACAACACAGATTTATGCTATCTAAATACACATGGGGGAATTAGCACAATATATTCTGTTTATAAACAGAAATTTAAGTAATTAAGTAATGGCTTACAGAATAGGATGCTCGTATGCTGGAAATATTTGGGAGAAAGCCTTTGACATGCTAAGATATATAAACTATATCATGGCTCAGGAATATTTAGAATATTTCAGATAGTAGAAATGACATAGTCTTTGTGTATGGTATGCCTTCAGTACAATTTAGACCACCATTTGTCCTCAAGTAGGTCTATTTAAAGTATAATTGACTGCCCTAGCAATTATTGTGAATAGCAGCTGTCTGCTGGTAAAAAGGCATATATATAATGAGGGAGAAAGGATCAAATACATGCAATAGAAAAGAAAAGCATGAAGAAAATATCTATATAAGGTATTTTAGCCCAGATTTTATGCTTGAAAGGGACAAGGCCTATTAGCCATTTCCAATTAGGGACTATAAAAAAAAAATGAATGAAGGTACTCATCTGTTTATGATAAGCAGCTGGGACTCCCTAAATCCAAAACCAGCAAAAGTTTATTTGTTCTAAAATTGTTGCAGTTTATAGCATTTCATTTATTTTCATTAGCTATGTTAGGTTTTGTGAAAACCTTTCTTGTATCATGTACCTTTCTGCAACACACAAAAACACCTTGCTTTGTTTTTCTCCTAAATAGCTACATAATTAGATGGATTATTTCATGTGGCTGTGCCTGTGTTTGCTGAAGAGAACAAGCCAGATAAATTAGCACTTAGCAGAACACACAATAGCACATAATATGCCCTTGTGTTTCATATAAAGCTTTATTTGTCATTCACGGCTGGTTGGCAAAACTGACTTTGCTTTTGAAAATGACAGGTGGTAGGTACTCTGGTGAGCTCTGTATGGAAAAAGAATCAACCTTCACCAAGACAGTTTCTGTCAATAGCTTCCATGATTTCGTATTCAATCTGGGCTTGTGTTGCTTCTAAAGTTCTGTTTTATTTGCATCTCTTAGGTCCGGCCTCACCAAGGCTCTTTCATAACTGGGATTCTCTACCACAAGGCTGGAAAGGCAGGCTTCCTCTCCTCTCTGCAGGCCTGATTAAAAGACAGGTGAAGTTCAGTATATTTCAATAAGCCTCAACATTCCATGTCAGGAATCAATAGCCCTCCTTCTTTTTTTAGGGGTTATTAAATTGCAGCTGTAACATTAGCCTTCTTTATCTAATTGATTGTCTTTTCACAGGGCTAAGAAAATCAATAGCAGTCAATGGGACTGCCCTGTTTTTACCTAATAGATGTTTTCTCCTAATTGGCTGCCTGGGTGGCTTCACAGAGCTCAGTATGTTTTCAGAAGTCCACAGTATGTTGCAACCCTTGTAAACTATTTTACCCTGTGCAACAGTTATTGATTTTATAATGAAATCTAGAAAAATCAATAGCAATCAGGAATATAGATCAGGATTCCTAGGTACCTTATGACAAAGGTCAAACTCACTTTGCTACCACTTCAAACTGTGATTCAATTAAACGTGTCCTTAAAACGTGTCCTTAAAACTTCCTGAGAATTAATAATAAAATGTATAATTTTAAGTGAAAAAATGTATTTCGTAGAATTGCTTAATTCTTTACATTTAATAGTAAGCAGCATTGCCCCAATATAGGAGAAGCACAAGTATTTTCCACCTGGTCCTGCATCACCGAATCTGTGTTCAAATTCCATCTCTGAGTGCTATTAGATTTTTGTGGCTGTATCTGTTTTAAACACATACCTGTGTAAATAACACATACCTGTTATAAATCAGTTTATGCTACAATCAAGTTATGAAATTCTCAGAAACAACCTTTTCCTCTTTTTTAAAAGAAAAATCACAATTTAAGAGATGTGAATATTAATTATGGCTTTTAAAATTTTAATTTCTCTCCTGAGAGAAAGAAATAGTTTTTACTTCTAAAGATCAAGAAGAGTCAGATTTTCTTTACATTTGTTTTTTCCACTTGCTTCGCTATTGCTGACTTCTGTTGTCTGTTGCTCACTATTATAGATAGAGTTTAATTTGGAATCATAATTTTTCTTGCTATCCTGAATTCTAGACTGGATATGTTTCTCAGATATATTCTCATTACTCATTTTTATTCCAACCCTGAGATTTGCATGTCTGTATTCTTAAATCCCACTTGTTTTGATTCCTACCTAATAATAAAACCGAGTAAAAAGTCAGAAATTTCCACCTACACCTTCCCATTTTTGTAACCAATTCTCCTTTTCCCTTGTTATGACAACAAACTGGACATTGTCATTTTTCAAACTAGAATCATAGGCTACAAGGCAGTTTTCTAACACTTTCCAGATTAGCATGCATGTAGCTTAGTCTTTATCATTCTTCAGTGAATTGATGTGCCCTGCTGAAGTGTCGTGCCATTTAATATGCCTAAGCATGATGGGGATGACAGTTCCATAGCCTGTGACAGTCAACCCATGTGTGTGGAGCTGTCTCCAGCTCTAAAATCACGTATCTTCTGTATACGTCGTTTTGACCTCAGCGCCACCAGTTCTTTCTCTATTATCTGGCAAATAAATAGATAAAGAAATCCCATTATAAACCTAACACCATTTACAAGAATAGGACTTTCATATGTACTATTCCTAAAGAAGCCAGAGTCAAGAAAAAATCAAGTAAAGATATTTTTTTATTTCACCAATCTTTGTACAATGGGGGGGCAGGGATTGAGGGTGGGGAAGAACACTGAAGATAACGATATCTTTTTCAAGCCTAACAGAGACAAATGTCAAAGAAAGGCACTAAAATATCAACCAGACATTGTCACTAACGTCCACGTGCCTCAGAACATAATGCTGGTGTGTCTAGTTTAAAGAGTAAGTCAGTGTCCTTCCTTGCTTGGAAGCACAGACTAAAGAACAGTGGAATGAACAAAGTTAGTTTCCCATTCTCTCTCCCCTCTGCTCTGGTGGCCTCCTCTCCAATCTCAGGCACTTAGCACCTTGGAACGTCCCTCTCTCCTATCTCCTATTTATAGATTCTCAGGGCAGAGCATGATAAACTGATTCATGCTAAGTATGAATGACTGATAAAGTTAAATATATCACCTCTCCCAAGTCCATCAACTTTTAATATGGATCAAAGCTTAATGCTAGGAGTGTAGATCATCAGTATTGAAACACTTGATCACTGATATAGGGCCTGGAATTTTTTTAGACTCATTTTATGCAAAGCATTAGGTTCTCATAGCATTTTTGAACTAAGAACATGGCATGTCTGTATTTAGAAGGTTACAGTCAAGCATAATAGGAATACATAAGTGTACAGGAAACCAAAATATGTAAAATTGAGTTATATATTACCAAGGATGTTGGTTTTTTGGTATAGCTATCATAGCCACTTACAAATGTGCGAAGTGCTTTTTGCCTGGAAAAAATTTCTTATTTGGTTATTGTGCTAGTTAGGGCCTTACACATCATCAAATGCATTAAAGTTTATGGGCCAGTAAATTAACTTTAATTACCTCATATTACTCTTCATTTTGATAAGTAATCAACAATGTAACTTCTTGAAGCAAGAAAAAGAAAATTCTGTGTGATCAGAGTATTTTGCCATCAGTCTTTACCATTAGAAGGTTTTGGCTGCTTCTTTGGTATTTCTTTCATTTGGGCATGTAGTATTCAATGAATCAAACGTAGTTCCCTTTTATCCCCAAGTTGATCTTAGCCCCTTTTAAACAGAAGCACTAACAAAGTCTAAGCAGATTAAATATATATATAAATACACACATTACACATAAATGTGTATGTATATGTAGAATGTTTGTATATGTATATATATTCACAGATCTGTATGTGTATATATATATATATAAACGCATATATCTGTATATAGTTGCTAACCAAATATATGCACATGTATAAGCATCTGTTCACACAATGGACTCTGAGATTATTCGGGCAAGACAAATTTCAACAGAAAGTTTTTTCCCCAGCATTTCCACTGAAGAGCTCATAAAAAAATGACATCACCGGGCTTCCCTGGTGGCACCTGGAAGAGTCCGCCTGCCGATGCAGGGGACACGGGTTCGTGCCCCGGTCTGGGAAGATCCCACATGCCGCGGAGCGGCTGGGCCCATGAGCCATGGCCGGTGAGCCTGCGCGTCCGGAGCCTGTGCTCCGCAACGGGAGAGGCCACAACGGTGAGAGGCCAGCGTACTGCAAAAAAAAAAAAAAAAAAAAAAAAGACATCACCAAGTTATAAAATAATGTTCACAGTACAGCTGCTGCTTCTCCATCTCCTCTTCCTCGTTTATTAACATCATCACTGTCATAATTATTGTTATAAATCCAATGTGATTATAGATCTAATGATAAAGATGGTGATTTTGCGGCTTATTTCATTTGAAGGGCTGTAGTTATCTTTTTATACACTTTTTCACATCTGAATTAACCCAACTCAAGAGACCTCTTTAGATCCCCAAACAAAAAATATATGTATCAGAGAGCAGGAGTAAATGAAGGGAAACGCTCATCCTTTTTCTTTCTTCTTTGAGTGCCCTTTTTCAGATTGGGAACAAGTATACTGCATTTTAATCCAAATAATCTAAACAGTTGTTTGACTCCTTTTTTAAAACTTCTTTACATAACAAAAAATGAACCATTGCTCTTAAGCTTTTATGGCATTTCATTTTCAAACTGGAGAAAAGAAATGTAGTTTTAAACAAAGCAGTTTTACCTGTAAGTTTAATTGACCATCTTACATTTAAATTCTAGCCTGACAGATCAGAAAAAGTAATGATTCAATCATTTTATTTGTATTTCTAAAACAGGATATATATTATGCTTTTATCAGAAACATATGAATTGGTGATTATCATACAAATATTCACTGGTTTCTGACTGACCATAATCTAGAAGAGGAACAGGCCCCAGACTCACTCTGCATTGACAAGGTCACAAGAGATGGCCAGCAAAGGACAAGGTGCAGAGCCAAGGAGATGAATGACATATTTTAACTGAAAGACCGCTTGCTCCCTCCATGGAAGCTAAGTTAAAAGCAGTGTATTCTATTTGGATTGCCTTTTCTTCTGCCTTCATGTACTGTGCTAGATGAAAGCCATAAGTAATCTGAAGAAGATAACCATTAGAAAATCATGTTTATTATACTGAGAACTGAGAGGAAGAACTTTTCAAGAATGAACACGAACAGGGGATTTATCTGTGATCTCTGAAAGTAAGCCAGACGATGTAGGAACTGAGACAAACTGATGACAGTGTAGGGGCTAAATTCTAATCTCTGCAGGCTGGATTGTCACAGGTTAGTGAAAAGCCTGTTGGCAACAACACAGTCTGTCTTGAGTTGGAAATAGTTACTGAATACAGGTATCTCTCTGACAACTTAATGAGCCATAATTGTTACAACACTTGGACTTCACAGGAAAATTGGAGTAACCTTATGCAGTATCAATATGAAGTGGGTGTTCATGATTTTTAAATATTGCTTAGATTTTTGCATCTAAAAGAATTATAGATCATTATAGATCATCTGTCCAGCTGGTTTATCAAGTGAAAACATGTTTGATCATGGCCCTTATCATGAATATAGGTAGCATATTAAAATCATGAAAATAATTTCTTCCAACACATTTATTTATGTTCTGCTTATGTCACAAAGGGAACATGATTTCAAAAAGAAATTAACAGCTCTATTGAGTTACCAGCTGTGACAAAGACACTCTCTGACACTGTGTTGATGCTGTGTCTGTGTTGAAAATTGATCGAATGCCTCATGGAAAACTGACATTGAGAGGTATAATCAAGTAATTGAAGATTTTTAAACTCTCCCACATTCTCTGAAGAATCATTTAATTTTTTAGCGATTTATTTAAATATACACCAAAAGGTTTGTCTGACATGTAAAGACAGAATTTCTTTTAAAATATGGAATAAAATTGAATGTTCTATAGAAATGGAAAAGAAAAGCCAACCCTGCTTCCAACTGGGAAAGTGATTGCTAGCTAGCCTTCAATCCCTACCAGAGCTATTCTTCCTTGGTCCTCTAGGGATTAGGATAAAGTGGGGAGAAGTGGAGATTGTGGGACTGGTGTGGGAAGTCAGAGCAGGATGGTATGGTACTGGGGTAAAATGAAATCCCCTCTAGGTTCTTACTTCTTGAGGGCAATTATTCTGCCTTACCAACCTCAGCAACTGATGTTTACCAGGATATTCTTATAATGTAAGATTGTTTTAATATAATTCAAATGTTCAATATGTGTGGCGTTTTGGTGAGCTATTTGGGGGAGTTCACTAGAGCCGATGTACTCATTCATTTAACATAAAGGTCCAGCATGCTTAAGTTCCGGGTGTTCTTCTGGTACTGGGTGAATAAGACAAAGTCCCTGCCCCCATGAATCTTACATGGTAGAAGGTTATTATGAAGAAGAATATTATCATTATTAACCCAATCTCACTGTTTAATGACCATGAGCACTTCAGTATGTCTCAATCCCAGTTTTAGACGCTATGATAGGAGAGCTTTTTTCTGCTCTATTTCACCACATATTATTTAAATAAATGCTTATTAATATATGTGGATATAATTATATATACTGATATAATTACATGTTCATATAATTCTCGACTGGTAGCCAATGGTCATAAGCCAACCACCCTGCCATAAATTCAAATAACTTTTTCTATTGTCATTATGATATTACTATTATAATCATACTTACAAATCCTAAATTACTTTAAACTGGTCTCCATCTTCAATATCCCAAAGTTAATCACTCATCAAGAACTGCTATTGATTTCTGTGAATTTACTTTTATATTCTTTTACCTGTTCAGTTTTGAAGTAAACATCCTTTTCAAACTTCATTGATAAATTACTTCACTGAGCTGCAAGCAAAACCCTGACTTAGTGTCTTCAGAAATGCCAAATGATTTCCTGAACATATTTTTTGTAATATGCAATGTAAAAAGTCCAACAAGCAATTGAAATTTGCCTTCACTTTATACTTAGCTAAATTCTCTGAAATATATTAGTTTTTCTTTAAATATATTAATATATTCTATTAATTTATTAATAACAGTTCTTTTCCAGCTAATATTAATTTGTATACAGTTCAGTGGAGAAAATTGAAAAGGAAATCCCCCCAAAAGCTAGGAAACCAAAAAATTATCCATAATACAACTGTAAATTATGACCTCTGTTCATTTTTAATGAATCAATTCTCAATTTAATTTTACACTTACAAAAACAGAGATCATGATATACATACTAAATTTAAGGTATCATTTACATAAAATGAAATGCATCCATTTTAAATAAACAGGTTAAGAATTCTTTACCCAATTACATTGTGTATGCTGACGGGGGAGTAGGGGGGACAGCTCGTCATACCACCAAGCAATGCGTTGCTACATTAAATTTCCTACAATTTAAGTCAATTCTGACACTAGTGTCAGGTCCCACAGGTTAAGGGCTCAGTCCTACAAGGCCTCGCCCCACACACACACACTTCAGATGCCAGTCACAAGTCCGGGTTGTCACTGTGCTTTTGACTAACTGGCTATAGATCGAAGGTTCCAACAGTCCCACCCTGGGGTTCAATTAATTTGCAAGGGGAGCTCGCAAAACTCAGAGAACCATTTTATTTACTAGATTCCTGGTTTATTATGAAAGGATATAACTCAGGAACAACCAGATGGAAGCGATGCATAGGACAATGTATGCGGAAAGGGCTTGGAGCTTCTGGCCCTCTTTGAGTGGACCACTCTCTCCAAATCTCCGTGTGTTCACCATCCTGGGGGTTCTCTGAATCTCATCATGTTTTTTGTGGCCACACCACTTGGCTGGCGGGATCTTAGTTCCCTGAGCAGGGATGGAACCCGGGCCCTTCGCAGTAAAAGCGCAGAGTCCTAACCACTGGACCACCAGTGAATTCCCAACCTCATCATTTTGGTTTTTTTATGGAGACTTTATTATGTAGGCATAATTGATTAAATCATTGGCCATAGGTGATTAAACTCAACCTTCAGCCCTTCTTTCCTCTAGTAAGTTGGTGGGGGCCAGGCCAGGGGATCGAAAGTTCCAATACTAAAATCACTTGGTTGGCTCCACTGGCAGCCAGACCCCATCCTTAGGTGCCTTTAAAAAATGACCTTATTAGCATAAATCCAGTTGTGGTGACAGGGGCTTGTTATGAATGACAGGCACCCATTTCACCTTTATGCCTCTGAATCTATTTCAGGAACTGAGGACAAGAGACCAAATATTATAATAAAAGGTGCTCGCATTGTTCCTATCATTCAGAAAATTTCAAGAGTTTTGGGAACTGTGAGCCAGGAACCATGGATGAAGACCAAATATATATGAGGAATATATTTCAGTCATCTGAATGACCAAACATATATTTCTTATAAATCACAGTATCACACAGGCTGATGAGTAATGATAGTTTATACACTCATGTAATCGTCATCTCAGTCAAAATATAGAATACTTACATAATCCCAGAACAATCCCTCCTGTCAATTTTGAGCTAACCCCCCTCCCGGATTTCACCCAAGACAACCACTAATTTTTGTTACTGTAATATAAATTTGTTTTTCTTAGCATTTTGTATAAATGGAATCATATAATATAAACTGTTTTATGTCTGACTTATTTCACTTATCATGATATTTTCTAAATTTTTTTTTATTGTGATAAGAACACTTAACATGAGCTCTACTCTCCTAACAAAATTTTAAGTACAAAATACAATATTGTTAACTATAGGTACAGTGTTGTACAGAAGATCTCTAAAACATATTCATATCTTGAATAACTGAAACTTTATACCCTTCAAACGGCAACTCCCCATTTCCTTCCTTGCCCCCCCACCCCAATCTCTGGTAAACACCATTCTGATGTCTGTTTTTATGAGTTTGACTATTTTAGATACTTCACATAAATGGAATCATGCAATATTTGTGCTTTTGTGTCTGGCTTATTTCACTTAGCATGTATTCCAGAATCATCCATATTGTCTCATATGGCAATATTTCCTTCTTTTTAAGGCTGAATAGTATTCCATCATGTGTATATAACACATTTTCTTTCCATCAATGGACATTTAGGTTATTTCCATATCTTGGCTATTGTATTATTATTATATTATTACTGCAGTGAACATGGGAGTGCATATCTCTTCAAGATTCTGATTTCAGTTCTTCTGGATATTACCCAGAAGCAGGATTGCTGGATCATATGATAATTCTATAATTAGTTTTTTGAAGAACTTCCATACAGGTTTTCGTAGCACTGTACCATTTACATTTCTACCATTTAAAAAAATGACTGAAATTAATGAATATTTAGCAAAGTCACAGGATATAAGCTCAATATATAAAATTTAATTGTATTTCTGTATCTACCAAAGAACAATTAGAAAATGAAATTGAAAAGTAACAACAGTTTTAAGACCCATTAAAAATAATTAGGAATTAGTATAAAAATATATATGCAAATATCAACATTTGAAAGTAGAAAGTATTGCTAGAAATAAAGAAGATCTAAATAATTTGAGGGATATATTATGATGAGTTGGAAAAACTCAAAATTGTTAAAATGTACATTTTCCACAATTTGATGTGTAGAATAAAATCAATCTCAACCAGAATTTGATTATAAAAATAAAAATGTTTTTATTACATTCTCATTTTTTGAAGGGTATTTTCTCAAGCTATAGAATTTTTTTAACATCTTTATTGGAGTATAATTGCTTTACAATGGTATATTAGTTTCTGCTGTATAACAAAGTGAATCAACTATATGTATACGTATATCACCATATCCCCTCCCTCTTGCCTCTCCCTCCCACCCTCCCTATCCCACGCCTCTAGGTGGTCACAAAGCACTGAGCTGATCTCCTTGTGCTATGTGGCTGCTTCCCACTAGCTATCTATTTTACATTTGGTAGTGTATATATGTCAATGCTACTCTTTCACTTCGTCCCAGCTTACCCTTCCCTGTTCCTGTGTCAAGTCCATTCTCTACCTCTGTGTCTATGCCTGTCCTGCCCCTAGGTTCATCAGGACCTTTTTTTTTTTTTTTTTTTAGATTCCATATATATGTGTTAACATACGGTATTTGTTTTTCTCTTTCTGACTTACTTCACTATGTATGACAGACTCTATGTCCATCCACCTCACTGCAAATAACTCAGTTTCATTTCTTTTTATGGCTGAGTAATATTCCATTGTATATGTGAGCCACATCTTCTTTATCCATTCATCTGTCAATGGACACTTGGTTGCTTCCATGTCCTGGCTATTGTAAATAAAGCTGCAATGAATATTGTGGTACATGACTCTTTTTGAATTATGGTTTTCTCAGGGTATATACCCAGTAGTGGGATTTCTGGGTCGTATGGTAGTTCTATTTTTAGTTTTTAAGGAACCTCAATACTGTTCTCTATAGTGGCTGTATCAATTTACATTCCCACCAACAGTGCAAGAGGGTTCCCTTTTCTCACCCCCTGTCCAGCATTTATTGTTTGTAGATTTTTTGATGATGGCCATTCTGACCTGTGTGAGATGATACCTCATTGTGGTTTTGATTTGCATTTCTCTAATGATTAGTGATGCTGAGCATCCTTTCATGTGTTTGTTGGCAATCTGTATATCTTCTTTGGAGAAATGTCTATTTATGTCTTCTGCCTATGTTTGGATTGGGTTTTTTGTTTTTTTGATATTGAGCTGCATGAGCTCCTTGTATATTTTAGAAATTAATCCTTTGTCAGTTGCTTTGTTTGCAAATATTTTCTCCCATTCTGAAGGTTGTCTTTTCATCTTGTTTATGGTTTCCTTTGCTGTGCAAAAGCTTTTAAGTTTCATTAGGTCCATTTGTTTATTTTTGTTTTTCTTTCCATTTCTCTAGGAGGTGGGTCAAAAAGGATCTTGCTGTGATTTATGTCATAGGGTGTTCTGCCTATGTTTTCCTTTAAGAGTTTTATAGTGTCTGGCCTTAAATTTAGGTCTTTCATCCATTTTGAGTTTATTTTTGTGTATGGTGTTAGGGAGTGTTCCAGTTTCATTATTTTACATGTAGCTGTCCAGTTTCCCAGAACCACTTATTGAAGAGGCTGTCTTTTCTCCATTGTATATCCTTGCCTCCTTTGTCAAAGATAAGGTGACCATATGTGCATGGGTTTATCTCTGGGCTTTCTATCTGTTCCATTGATTTATACTTCTGTTTTAGTGCCAGTACCATATTGTCTTGATTACTGTAGCTTTGTAGTATAGTCTGAATCAGGGAGCCTGATTCCTCCAGCTCCATTTTTCTTTCTCAAGATTGCTTAGGCTATTTGGGGTCTCTTGTGTTTCTGTACAAATTGTAAAATTTTTTGTTGTAGTTCTGTGAAAAATGCCATTGGTAGTTTGATAGGGATTGCATTGAATCTGTAGATTGTCGAGCTATCGAAATTTTTTTTAATGTGACTTTTTTAGCATTGGTTTTCAGCAGTTTTAATAAGAATTGCCCAAGTATGGTTTTCTTTGTACTTAACCTTTTTGAGGTTTGCTGAGGGCTTGAATCTCTAAGTCAATTTTTCATCAAATTTGGGAAAATTTTGGCCATTATTTATTGGAACACTGTTTTCTTCATTTCTTCACTTTTTTCTTCTGAGGCTTTTTAAAAACATGTATTTAAAAAAAAAACAAAAAAAACATGTATTTTAATCATTTGTTTTTGTACCTGAATTACCTGTTCATTTTTCCTCAATTTCTTTTCTTTTTTAGATTGCATTATTTCTGTTGATCTTTTGTAGAGTTCAGAGACTCTTTAATATGCCTCTCCAATCACCTGTCAAGCACTTTCAGTGAATTTATTTCATCTCTTTTATAATAGTTTTCAGTTTTAAAGTTTCCTTTCGACTCTTGTTTTATGGTTTGCATTTCTCTGCTGGTATTGCCTACCTGTTCCCTCACTAATTCTCTGACCATATTTTCCCTTATTTTTTAAACATATTTATAATAGCTTTTTAAAAAGGTTTCCTCTAAATCCAACATTTGGACCATTTTTAAATTACTCTGGAATATTTTTTCTTGACTCTAGGTCACATCTTTCTATTTCTTTGCATATAGTTATTGATTTGCCTTGTATTTTGTAGATGATATAGAGATTCTAGTTCTATTTTCTTCCTCTGAAGGATTTTGATTTTTGTTCCTGTGGTTATTTCTAATAACTGGCTGATCATCTTGATCTTGTTTTATGAGCAGTTCTGCAGAAATCTGAATTTTCTCAAACCCCTCTTATTTTGAGGAACTCGACCTTCCAAATCTGTCTTCCCAGAAGATCTTGCCAGGATTCAAATTTAGACTCTGTTAGAGAAGGAGCAGAATAGGCTTTACTTTAGGGCATGGCCCTTACTGTTAATTCATAGACTTTCTGACTTCTATGCTGGTGCCCAGATTTTTCAGTTTGCTAGGATATTAAAAATGTCTCCACTTTGCATGTGCCTGACCTGCCTTGTCCCCAGCACTATTTAATCTATATTGCCTCTGTGCTATTCTGTTACAAGCCTACCACAGCCACTCTTTGCTATGTCTTATGTAGTGTTGCCTGCCCTTAGCCAAGGATTCACAGAAAAGCCTCGCACAATTTCCTCATGTCTCTGTCTGCATAGATCTCTGCCATCTAGAGGTCTGTCCGGTGCTTCAGCTACTCCTAACTTTGTAGGGCTCTGTGTGGACCCTAGGTTTTTGTGCTTATGGTCAAGAAATTGTTCCCTGGTGAGGTCTGGGTGATCATAGGATCAAATCATAAGTTTCTCTTTCTTTGAGAAATATAGTTTTGTTCTGTTGTTGCAATATCTGGAAACAAATATTGTTTAAATATCTGATGAAACTGTTTCATCAGTTATAGTCTTTATTGGGAAAGCTAGTCTAGTACTAGCTACTGTTATAGCCAAAAAAAAAAGTCTGTATTTATGGTTTGAGCATTTTTCCACTTGTCAATAGGTAATGAACATTTTTCCATGCCAACATGATTTTTTTAAATTTGCACAGTATTCCATTACAAAAGTGAGTTAGTTTATATAATATATCCTCTATGTTTGAGGGTTCGATTAAATCTAATAGTTTTTAGTGTCTTCTATGTGCCATGCATCGGACCAAGAGTTTTACAGAGCAAGCTCATTTGATTCTTGCAACAAACCGGTGAAGTAGGGGCACAAAACTGAATTTTCCAAATGAGGAAAAAGGCATAGAAAATTAAAATAATTTACTCAAAATCACCAAATTAGTAAAGTGAAGCTGAGATTTAAGTCTAATTATAATATACAATTCGACTCTCATGTGTTTAACTCAATATCAAAAATCTCTTTGATTTATAAAATAATGGTATTACATTTAATTAAAATTTTATTAATACAGAGATTTAAATTTTTTTATAGTTTAACTAGTCATAAGTGTTTCAAACTCTGTGACTCACTGGTTTATATCTTTTGCTCCATTTGTCCTGAGGTACTCATGTTTTATTTGTTTCTAAGTACTCTGTGTATAAAATGCTATCTACCAATCAATTCTTATACACTACCTATGCTTTTTTCAAAAAGAGTTGATCATATTTTAAAATTATATAAATGTTTACCTGTATGTTTTTAGGGTATTTTTGGGTTTTTGTTTCCTTTAAGTTTTTTGTTTTTTTAATAAATTTATTTGTTTTGGGCTGCGTTGGGTCTTCATTGCTGTGCACGGGCTTTCTCTAGTTGCAGTGAGCGGGGGTTACTCTTCCTTGCGGTGACAGGCTTCTCATCACGGTGCCTTCTCTTGTTGTGGAGCACAGGCTCTAGGTGCATGGGCTCAGTAGTTGTGGCTCTCGGGCTCTAGAACACAGGCTCAGTAGTTGTGGCGCATGGGCTTAGTTGCTCTGAAGCATGTGGGATCTTCCTAGACCAGGGCTCGAACCCCTGTCCCCTGCATTGGCAGGTGGATTCTTAACCACTGTGCCACCAGGGAAGCCCCTATTTCCTTTCATTTTAACCATTATTTTTTTTCTTTCAACAAATCAGTAACTAAAAAGATATCATTGATTTAAAATTAGAATAATTTTATTTATAAAACATTTACATATTTGTATGTATGTGTCTGAGCTTTCTATTTTTTTGTTGTTCTGGTTGATTATATTGTCACTACTTTAGTGTACAGTAGTACATTTATTTAATAATTTTATTTTAATTAAGATATCCTTTTATGAGGGTTGTCATGAGTGGCTCTGAGGAAGGCCAGTTTTGGGGGCGTCTTGCTCTAGCTGAGGGGGCACCTTGGGAACGATGGTGGAAGGAGATTCTCGCAGCACCAGCCTGCTGGCTGCAGAGACTGCAAGTCTGGAAGAGTAGCTGCAAAGATGGGGAGAAGTTATGCTGATGGCAGATGAAGTCTTCCAATGGGGAAGAGCTTGGTTTCCACCTGCCATCATGGGTATGGTTTCTTTGGTGTTTCTGACTATCTACTATCTAGATCCATCCATTCTGTCCGGTGTTTCCTGTTTTGTTGTTTCTGTGCTTGGCTGACTACCTTGTTCCCATTCTAGCACCTAGAATTTTTGGCTCCAATAAATGGACCACTGAGTAACAGCAGTGAGTCCTCGAAATTTGAAGCAATCTAGTAAAAACTCGACACAGAGCTGTGGGCTGGTAGAAACACCTCCTTATGCTAAAGAAAGAAAAGCCTAAACTGTACTTCATGACCATGATCATTTCTCTTGCTGTGGTTGTTTGGGTGGGACAGCAAGTCCACAACCTCCTTCTCTCCTACCTGATAGTGACTTTCTTACTCTTGCTTCCTGGACGAAACCAACATGGAATCATTTCGAAGTACATTGGAATGGCCAAAAGAGAGATAAACAAGCTTCTCAAACAAAAAGAAAAGAATAATGAATAATGCATCTGCTTTATTCGGTGTGATTAATGGTGTATACATTGTCCTTGGGGATAGTGTCTGTTATGCTGTCTGGATACAAAAATGTTACAGATGTAGCTCTTTGCTGTCCCTCATTCTGCCCTTAGTGGAAATTCCGACTTGCCAAGTAAGGCTTTATGCCCAGTGTCTTCATGGGTGTGTTCTCATCAGCTGGCCTTATATGGACAACTCATTCATCATTACCACTTGTTTTGGTTTTTCTCACCCAGGGTTAATTGAACTCTTACTTTTAAAATAATATAGTGGTGAACTTCATCCTTTAGTACAGTTAACAGTGGCTTGGGATAACTGTTCAAGTTGATTTTTGCTTTAGCTGGATACAAAATCATGGTCTGTGACTACAGGAAGCTGGTTCTACTGTCTGCTTCCACAGTCTGCTTAAACAACAGTCTGGTTTCATGAATATAGAAACCAAGTTTACCACTTATGATGAAGAGACCAATTAAGATTCATTCCTCATTCTGTTTCTATACTGTGGGAGAAGAATCCTTGTGGAATAAAATGAACCTAATTCCATGGCCTAGTATGTGTTGGCTTCTCCCTTGTGCAGAATTTAGCAACTTGTTGGAAACATTGATCCTTCCTCCCAAATGGGGAATCTGACAGGCTTAGAACTCTTGTTCCCTTGCACTTAAAGTTAGTACATCCTTAAAGGCTTTTTAGTAGCAAGCTTACACAAGATGGTATTTAGGATTTTTAGCATACTTTTAATTTCAGATTTTCAGCTAACTGAAACTAAAGTACATAATAGGTTGAGTCATGTCTATGACCTTCATTCCAAGACCAGCCAATAAAGAACAAAACTCATCCTGTGTTTAGTCAAGATTCATTTCAGTAGAAAATCCTACTAGTTCTTCAAGACCAGAATAAGCCTTTAAAGGTAAGCCTCAAGTTTCTCATTTTATGGTAATACTGGCTGCTTTTGGTCCCCATAGATGGAGTAGTTGAAATCTGTAGGAATGAACCTCTGAGGGCTGGAAATGTGACATATTTGGGAACAATTTTTAAACTGATTAACTAGCTATAATATAGTTTTGTGAATTTATTGCACTGATGCTATAAAACCTGGACCTTGTGGTATATCTGTTCCTAAAGAAAAATTGTTTTCTCCCCTTCAGTATTGCTGTAACAGTGGCACCATGTAGCATATGTTTGACTTTTCTTTTTTAATATTTCGTATACAAGCTACCATAATTTACATGTGTTTCCTCATTGTAAATAAGCTTGTCTTCCTATCTGGATTTTTGTGTTTATGTGTGTTCTACCAATTAACTACTTTTGCGATTTTAATCCTGTGTTATTTCTTCTACTTTTTTTGTGTAAAAGGGGAAAAATAAAAAAGCTGGAATCCAAAAAAAAAAAGATATTCTTTTATCTACCTTATAGATTTTGTTATATTGTCTTATTAGTTATTCTATGTATTTTATATTTGAAGAAAACCCTCTAAAAGCTTTCTTTCTTTTTTTTTTTCATGTCACTTTGTGGCTTGTGAGATCTCAGTTCACCGGTCAGGGATTGAACCTGGGCCACAGCAGTGAAAGCCAGGAATCCTAACCACTAACTAGGCTAGCAGGGAACTCCTGAAGCTTTCCTTTTTAATTTATGTAACTTGGCACTTTTGTTTATGTCTTTTTACTAATTCTTAATCTTATGTTACAGATGCCCAAACAAGTATCATAAATTTTGCTATTTGATTGTCCTTGTAGCTTATATTATATACTCAATTTCCATAAATATACGAGTGTTAGTAGAAAGACTATAATTCCTGCGTGAAGAGCACATTATTTAAGTTATATACCTGAAATATCAGCATGTGAATTAAATAAATAAGTCCTGGGAATGTAATGCACAACATGGTGACTATAGTTAATAATACTGTATTGTGTATTTGAAAGTTGCCAAGATGAGACCTTCAAGATGGCAAAAGGTCACCTTCTTCTCTACAAATACATCAGAAATACATCTACATGTGGAACAACTGCTACAGAACACCTACTGAATGCTGGCAGAAGACCTCTGACCCCCCAAAAGGCAAGAAACTTCCCACGTACCTGGGTAGGGCAAAAGAAAAAAGAAAAAACAGAAGAATAGGGATGGGACCTGCACCAGTGGGAGGGAGCTGTGAAGGAGGAAAGGTTTCCACACACTAGGAAGCCCCTTCGTGGGCAGAGACTGTGGGTGGCAGAGGGGGGAAGCTTCGGAGCCACGGAGGAGAGCACAGCAATATGGGTGCAGAAGGCAAAGCGGAGAGATTCCTGCACAGAGGATCAGTGTCGACCAGCACTCACCAGTCCAAGACGCTTGTCTGCTCAACGGCCGGGGCGGGCGGGGGCTGGAAGCTGAGGCTCGGGCTTCGGTCGGATCCCAGGGAGAGGACTGGGGTTGGCGGCGTGAACACAGCCTGAAGGGGGCTAGTGCGCCACAGCTAGCCGGGAGGGAGTCCTGGAAAAGGTCTGGAGCTGCCTAAGAGGCAAGAGACCATTGTTTCGGGGTGCACGAGGAGGGGGGGATTCAGAGCACCACCTAAACGAGCTCCAGAGTTGGGTGCGAGCTGTGGCTACCAGCACGGACACCAGAGATGGGCATGAGATGCTACGGCTGCTGCTGCCACCACCAAGAAGTCTGTGTGCAAGCACAGGTCACTCTTCACACCTCCCCTCCCAGGGAGCCTGTGCAGCCCGCCACTGCCAGGGTCCCATGATCCAGGGACAACTTCCCCGGAAGAACACGTGGCACGCCTCAGGCTGGTGCAAAGTCACGCTGGCCTCTGCTGCCACAGGCTCACCCCGCATCTATACCCCTCCCCCACCCCGGCCTGAGTGAGCCAGAGCCCCCAAATCAGCTGCTCCTTTAACCCCGACCTGTCAGAGCAAAGAACAAATGCCCTTAGGCAACCTTCATGAAGACACAGGGCCAAATCCAAAGCTGAACCCCAGGAAATGTGCAAACAAAGAAGAGAAAGGGAAATCTCTCGCAGCAGCCTCAGCAGAGGATTAAATCTCCACAATCAACTTGATGTACCGTGCATCTGTGGAATACCTAAATAGACAACAAATCATCCCAAAATTGTGGCAGTGGACTTCGGGAGCAATGATTATATATATATATATATATATATATATATATATATATATATATATATATATACTGTCCTTTTTCTCTTTTTGTGACTGTGTATTTGTATGCTTCTTTGTGTGATTTTGTCTGTATAGCTTTGCTTTTACCATTTGTCCTAGGGTTCTGTCTGTCCGTTTTTTTTTTGTTTTTTTTTTAGTATAGTTTTTAGTGCTTGTTATCATAAGTGGATTTGTTTTCTGGTTTGGTTGCTCTCTTCTTTCTTATTTTTTTCTTTTTTTATTATTGCTCTTTAATTTTTTTTAATTTTTTTAAATTTTTTAATTTTTTTGCAGTATGTGGGCCTCTCACTTTTGTGGCCTCTCCCGTTGCAGAGCAGAGGCTCCGGACATGCAGGCTCAGTGGCCGTGGCTCATGGGCCTAGCCACTCTGCAGCATGTGAGATCTTCCCGGACTGGGGCACGGACCTGTGTCCCCTGCATCGGCAGGCAGCCTCTCAACCACTGCGCCACCAGGGAAGCCCTAATTTTTAATAATTATTTTTTATTTTAATAACTTTATTTGATTTTTTCTTTCTTTCTTTTTTTCTCCCTTTTCTTCTGAGCTGTGTGGCTGACAGGGTCTTGGTGCTCCGGCCAGGTGTCAGGCCTGTGCCTCTGAGGTGGGAGAGCCAAGTTAGGACATTAGTCTGCCAGAGACCTCCCAGCTCCACGTAATATCAAACGGTGAAAGGTTTCCCAGAAATCTCCATCTCAACGCTAAGACCCACCTCCACTCAACGAACAGCAAGCTACGGTGCTGGACACCCTATGCCAAACAACTAGCAAGAGAGGAACACAAACTCACCCATTAGCAGAGAGGCTGCCTAAATTCATATAAGGTCACAGACACCCCAAAACACACCACCGGACGCAGTTCTGACCACCAGAAAGACAAGATCCAGCCTCATCCACCAGAACACAGGCACTAGTCCCCTCCACCAGGAAGCCTACACAACCCACTGAACCAATCTTAGCCATTGGGGGCAGGCAACAAAAACAACAGGGAAATATGAACCTGCAGCCTGTGAAAAGGAGACCCCAAATACAGTAAGTTAAGCAAAATGAGAAGACAGAGAAACACACAGCAGATGAAGGAGCATGGTAAAAACCCATCAGACCAAACAAAGAGGAAATAGGCAGTCTTTCTGAGAATGAAATCAGAGTAATGATAGTAAAGATGATACCAAATATTGGAAATAGAATGGAGAAAATACAAGAAACGTATAACAAGGACCTAGAAGAACTAAAGAGCAAACAAACAATGATGAACAACACAATAAATTACATTAAAAATTCTCTAGAAGGAATCAATAGCAGAATAACTGAGGCAGAAGAACGGATAAGTGACCTGGAAGATAAAATAGTGGAAATAACTACTGCAGAACAGAATAAAGGAAAAGAATGAAAAGAATTGAGGACAGTCTCTGAGACCTCTGGGACAACATTAAACACACCAACATTCGAATTATAGGGGTCCCAGAAGAAGAAGAGAAAAAGAAAGGGACTGAGAAAATATTTGAAGAGATTATAGTTGAAAACTTCCCTAATATGGGAAAGGAAATAGTTAATCAAGTCCAGGAAGTGCAGAGAGTCCCATACAGGATAAATCCAAAGAGAAACACACCAAGACACATAGTAATCAAACTATCAAAAATTAAATACAAAGAAAAAATATTAAAAGCAGCAAGGGAAAAATAACATACAAGGGAATCCCCATAAGGTTAGCAGCAGATCTTTCAGCAGAAACTCTGCAAGCCAGAAGGGAGTGGCAGGACATATTTAAAGTGATAAAATAGAAAAATCTACAACCAAGATTACTCTACTCAGCAAGGATCTCATTCAGATTTGACAGAGAAATTAAAACCTTTACAAACAAGCAAATCTAAGAGAATTCAGCACCACCAAACCAGCTTTACAACAAATGCTAAAGGAACTGCTCTAGGCAGGAAACACAAGAGAAGGAATAGACCTACAATAACAAACCCAAAACAATTAAGAAAATGGTAATAGGAACATACATGTCGATAATTATCTTAAATGTAAATGGATTAATTGCTCCAACCAAAAGACATAGACTGGCTGAATGGATACAGAAAGAAGACCCATATATATGCTGTCTACAAGAGACTGACTTCAACCTAGGGACACATACAGACTGAAAGTGATGGGAAGGAAAAAGATATTCCATGCAAATGTAAATCAAAGGAAAGCTGGAGTAGCAATTCTCATATCAGACAAAATAGACTTTATAACAAAGACTATTACAAGAGACAAAGAAGGACACTACATAATGATCAAGGGATCAATCCAAGAAGAAGATATAATAATTGTAAATATTTATGCACCCAACATAGGAGCACCTCAATACATAAGGCAAATGCTAACAGCTATAAAAGGGGAAATTGACAGTAACACAATCATAGTAAGGGACTTTAACACCCCACTTTCACCAATGGACAGGTCATCCAAAATGAAAATAAATAAGGAAACACAAGCTTTAAATGATACATTAAACAAGACGGGCTTAGTTGATATTTATAGGACATTCCATCCAAAAACAACAGAATACACTTTCTTCTGAAGTGCTCATGGAACATTCTCCAGGGTAGATCATATTTTGAGTCACAAATCAAGCCTTGGTAAATTTAAGAAAATTGAAATTGTATCCAGTATCTTTTCCAACCACAACGCTATGAGACTACATATCAAGTACATGAAAAAATCTGTAAAAAATACAAACACATGGAGTCTAAACAATATGCTACTAAATAACCAAGAGATCACTGAAGAAATCAAAGAGGAAATAAAAAAATACCTAGAAACAAATGACAATGAAATCATTATGACCCAAAACCTATGGGATGCAGCAAAAGTAGTTCTAAGAGGGAAGTTTATAACAATACAATCCTACCTCAAGAAACAAGAAACATCTCAAATAAACAACCTAACCTTACACCTAAAGTAATTAGAGAAAGAAAAACAAAAAAAAAACCCCAAAGTTAGCAGAAGGAAAGAAATCATAAGGATCATATCAGAAATAAATGAAAAAGAAATGAAGGAAATGACAGCAAAGATCAATAAAATTAAAGCTGGTTCTTTGACAAGGTAAACAAAATTGATAAACCATTAGCCAGACTCATCAAGAAAAAAAGGAGACTCAAACGAACAGATTTAAAAAGTGAAAAAGGAGGAGTAACAACTGACAGTGCAGAAATACAAAGGATCATGAGAGATTACTACAAGCAGCTATATGCCAATAAAATGGACAACCTGGAAGAAATGGACAAATTCTTAGAAAAGCACAACCTTCTGAGACTGAACCAGGAAGAAATAGAAAATATAAACCGACCAATCACAAGCACTGAAATTGAGTCTGTGATTAAAAATGTTGGAACTTGTTCCTTTTGAAAAAGTGTTTCTTTGGAAGTCAGATTTACTATTTCCAGAAAGAAAGTTTTTGTTAGAATATATTTAAGCATTCAAAAAAATATATTGTGCCCTTTAGATAACTAAAAGCTGTTTTAAAGTTGAAAAAAATATTTAAATGTATGTTGAAACTATGGTAGCTCATGGCAGGCCCTCTGAAGGTCCAATGGTACAGTGAGAAATCAAACATAGAAGGACTTATAGATGATATAAAAAGTTACCTTACATGATAGTAGGAACACTCTTGAGTGCTGATGTTGTTCCTTCCCCAACCCAGTGGTACAAGGGGAAAGATTCTTTTTATTATTTTTTTTACTGAAATATTATTGATTTACAATGTTGTGTTAGTTTCAGGTGTACAGCAAAGTGATTCAGTTATACATACATATATATTTTTTTTTCAGAGTCTTTTCCCTTATAGGTTATTACAAAATATTGGGTATAATTCCCTGTGCTATACAGTAGGTACTTGTTAGTTATCTATTTTATATATAATAGTGTGTATATTTTAATCCCAAATTCATAATTTATTCCAGCCCCCCTTCCCCTTTGGTAACCATAAGTTTGTTTTATAGATCTGTGGCTCTATTTCTGTTTTATATGTAAGTTCATTTGTATCTTTTTTTCAATCCCACATATAAGTGATATCATATGTTATTTGTCTTGGTCTGGCTTACTTCACTTAGTATGATAATCTCTAAGTCCATCCATGTTGCTGCAAATGGCATTATTGCATTCTTTTTTATGGCTGAGTAATATTCCATTGTGTATATATAACACATCTTCTTTATCCATTCATCTGTTGATGGACACTTAGGTGGTTTCCATGTCTTGGCTATTGTAAATAGTGCTGCGATGAACACAGCACATTTTTTTGTATCTTTTCAAATTATGGTTTTCTCTGAATATACCTCCAGGAGTGGGATTGCAGGATCATATGATAACTCTATTTTTAGTTTTTTTAAGGAACATCCATACTGTTCTCCATAGTGGTTGTACCAACTTACATTCCCACCAACAGTGTAGGAGGGTTCCCTTTTCTCCACATCCTCTCCAGCATTTATTATTTGTAGACTTTTTGAAGATGGTCATTCTGACAGAATTAAGAATTAAGGTGATACCTCATTGTAGTTTTGATTTGCATTTCTCTGATAATTAGCTATGTTGAGGATCTTTTCATGTGCCTCTGGCCATCTGTATGTCTTCTTTGGATAAATGTCTATTTAGATCTTCTGCCCATTTTTTGATTGAGTTGTTTGTTTGTTTGATATTGAGCTATATGAGCTCTTTGTATATTTTGGAGATTAATTCCTTGTCGGTCACATCGTTTGCGAATATTTTCTCCCATTCTATATGTAGGTTGTCTTTTTGTTTTGTTTATGGTTCCCTTTGCTGTACAAAAGCTTTTAAGTTTAATTAGGTCCCATTTGTTTATTTTTGTTTTTATTTCCATTACTGTAGGAGATGGATCCATAGTATATTGCTATAATTTATGTCAAAGAGTGATTCTTTTCTTTCTGACCTGGAGAGTTCTTTATTCCACTGGGCTGCACTGACCACTTAATTTCAGGCTTTAGTAGATGAAGAACAAAGGAAGTATCAGGGGACCTCATCTGTGTCCTTATAGTTATGTCTGGTGTATATTATCTGCACTGCTTTATGATGATTTGATAAGGAAGCAACGGTGGAAAATCTTAACATTAAATGTTGTCAATCTTGACAATATTCAAAGTAGGATCTACCCATTATTGTCAGCCCTAAATCAGAGCATTTGAAAATGCAATTTAGAATTATATTTTTACTTTATATTTGAAAAGCTTATGAATTTGTGATTTATATACAAAACTGTGTAAAATGATTGCTTATTATTCATTTTATTTCTGCTACCAGGACATATAAGTTACTGTTATATTTTGAATCATCACACTGTCACTTAAAATATAATAGAGAAACCATATGCAAATCATGTCCTACAGAGCTTACTGAAGTATTATTGTACGAGGTCTGTGACAAGTTTTATACATTTTTAGTAAAGACTTTTTTAAAGGGAAGATTTGAAATACAGTGGGTGTACTAAGGTTTAAACTAAATTTTTTTCTCTACTATCTTTGAATTTTTTTTATCTTCACCAGGTAGCTGAACATGAAAGGTGAGGCAGTTATGTAACCTGAGGTAGACATAATTTCCCCCACCAAGGTATCCATGTCCTAGTACTAATTCCCATAACTGATGAATATGCTACCTTAAATGTCAAAATGATGTCACTAAATCAATTAAATTAAAGACCTTGAGATGGGGAGATTAGCCTGGATTATCTGGCCCAATATAATCAATTTAAGTCCTTTAAAGGGGAGAACTTTTCCCAGTTGTGGTCAGAGGAAGATGTGACTTGAAGAACTGTTAGAGAGATGCAAAGTTGCTGGCTTTGTAGATGGAGGAAGGGGGCTATGAGCAAAGAAATGAGGGGAGCTTCTAGAATTTTGGAATGGCAAGGAAATGGATTCTCCTCCAGAATTTCTAGAAATAAAGTCAGCCCTGTAGACACTTTCATTTTAGTCCAGTGAAACTGATGTTGGATTTCTGACCTACAGAGCCGAAAAATAATAAATTTGTGTTTTTTAGGTCATTAAATTCGTAATAATCCACCACAGCAGCAGTATAAAACTAGTACACCACTATTAATGGAAAGTGCACTAAATTTATTTAACAATTGTTCAACATATATTCCCAATTTTACCACTGTAAAATTAAAATATTTTAATACTATTATTTTAATTTTCTTAGAGCATGGGCCTTTCATCATAACCCTTCATTATTCTTCTTACTGGTTCCCATGACACTGACTATTGGCTATATAAATAAATGTTTGTACCCAAAGATGTACATATATGTATTTACAGATTTTGCTTTTTGATTAGACTTCATTTAAAATGTAAAGGATCAGGGACACTTAAGAAAGCTGTTCTCAGAATATTTTGACTCTGTAGCCTACACAATATTGGGTAATGTAGAATTCTGTCATATACAGCTAACCAGTGTCTTTAAATATATTCCTCTTGTTTTTGTCCTTTCCCACGTTTCCAGTGCAGAACCTAGAAAAGGTTAATCTACAGATTCCCTTGAGGGAAGTGTGCAGACAACTGACTCAGATTCTATTAATCAAGGCATCAATGGAAATCTTGGTTTTTAGAAACAAGCAATGTGTGGTGGGAGCCCTTTGTGGAGGAGTTCCCTTCACAGTGGTAGAGACTTTTGGTTATCATGGAATGGCAGATGGTAGAGCTTCTAGCATGCAGTCCTAAATGTTATGGAAGCTGAGTGGGGAAGGCAGTGATGTCCTTGCTAGAAGGGTCTCTGTAGTTGGCATTGGCATTGTTTTTGACTGCATACTTTCCTTTTCTGCTTCTCTGGACTTTCTGTTAGTACCCTTCAATAAATTTATTTTTTTTTGCCAAAACGCCAGAGTAGATTCTGATGCTTTTAACTGACAATTCTGATTAATTTAGCCATGCAATTATTAAATACCTCCTGCAGGCAAAATAAGGGTCCCCAAGGGGACCAAATAGGAGAAATTATCTTCTGATTGTAATCAGAAAGCTACGCTTCCAAACAGAAGGAGATGAAAGTATTTGTTAATTTATTAATTTTCTGTTAAATTGTTAAATTTTAATTTGTTAATTTTCTATGTAAAGATAAAAGAGATGTCATATAAAAAAGGATGCAGTTTGCTTCAGAAATTAATCAGGTGAAAATGCAGGGGCACTCAGAAGAAAGCATTGCTTTGGTTAATAAGCACCATAGTTTAAATTTTGTCAGTCACATTTGTAGATATGACTCTCTGCAAAATGTAATAATAAACACTAGATATGAAGGGAATTTTGAGTACCTGATGAGTAATGACTGCGAATAATGGCTTGAAACATGCAACCACCATGTTAGTACAAACTACTACCTGGCATAGGATAAAATAGTTAAGTTAAAAAAAAAATCTCTAAGAATAAACTCTCTATGTATTAGCCCAAATGACACTTCTGCAGGAAAGCCTTCCCTGATTTCTCCAAGTAGATCAGGAACCCTTGTTACATGTTTCTGAATTACTCAGTACCTATTATTCATATTGCTCAAGACTTCTAATTATTGGCTGTGAAGGCAAAGACAGTATCTGACTTGCTTACTGTTGTATCCTCAGCATCTACCATAGGATGTTTCATAGAAAACATTCATTTAAACGTTTTTGTCTGACTAATAGACTGATTGAGTAAGAAAGACAGCATGTCTACCGTGGCTCTATCACAAAGTATGTATATGAATTAGGGAAATTAAATTGATTTTCTGAGCTACTTTCCTCATCTATAAAATTAAGGGGATTTGAAAAATTGAATGTATTAATTCTTAGTTTCATTTCATGTTAAATGTTTACATTTATTTATAAATTTTATATCTTATATGTAAATGTTTCATATATGAATTCATATATACCAATGGTATAAAAATGTTTGCCGAGAACTCAGATATTTTAGAACATGATGTTATAATTTCCATTTTTTCTAAATAAAAAGGTTATGTAAGTTTGTTATAAAAAATGTAAGAAATGGAAATATTCCTCATGCCCCATCCTTAACTTCTAGAGACAAATGTCATAAGTGATTGCATCTGTAATAATCTTTGTGAGCCATCTCTAAATAAAATAGACCAAAATTTTATAACAGAAATTGAGACAATTTTCTTTCCTAGTAATTTTGGATTTTTAAAAAAGCTATAGATCATCTAGCTCAAAGATTTCCTCTGTTTTGTAAAATTTTATGGTACAATTTTTGGTAAGACCTATGTCCCCTTCCACCAAATTCCTTTACTCATAAATGTGTATGATATATAGTACTAAATATTTTTAAATGTCTTTAAATTTTCAAAATTACTGCAAAGCATATGCTATTAAGTTCTTTGTCTTTTGTTTAATTTATATTTAAAAATCACTTATCAACAATACTTTTGTGACAGTTTCACTTAAACTCTCCATTTGGGGAGAGTTTCGTCATTGAGTTGGTAGAGCACAAGGTAACCGTGGCCACGGTTGACCACCTTGATTCATCAAAAAGGGTGGCAGCTGAAGGCTGACAGCCAACTATGCTTCCTGCAGAAGGTTCTTTTGAAGGGAGTTCTGAGCAGGAAACTTCATGGCTGCTTCATCCCAAAAGAATGTTTTCAGCAACATCTAAATTAAGAAGGCAAACATATTTGCTTGTTAACACGTTAAGTTGTAAATAGTTCATTTTAAATTCTCAGTATTGGAGTAATTGGAAACCACAATAAAGGCCTGAAACAAACATTGCCAATATCTTTAATTTCATCTCACTTTTCAGACACTACTTTTTCTCTCTGACCAGCTACCTCATTCTTTTTGAGGAATACTCTAAGTTCTATCCTTCCTCAAGTCTTCATCAAGCAGCTGCATCTTCCTTGAAAGCATGCTTTCACAGCCTTTCCACCATTGATATGACCCCCCAACTTTGCGAAACCCCCCTCCTTAATCAACTTTTGTTATACAAACGAAGTTACAAGTTAAAAACAAAGTCAAAATTCTAATAAAATTCTAGTGCAAAACATTAATGCATCAATGGATAAAGTTTTGCTGAAACCTGATCACTGTTTGCAAGGGGATATTGTCCTTGCAGTTTCCTTTCATTTTGGCATACTATTTTACAGTGTGTCACATGCTGCTTTCATGTCCCCATCACTTTTTTCTATTTGACTTCTTGCAAAGCTTTGATTTGCCCAATGTGTTGAGTGAGTTGTTTGTCTTTCCCTCAGGTATACAATCCATCTTTATACAAGATCCTGTGATGATTAAATCAGTAATATGAATAAATAGGTAATAAATCCCAATTTAATTGAAAAATATAAATGTTAACACAAACACTGACATCTGTTATATGGTCATTAGCTGAATAAAATACTCATATATTTTAATATCATCAGTATTTATATATTTTAAATTTTAATATCAACACTAGATAAATAAAATAATTTTAAATATATAGATATATATCTCTCTGTTGATCTAATTGTAAAGATACTATGACTATACCTACTTGCCTCATTAACTCAGCTGGAATAGGACCACTTCTTTTTTTTTTTTTTTTTTTTTTTGCTGTACGCGGGCCTCTCACTGTTGTGGCCTCTACAGTTGTGGAGCACAGGCTCCGGACGCTCAGGCCCAGCGGCCATGGCTCACGGGCCCAGCTGCTCTGTGGCATGTCCGGGACATGAACCCGGGCCCGCTGCATCGGCAGACGGACTCTCAACCACTGCGCCACCAGGGAAGCCCCACTTTCTTTTTGATTTTAGGATTTGTTGCCTGCATTAAGTAAGGCAACTTGTGCATAGTGCATTCTTTCTGAAGTCTCACAAAGACCTGTAAATCCAAGTGTTTCTGTAGCCTAAAAGTCAGAAAACCCTAAACTTTATCCTGAGTCTACAACTAATCTGGATTACATTAATATTTTATATTTGAAATATTTAGAGATTACAACTATTAGTAGCTAAAAGAAATCTTTAAAAGTATCTATTTCTGCCGTCTCATTTTACAATAATTTACCATTGATGGGTCACACAGTTAATATTAGCAAAGGAGAAGTTTCTATTATTATACACAGGAACCATATGTGAAATGAAATGATTCAAGGAGTTAACAAACTTTTATATGACTCAAGTTTTTTTTATCTCTATAAAGACCCCTTGTTGCCAAAAATGTGATGTCATTTGAGTGCTCATTTTCCTAGTGCTACTTCCATTGTGAAAGCTGCTGAGACAATGTATGTCACTTAGATTAAAAACTCATCTTTAAATGTTGTACTTTATAGTAGGTATAAGATCACAGTTATCACATCCAAAAGGATGGACATGTATAAATTAAGTTTTTCTCTTGATTTCTGGTGTAATTCTCTTTGATGGAGGTGGGAGGAAAACCATATGATCAAACTGAATTACTTGAAATTTAGAATACATATACATGAGTGATTGAAAAAGTAAATTAAAAATAAAGATACCTAAGAATGTTTTTGTGTGGCCTGCCAAACTCCAAATATCTGCTAACACTAAACAGGTTATTCTTTAATTGAAAATACTAGCAGGCTGTTTTTTAATATCATAGGGAAGAAGACATCTGAAAGAACTGAACAGAAAATAATTAATGAAAAGTCGTGTGTTATCCACACTTAGCATGTTTATCAAGTCTCCAGAAAACTTCACGTGGCTGAGAAAAATGATATTGTACAGATCATACCTGTTATGTAATATGAAGCAAGAATATCCATTCTTCCCCTCCTTTCTGTTTTTCCTATAACAAGGCCAACTGTGGAAGAACAGTGTGTTGCCAGCGTGCCTGCCAAGTTTTAATTGAAATGTTGTGATAAATTTCACTGCCAGGTCAGATGTTATTTTCTGGTTAAGGAGGGTCAAGCTGGTCTCTTAAAGGACCACTTTTGATTTTTATAGTGTCCGGTGATTTGTTCCTGGAAGTTGATTTACCACAGATCTGACCTCTGTCCTCTCAGTTGACCTCTGCCAACATGCTCAAGTCTCCAGTTCACTTGTGGCCACTGGTAGAAAAAAGTATTTCATTAAACTGGGCTTCTCATTTTATTAGTGTGAAAATAGGCTTTTCCTAATCGATAAAACAGGAAGCATTCACTTTATTGCTTTAGACTAGAGACTAAAGGTCATTTAACATAAATAGAATGGGGCACATAAAAAAACAAGCAGTAAATATTTGATGACTGAGCATCAACAACTTGATTAACACACAAAAAAGTCTACCCTCTTGAATACATGCATGAGGTTAACAAAAATATTAAAATTGTTGACATTTAGGACAATTATATTTTGAATGATAATCCCTACAACTGATTCACTGTAAACTACAGCTTTAGTTTGATTGCTGAAAGCATCTATCCCTAGTTTCTGCATAAGGCTTAGTATTTGTTTATAAAGAATACAGCTTCTCTTCCACAAGTTCAGAGCTATAAAACTTCCTTTAAAGAAAGTAAATTTTGGAGAAGGATAGTAAATTGCATAGCAAGAGAAACAAAGAAGAAAATGGCAATAACTTTGCCATTTCATTGATAAAAATATTGTGGGGACTTCCCTGGTGGTGCAGTGGTTAAGAATCCGCCTGCCAATGCAGGGGACACGGGTTAGATCCCTGGTCCAGGAAGATCCCACATGCCTCTGAGCAACTAAGTCCGTGAGCCACAATTACTGAGCCTGCGCACCTAGAGCCCATGCTCCACAAGAGAAGCCACCGAAATGAGAAGCCTGCACACCACAATGAAGAGTAACACCCCTGTCACCACAACTAGAGAAAAGCCTGTGCACAACAATGAAGACCCAACATGGCCAAAAATAAATAAATAAATTTACAAAAAAAAAGAAAAAGAAAATATTGTGGAAGCAACATGAGGAATTAAAGAGTGTGCACTCATTATCTTTGTCTTGCTGAGCATTCCTCAAATTGACTGAAGGTTGGTTTGCTGACTGTAATCGTTCAGAAACAAATGCCTCAATCTTATAGCCTGGGTTTGCAAGACCTACAAGATTCCATTGTTCTATTTCAAGCCTTTATCTTAAGCGTCTCTGCACCTTAGTAACATTTTCAGTCTTCATTAATACTTGAAAAGATACTCATATTACTTGAACAACAATTTACTTTTACCATTTTGAGACAGCTTATTTAGGTCATTTATATAACATACCACTATATACAAATGCAAATATAATGACCATTTTTTGTCTATATTTGCAATGTTTTATCAGTATTCTTTGGTATTTTTTTTGAAATACCATGTCTTTCTATGACAAAGGTTTTAATCAACGTGATAAAAATAAAAGAATGATTGAATCTACATTAAAAAGGTCTTTCTTTGAATAGCGGAGAGAAGTTTATTTTTTCTTTTTTTTTTTTTAACTTAGTTTCCTCATCATTTTTTTTCTTTTGAATTTTATTTTATTTTTTTATACAGCATGTTCTTATTAGTTATCTATTTTATACATATTAGTGTTTATATGTCAATCCCAATCTCCCAATTCATCCCACCACCACCACCCCACAGCCGATTTCCCCCCTTGGTGTCTATACGTTTGTTCTCTACATCTGTGTCTTTATTTCTGCCTTACAAACTGGTTCATCTGTACCATTTTTCTAGATTTCACATATATGCATTAATATATGATATTTGTTTTTCTCTTTCTGACTTAGTTCACTCTGTATGACAGTCCCTAGGTCCATCCACAACTCTACAAATGACTCAGTTTCATTCCTTTTTATGGCTGAGTAATATTCCATTGTATATATGTACCACATCTGCTTTATCCATTCATCTATCCATGGGCATTTAGGTTGCTTCCATGACCTGGCTATTGTAAATAGTGCTGCAATGAACTTTGGGGTGCATGTGTCTTTTTGAATTATGGTTTTCTCTGGGTATATGCCCAGTAGTGGGATTGCTGAGTCACATGGTAGTTCTATTTTTAGTTTTTTAAGGAACCTCCATACTGTTCTCCATAGTGGCTGTATCAATTTACATTCCCACCAGCAGTACAGGAGGATTCCATTTTCTCCACACCCTCTTCAGCATTTGTTTTTTGTAGATTTTCTGATGATGCCCATTCTAACTGGTGTGAGGTGATACCTTACTGTAGTTTTGGTTTCCATTTCTCTAATAGTTAGTGATGTTGAGCAGCTTTTCATGTGCCTCTTGGCCATCTGTATGTCTTCTTTGTAGAAATGTCTATTTAGGTCTTCTGCCCATTTTTTGATAGGGTTGTTTTTTTTTTTAATATTGAGCTGCATGAGCTGTTTATATATGTTGGAGATTAATCCTTTGTCCGTTGATTCATTTGCAAATATTTTCTCCCATTCTGAGGGTTGTCTTTTCGTCTTGTTTATGGTTTCCTTTGCTGTGCAAAAGCTTTTAAGTTTCGTTAGGTACCATCTGTTTATTTTTATTTCCATTATTTTAGGAGGTGGGTCAAAAAAGATTATGCTGGGCTTCCCTAGTGGCACAGTGGTTGAGAGTCCGCCTGCCGATGCAGGGGACATGGGTTCGTGCCCCGGTCCTGGAAGATCCCACATGCCACGGAGCGGCTGGGCCCGTGAGCCATGGCTGCTGAGCCTGCGTGTCCGGAGCCTGTGCTCCACAACGGGAGAGGCCACAACAGTGAGAGGCCTGCGTACCGCAAAAAAAAAAAAGATATGCTGTGATTTATATCAAAGAGTGTTCTTCCTATGTTTTCCTCTAAGGGTTTTATAGTGTCTCGTCTTACACGTAGGTCTTTAATCCATTGGAGTTTATTTTTGTGTATGTTGTTAAGGAGTATTTTAATTTCATTCTTTTACATATAGCTGTCCAGTTTTCCCAGCACCACTTATCGAAGAGACTGTCTTTTCTCCATTGTGTATCCTTGCCTCCTTTCTCATAGAGTAGTTGACCATAGGTTCATGGGTTGATCTCTGGGCTTTCTATCCTGTTCCATTGATCTATATTTCTGTTTTTGTGCCAGTACCATATTGTCTTCATTACTATAGCTTTGTACTATAGTCTGAAGTCAGGGAGTCTGATTCCTCCAGCTCTGTTTTTCTTCCCTGAAGATTGCTTTGGCTATTCGGGGTCTTTTGTGTCTCCATACAAATTTTAAGATTTTTTTGTTCTAGTTCTGTAAAACATGCCATTGATAATTTGATAGGGATTGCATTGAATCTATAGATTGCCTTGGGTAGTATAGTCATTTTCACAATATTGATTCATCCAATCCAAGAACATTGTATATCTCTCTATCTGTGTCATCTTTGATTTCTTTCATCAGTGTCTTATAGTTTTCTGAGTACAGGTCTTTTACCCACTTAGGTAGGTCAATTCCTAGGTACTTTATTCTTTTTTTGCAATGGTGAATGGGATTGTTTCCTTAATTTCTATTTTTGATCTTTTGTTGTTAGTGTATAGGAATACAAGAGATTTCTGTGCATTAATTTTGTATCCTGCAACTTTACCAAATTCACTGATTGGCTCTAGTAGTTTTCTGGTTGCATCTTTAGGATTCTCTATCTATAGTACCATGTCATCTGCAAACAGGGACAGTTTACTTCTTCCTTTCCAATTTGTATTCCTTTTATTTCTTTTCTTCTCTGATTGCCATTGCTTGGACTCCAAAACTATGTTGAATAATAGCAGCTAGAGTGGACATCGTTGTTTTGTTCCTGATCTTAGAGGAAATGCTTTCAGGTTTTCACCATTGAGAATGATTTTTGCTGTAGGTTTGTTGTATATGGCTTTCATGATATTGAGGTAGGTTCACTCTATATCCACTTTCTGGAGAGTTTTTATCATAAATGGGTGTTGAATTTTGTCAAAAGCTTTTTCTGCATCTATTGAGATGGTCATATGGTTTTTATTCTTCAATTTGCTGATATGGTGTATCACATTGATTGATTTGCATATATTGAAGAATCCTTGCATTCCTGGGATAAATCCCACTTGATCATGGTGTATGATCCTTTTAGTGTCTTGTTGGACTCTGTTTGCTTGTATTTTGTTGAGGATTTTTGCATCTATGTTCATCAGTGATATTGACCTGTAGTTTTCTTTCTTTGTGACATCCTTGCCTGGTTTTGGTATCAGGGTGATGGTGGCCTCGCAGAATGAGTTTGGGAGTGTTCCTTCCTCTGCAATTTTTTGGAAGAGTTTGAGAATAGTGGGTGTTAGCTCTTCTCTAAATGTTTGATAGAATTCACCTGTGAAGCCATCTGGTCCTGGACTTTTGTCTGTTGGAATATTTTTAATCACAGTTTAAATTTCATTACTTGTGATTGGTCCATTCATACTTTCTATTTCTTCCTGGTTCAGTCTTGGAAGGTCATACCTTTCTAAGAATTTGTCCATATCTTCCAGGTTGTCCATTTTATTGGCATAGAGTTACTTATAGTAGTCTCTTCTGATGCTTTGTACTTTGCAATGTCTTTTTTAATTTCTCCTTTTTCATTTCTAATTTTATTGATTTGAGTTCTCTCCCTCTTTTTCTTGATGAGTCTGGCTAATGGTTTATCAATTTTGTTTATTTTCTCAAAGAACCAGCTTTTAGTTTTATTAATCTTTGCTATTGTTTTCTTTGTTTCTATTTCATTTATTTCTGCTCTGGTCTTTATGATTTCTTTCCTTCTACTAACTTTGGGTTTTTCTTTCTCTAGTTCCTTTAGGTGTAAGGTTAGATTGTTTATTTCAGATTTTTCTTGTTTCTTGAGGTAGGATTGTATTGTTAAAAACTTCTCTCTTAGAACTGCTTTTGCTGCATCCCATAGGTTTGGGATCGTCGAGTTTTTGTTGTCATTTGTCTCTAGATATTTTCTGATTTCCTCTTAGATTTCTTCAGTGATCTCTTGGTTATTTAGTAACATATTGTTTAGCCTCCATGTGTTTGTGTTTTTTACATTTTTTTCTCTGTAATTGATTTCTAATCTCATAGTGTTGTGGTTGGAAAAGATGCTTGATATGATTTCAATTTTCTTAAATTTACTGAGGCTTGATTTGTGACCCAAGATGTGATCTACCCTGGAAAATGTTCCATGTGCTCTAGAGAAGAAAGTGTAATCTTCTGTTATCAGGTGGAATATCCGATAAATATCAATTAAATCTATCTTGTCTATTGTGTCATTTAAAGCTTCTGTTTCCTTATTAATTTTCTGTCTGGATGGTCTGTCTACCAGTGTTAGTGAGGTGTTAAAGTCCCCTGCTATTATTGTGTTACTGTTGATTTCCTCTTTTATAGATGTTAGCTTTTGCCTTATCTATTGAGGAGTTCCTATGTTAGGTGCATATATATTTGTAATTGTTATATCTTATTCTTGGTTTGATCCCTTGGTCATTATGTAGTGTCCTTCTAAGCAACTAAGCCCATGCACCACAACTACTGAGCCTGCGTTCTAGAGCCTGCGAGCCACAACTACTGAAGCCCGTGTGACTAGAGCCCATGTTCCACAACAAGAGAAACCACTGCAATGAGAAGCCCGCACACCACAACGAAGAGCAGCCCCCAGTCGACACAACTAGAGAAAGCCTGTGCACAGCAAGGAAGACCCAACGCGGCCAAAAATAAAATAAATAAATTTATTTTGAAAAAACCTCCATTATTTAAAAAAAAAAAGAATACAGTAGTGAATAAAGTGCTGTGTGAGACTAATCTTTTTATCATGGAAGGCAAGCCAGAAATTTGTCTTTTTAACAAAGGAGCAGCATTTTACAGTCAGTGGTCTCTGGTCATTCAGAAATAATCAGTCTCAGAGGCTTCAGGTATGCAAATTCAGTTTGATTAATATCTATAAAATTAAAGAAATAGATTCTGTGGATCTACCTGAAGGGATACATAATTTGCATTATTCATTTTCAACCAGCTACTTAAACATGATATCATTACCACTCTGGCATGCATTAGGAGACAATGACAAAGAAAAGGATGACCTTGGTTTGATTTCCTTCAGACTGTGGGCTGAGTTGGAGGCCTAGGGAAACAGGAGTTAGAAAGTAATTTCATGAGGCCCTTAATGAGCCTTGGGTCATGAGGTGTGTTCTGGGTCCAGGTGACAAAGTGTGACTGAGAGTTGTAAAAGTGTCCTTTCCAGCCATGTCTGCAGGGAATCCACTACAACTTTAGTGACACTGAATGACAAACACTTGGGATCTTATAATAGCAGTGGCAGTAGAGAGTCCCTTTCAAGTAGCTTTGCTATTACTTTATGTGAAATAGAGTAAACCTAAGAAGGTTTACTCTATTACTCTAAGAAAATACATGGAGAGAGTGTCATGTGGCAATTGCGGTGGTCATACTGGTGACTGATTGTCTTATAAGCAAATGTGAAGGTACATTTAAAGTCTTTCAGAAAATCATGGGGAGATGGGGCGCATTTGGTGCATGATGGTGGTGTCGTGTGCAGGTAGTGATTGTTAAAAATAATATTTAATATCACAGGTGGGTAAGGCCTCAATTTGAAAGGGTCTCAAACGTCCCTAAGTAGCAAGAGCAAATTATAACACAGTCACTATTCTAAGGGCTATATATAGAATGACTCATTTAATCCACATGACAACCCTATATCCCCATTTTATAGAAGAGACTACTAAGTCAAAGCTATGATAAGTAACTAAGCAAATAGTGGAATTGTGATTCAGACTTAGGTAGTTCATGTTCTGAAGTGGTTAGCCCTATACATCTCATTTTTCAGATGAGGACATGAATTAAGTTTAAGTTACTTACCAAGAACACAGAATGAGCAAGCACAAAGCATGGATTTGAACCTAGGTCATTCTGATTTCAAATTCATTGCTTTTAACCATCCCATTATCCTATAAAATATGTGAGGAATGTCTAGAGTAGTGAAGGTTCTGAGATTCAGAGCTTTTTTGTACTCTTCCCTTAGCTGATAGGGTTCTACTAGAGGAGAATGTTATGAGTTGCTTGCACATATTTACCAAATCAGCTACAATTCAACCCACTCTGTGTTTCTTAAATAACCAGTTGCCTCAAAAGTAATTTACTCCAAGTCAGCTATTGGAACTGCTATTGCCTGAGAGCCTGCAATGTATCAGGCACTATGCTAAGCCTGTGTATGCATTATGTCTGTTAGTCCTCAAAACAATGCTGAGAAAAATGTGCTATTAACTTATTAAATTTATTTCCATTTGAATAAAACAAATTTGAGAAGTCTAACTCACCTAAGCCTAGCCAGATGACAAGGAGCAAACTTAGGTCTATCTGAGGATGCCATTAGTTCTACATCACCTTCTGTATTACACTCAAATCCATTCAATCAACTCCATGTTCTGTGGTTTTACAGACATAGGTCTTCTACAGTACAGTCTTGTCTGAGCTTGATTTTATCTTGGCTGCCATCTTATTTAACTATTTTCTTTGTTGACTTTCATACATAATCAGTGACAATGGGAATGAGAAAGATCAAAACAAAACAAATACACAATAATACCTATATGTACATATAAATGTATGTATACACTATATATATATATATATATATATACTTGTTAAAATACTTCTTGCATGCTATTATATCCCAAGGTAGATCACAAAGACCAATGATTATTTTGTGAAATAGAGCTCATGTTTTATTTAACTCATTTACTTATTAAGGGAGCTATAAACTTCAGTGCGCTTTCATATTTCTCACCCGTCTTCATATTTCTCACCTTTGTCCTTGGCTTATAAATTAATGAACTACTATTTGAAAGCATGCCTTATTTTTCCTATTTGATGTTTAGCAGATGCCACCTGTCTCCAGAGGACAGGTTGTTTGTTGTTATTAGGGCACCATACAGGGTACAGCACGGATAAACACAGTAGTTGGAGTCTAATTACTTGAGCTCTTTATAGAGGTGGATCATCTCACAGCACAATGCTCAACAGGACAAAGTCAGCCCAACTGTCTTTTACAGCATCAGCTGCAGCCCTGAGTTTGGTGTTTTGCCACCGACACCAAGTCTTCTTTGTTTATCAGGTAATTAACAGTAATGACGTCTTGCTGCTTAGCTTTGTTCCTAAACCAAGACTCCTTCTTTGCGGATTTGGGAGGACTCCTAGTCCTAGGTCGGTGGCTTGACTGTCATAAGCACCAGCAGGCAATTCTGGGCTTAATTACCTCCCTTTTTTGTTCTTTACGTTGGGCAATAAACATCCAGTCTAAAGGCAATTTGTGGGAGAAAGGGGAGAGAAAGAGGGAGGGGTGCCTTCTCTTACGGCAATGCATCCATCGAATAAACTAACTTAAAAATGTTTTGAACTTGAGTTCTTAAATATTAATTCCCCATCTTATAAGGAAAATCATTTTAAAGAAAGTTATTCAAATAAAACAACCCCACAGATAGGCAGTCTGTTTATGAAATATGAGGGAATTCAATTACCCATGAATAGATGAATGGCTTTTTTTCCCTCTCTTTGTCCGGTCATCATTGTTACTGTGGATTTCTTTAACAAAAGATATCAAAATAAACAGAAATGTCTTCGATGAACTGTGAGCCTGCAGTTAAGTGACATATCTATGGGAGTGTGCCTCTGGGATGTATTTAGCATAGCTATTATTTTTTTAATGGTACATTATTGAATTTTTAGCAAAGTCACACTAAAAAGAAGAAATTACTACATCAGAGTGAACAAAGATCTAGAAAAACACCATATGTAGCTTTTTTTTGTTACAAAAAGCAAGAATACTTATTTCATTAGACATCTTAAATAAAATTTGAGATAATTTTGGTTAAATTCTGTTGATTATAGATAAATTCATATGGAAACGATATGTACTTGTTTGAGTAATTTTTTAATCTCAGTGACTGACTATTAATTTTCAGCTTTTTTTAGTATGGAAACAATATTTTAAAATAAATGTTAGTATGTAATATTTGCTAGTAACTTTCAGTACTCATTAGTGATATTTGGAACATTTCAAATGCCAACAACCTAAAATTGTAGAGGTAATTTTATTAATTATAAGCTGTAATATTATTACCTGTACTATTTTCTCTAGATAGCTCTTGTGGATAAATGATCAACCATTTAAAATGAAGTTTGCCTCTTCCATGTTTATGAAGCATTTAATTATTCTATAAGGTGTTCCACATTTTGGACTCTTTTCCATTTAATAGAATATCTGGGTTAAATTATAGATTCTGCATGTAACAGACAATATTCAGTACATATTTTAAGTAATGAAACAATTTTCCATCACATTTAACAAACCTTGTATGGAAGGATTTATATGGAAAGGAAGGGCATTTGTATAGAAATGTAATTTTTTTTTTGGCTTTCTAAAGAAATTTTGCACCAAATATATTCAGTGTTGTGTAATTCCTCCATTGTTATTGACTGGAAATGTTCCTACATTTTACTAATGTTCCTCAGATTTTCATGGATGGGATATGTTTCCTAAAAATGATACATAACCTTCTCCCTGATACAAAGGCAAGAAAATTACAGTTTTCTTTGGCATTCAAGTAGTCTTTTCTATTCTAACCACATTTTGAAAAATAAGTTTTACATGCTCCATTTATATGTGGATAGAAAAGAGAATATTTTAAAGTTAAACAGTATCCAACTTATTATATACAAAATATCAGAAATATGTCAGATTTTCACTGAATCTATAATTACCAAACGGCTATAGTAAGGCCACTGGGAACATTTACATTGAGAAAAGTGAATTATTTTTCCACTAAATTTACTCATTATTGCATTAGCATCTTTAAAATTTATTCTACTGAAAGTAAAATTAAATAAATTGTTCAAGTGGGGTAGTATGTGGAGGAATATGACTTATAGTATCAGATAGTTTTGAAACCCTATAAATGTGATGTCATATTGATAATCTACCAGAATTTATCTTCAGAACTCTTGAAATTTAGTCGTTCTCTTTCTCTTTTAATGTGAATATTTTCTGTAACCTTGAGGTTCATAGAGGAACCAACATGCTCTTCACATCAGTGTTTCATATTTGCTTCATACATGCAATAAGCATTAAGGCCTTAGACTGAATTGGCTCTTAATAAATCATAGCCATTTTATTATTATTCATATCATAATGTTGATTATTATTTTATTTGTGCAAAGAGGAGCATTATAATTGTCTTTGGACATGTGTTGTCAACTGGGGAAAAATAGTTTTACATCTAGGAAGAATAGCTGTGACTATTACTCTTGGGAAATAATGTCAACATCAACGTGGGTCTGGATGAAGGTTGGAAAGAGAAAAATGTAACTGCTTTAGTTCTAGTACCCTCCCACTTCTCTTCCAAATGACATGCTTTGGGCAATGTTTGCTTTCTACATTCTAAACCACAAAATAATGCCAGGGTTGGTAAAGGATGCAATAATTTCTTAACTAAGAACCTATAACACATACACTACAAATGTAAGAAAGAGATCCCTAACATCATTCGCACCATAGGTCATCTTTTATTTTCCCAACAACAAAATGTTTTGGCAGTCAAATGTTTAGTGAAACAATAACAACAGGCAAGTCAGCTGATGTTTCTTTGTTTAATTCAATTCTGTGGGATGGAACTATTTAGATGTGGACTTAGTAACTTCATCTGAACATCTATAGATACATGCTTTGTTGATCTGGACAGTAAGGGTATATTCATACACACACAAAAACCCAATTAGAATATGCACAGTACTCTTTAAGTATTTTTTTTAAACTGAAATTAAATTTTAAACTCAAGAGTCTGAGAACATTCACATGTGATCAAGTTTTTAGATAAGGATAAAATTTCCGAGCTCGATGGAGACAGTGTACAAGTTCTTGATAACCAGCAAATATTAAAGCTGATGATTTGCACACTGACTTTTTTTTGGCAATTCAACACCGAATTGCTTTTACGTTTTCCTTACAAACCATGGAAGAGAAAGGAAGTAATAATAATAATGATGATGATAATCCATTTTGACCATCTTATTATTTTCCCTTTATTCATTTGGGAGCTACAGTGAAGTCTTAACCATCCCATAAATACTTATTTAGTGAAAGGAAACAGAATATATTTTCCCTCAGACTCACTGCATTGATGTATTGAAATAGGAGGGAAGAAAAAAAAAAAGGTTCATAATGCTTCATTAGTTAATTGTGCAGAGTACAGCTCTTTAGGGGTAAACAAGTGAAGGACATTTGCTGAATGGCCCATCCTCGTCACGCATATTATGGCCTAATGATGCTAGTAATGGTAGGAGGCTCCTGGAGAGTCATCTGTCAAATTAGCACATTGAATTATTTATTGCCTCAGAGTAAAATTGTTGAAAGGTAGCAGCTGAGACATGGTTTTTATAAATCTAAAATTCAGGGGAAAAAAACTAAAAAAACTTGCACAGCTGCTTTGTAAGTGCATTTGCTTTTTAATGCTTGTATTTATTTATGAATATGAACACAGTAGTCCTTACTGGGTAAACAGATTATTTTTACCTTTAAATCTGATATTTAGTGGGTGTATGGATGTGTGTGTGTGCATGAAATCCTGGTCATTTCATGCCATTAGTTATAATGTATTAACCTGAAATTCAAGATAGTTGTTTTTTTAAGGCTTCATAACTCATTTCCGCTACATCACCTATGTAAAGCATAAGACAACGTGCCAATCGTTACTAGGCCCTGTGCCCAGGAGCTAACATGGAGGGTACGGCTCTTAACTTCCAATCCTCAAAACTGTTCATATTTCTGTTCTTGCACAATGTTGTCTAAGATAAAAGTCTGTCTTCCTGGGACTTTGAGAAGAAGACAAACCTGTACTCAATTCTATGAAACAAGACAATAAAGATGATAAGGAACATAAATATGGAGAAATGTAAGCATTTGAAGGCCTGAGAAAGTTAATAAATTTGGGGTCTTCCAAAAGATATTTTATTATTTATTCAGTATTTATGTAGTGGATGTGGGCAAAATTTTTTTCTGGTAATAAATATTATATAGAGAAATAAATTCACTTACCAATATCTTCCACTGACCAGTGAAGAGTCACTATTCTAGAGGGAGGATAAACAAGAAAACAGTTTACCAATTCTCTATGGCTCCTGTTATCTCTTTATTTCTTACTTTTAAAATTCTTATCCTGAATTAGACAACTCCTTGAGAAAGGTTGAAATTTTTGATGATAGACCACTAATGTCAGATAAGCAGAGCTAAACTATGAGTATTTGGTCTCAAAGTCGTAACTGAATGACCTTCTCAAAGATACTAAGTTTGAATCACTATGTTCAATTGAAGATATATGTATAAGTGCATCCTTTTTTGGTCAGAAATAGCTCCAGTTTATTCTAGTGATGTTCCGGTACCCTGAGAGACTGGGACCTGGCACCTTTGGGTCAGCCAGTCTTTCATTGGGTGAAGGATCATAGAGAAACTCTCATTAGATCAGGGTCTTGAAATATACACGGGCTATTGATGGGCAGAGAATAGACATGTACAGAGTCATCTTGGAAGATAAGCAGTCAGGAAGGGAGTGTCCTAGAATATATAAAAGAAAATTAGGCTAAAAACCGAATTTGCAATATCATGGAATGTCTTAAATGTTCTATTAACGAGTATACACTATATTTTCAGGAAAAAAATAATCATTTTCTTTTGAACACTATAATCCAGGCAAGAAATGGGAAAGATATTTGCTAAGATAATAGTGGTAATAGTTGAAATAAGGAGATAGATTAGCAGAAGAATCTTTAGGTAAAGATTAAGTAATGATATGTATAGGAAAGCACTATATAAATTCTAAGAAATTATATACATTCTGATTTTCATTGTTATCGCCACCATCACTACCACAAATACCACATGACACTGGAGGGGATGGTAACAAAGACAGAGAAAAAAATTGAAGTACTGAGCTAAGTAACCTCTGTCCTGGGAGACTAGTGATGTTATTAATCAGGAAAAAAAAAAGTCATTGGGAGAAGATCAAGTTTGATAATGAAGATAATAAGCTTCCATTATGGAAATATTGATTTGGAGACGTGGGTAAGGTTTCAAACAGAAATGTCCAGAAAGTTGTCGAAAAGTGGAAATGTAGCTCAAAGAAGGGTGAAGGGAAAATTTACAGATTAAAATTAGAATTGACATTCATACAGAGAAGAAGTCATAGGAATAGCTAAATTGGTTATTTGCTGTGGTTTGGCCAACACAAACGTTGTTTCTGTGCATATGTTACTTTATTTTGAGAAGGTGAGTATGACATTGAGTCAGTCCTCTTCTTATTACAGCAACAATTTTCTGATCAAGGTCTGTGTTTCCTGCTGCTTTTGCCATTTCATTCTTGTTTTATTTTCAGCTCCCCTTTCCTAAATTATTTTTTATTGCCTCTCCTCCTTTGTGTGTCTGTGTGTCTACCATAGCCAAAGGTCTTCATTAATTTTCTACTTCTTTTTTAACCTCTTCAAAGGAATGGTGAAATGAGAAGGTACTTATTGAGTGTTTTAGGAGCTTAAGCATTTTATGTGCATTATCTAATTTAATTTTAAAAATAATGGGGAAACTGCTATTCCCAGTTTGTAGGACTTGAAACTGGTCCTCAGCAAAGTTAAAGACCCTTCCCCAAGTCACAGTGTTAATGAACCCAAGTCTGTGTAAGTCCAAAGTTTTGATTTTGCTCTTTTGTTATTTCTACACCACATTGTCTCCTGCATAGACATTTCTCTGCATAGACACCTCTCCACTATTATTTCTAGCATCTCACCTTTTTACTCTCATTCCTAATCATTATCCTAAATCCTTTACTTCCATTTTTTCTCCTCCTTCATTGAACTCTTATTCTAGATCTACTCCTCTCGTTGGCAGCCTTCCTCATTCTGCCAGGGCTTGGTAGGCTTAAATCTTCTCTTTGTCTTTTCTTATACTGATCAGCTAAAATACCATCAAGTTATATTAACTCACTAATAGTTAAAACACTTTTACCTTTAAAACTGACAGCAGCTTTGTAAGTAGTCTCAAAATCACCCTTCTTTCACCAATAGTCAAAAGATAGTGCTGAAATCTCTTGCTTATGTTACAAAAGGCCATACCATAACAACTGAAGGGAGGGTATAATTTCAGTTGTATGCCATTTGTCCAGAGAAATCACCAACAGTTTTGCTGCTCAAATAAATACATCTTAAATTGCATTGTTATTATTCTTATCCATGTACCTGTAATATGTGGCCCACAAAAATTTAAAGATGAAAACTTTATAAAGATTAGAACTGCTTCAAGAAGTCAGATACGTGTTTAAAAATATAGCGGTTTTTTTTTCTTTTTAGAATCATTATCTGCTGCAAATCCAATGTGAAAGTTGTATTTGATTAAGGTGGGAAATCCAGGGCTTCCCTGGTGGCGCAGTTGTTGAGAGTCCGCCTGCTGATGCAGGGGACACGAGTTCGCGCCCCAGTCCGGGAAGATCCCACATGCCGCGGAGCGGCTGGGTCCGTGAGCCATGGCCGCTGAGCCTGCGCGTCCCGAGCCTGTGCTCCACAACGGGAGAGGCCACAACAGTGAGAGGCCCGTGTACAGCAAAAAAAAAGAAAGAAAGAAAGAAAGAAAAGAAAAGAAAAACAAAAAGGGAAATCCAGCTGATGCCCAGTTGACATTGAGAAAACCTCAGTCTCCTCTATTGCACCCCAAACAGCTTGTAAGAGTGACCCCAGAACCAGGAGCAGTGGCAGCCAAGGGTCGAAGCAGCTCACATTCAGCTCTCTCTGGAGGATGACTAAAATAATTTCATATCTAGGAGCTTCTCTTGAAATAAATGTGGGAAAGTTTTGTAGACAAACTGGGATTTTAGTTTTAAAGTCTGTAATTTTAAAGGAAACATATTTACATATACTATAAGACCTGAGGGAGTAGTGTTGACAATCCAGTAGATGGCAATCTTCCCTCAGAATATGTGTCAAACCAGGGTCCCAGTTCAGGCTTGGGATGTGCTGCTTGCCTAAATTAACACCAAGGTATTGTTTCTAATAGTTCAAAACTCCAACAAAAGAGCAAACTTCCGCTTATATATTAGAATGCATTCTACACTCTTAGAGGACTAAATTTTAGTGACTCTACTTTGCTTCATCAAACTACATTAGTAATTCTTTGGCCTTTATATTATTTTTTTCTTGTCATTACTAAGATAAGGATAGCTGTATTCATGTAACATCTCTATCGTCCTTCTTAAAATAACTCATGTACTATATATTAGAAACTGCTCTTTGCCAGAGATCTATTTATGACACTTTCCATAGAGTAAATGAGAGCCTGTAAAATGTCATTACGTTTGCAATATTTTTAAGGCAGAAAGTTTAAATGATTCTGTGGACTATATCTGACTCTCTACCATCTCCATTCCACCTGTTAAGGAATTTAGAGTTTAAGGTTTTGAAAAGGCTCGTATAAAATAGCGGAAGTGTTTCTCAGTGGGACATTTAAAAAATAGATTCTATGAGGGAAGACAAAAGCAATCAGAACACCTTATCTTGGAGAGAAAGTTTACAGGAATATTTTGTTATGCTATAATATTACATTTTTGTTGTAAAATGTTCTGGTGATGTGTAATACTGCTGTCATTATTACTGCTGTCATTCTGGGGTTTGAATGACATTCTTCCTAGCAGCCACAAGACAGGCTAGCTGCAATCTTCAGTCTTCTTTTCCCCTTTTTCGGTTTTATTTATTTATTTTTAAATAAATCCATTATTTTATTTTAAGTAATTCTTTTGAATTTGTTTCTTAGTCTCATAAATACTAATATGGTGACATTACTACTATGCAGTCATATGTAGCTCTTCTCAACTTCTGTGTCAAAGAGGGAATTGTGTTCCCCTGTTTCCTTGATGTTTATGTGGGTGTGACTCACTTTAACACAAAAACGAGTGTGGAAGTGACATATGTCACTTCTGAGCAGAAACATAGAATCTCCAAAAGTAAGAATTTCCAGATTGTGGCTTCTCTGTCAGCCTCAGTCATTTAGTGAAATCAAAGCAGAAGGATGTCCCTAGTTCACCACAACAGATATGTAGGGTGATCAAGGAATAGACCTTTATTGTCATAGGCTGCTGAAATTTGGGATTTGTTTGCTAGCTTTACATAGCTTATCCTAATACCGTTAAAAGGAATTGAATTTAGTAGTGTGGAATAGATGATACGTTATATGGTAAATCATATATTCTGTTTAACTCTCCCCTTCTAGGACAAGAAAAAAATACAATGCCCACATAGACAACATATATTGTGGGAGTATACACTTAGGCACTAAAATTACCTCAAATTCTCAAAATGTTTTCCTAATTTGGAAGAGGTAATTGGTTCTCCATTCTACCTCACATGTAGGCAAAAGCTGGACCCTTCTGTAATTAAGCAACAGTCTTATTTTTTCAGTAGGTTTGAGAATATTCTAGAACATGGTATCCCAGATCAGTTTTAGAAAATCAGAGATTTAACTGAAAATATAGATAAGTTAAACTTTAGGATTAAGTTCGATAAGAGATGATTATAATTAGGACATAGCTAATACAAATGCTTGTTAGCTATATACCAAGCTATACTTCTACTGCAGGACTTTTCAGATACTTCAATAACCATTGCAGATTTCCCAAAATGGAATATAGAACTACTGGTAAAGTCAAAGGCTTAAAAATTTCTATGAAATGTTCTCTCTTTCTGACTTGTATTTAAACAAAAAATAATGTTTTCTATAAAAATAGTAATGTATTTAACCTTTACAGAGAACATTTCCTTCATAATCATTTCCTTTTAGAAGCATGCTTCTGAACAAATCGTAGAAAAATTTGTAAATGATTTCCTTGGTTTTATTTTTTAATAAATCCATGGTTGTCCCTAAATATCATGCTCTCACTCAATCTCATTCTGATATGTTTCCTGATTGGGGGAAGGGAGGAATTGAGTTTAGTTCCTTGCAAATTGTACCGCATCCTGGGTTATAGCCTTGGTGTGTGTTGAGTACCTACATTCCATCCTCCATTCATCAGGACATCAATCAAAGGTTGCATCCTGCCTTGCTGGAGCACAGCTTCACTCCTGATTTCTATATTTGGTTAATATGTAATGGTCTAATTTACTCAACAATTGCTTATTGCATACCCGACATAGGCCAGACTCTATGTTAAGCACCAGAAATAACAACTTGAAAGGATGCAAGATCCTTATTCTAAAAAATGTCATTTTTTAAGTCAGAGAATACTAGTGAATTCAATGTACTATCAAAAATAAGGTGTCTTCAAATGCTTTGGATACCAAGACAATAAAGCTATTAATGGGATTCTAGAGAATGATCAGAAGCACAAAATTTGCAAGGGTTATGTGATATTTGGAGAACTATGTGTGATCTGCTGTGGTTCAGAATGGCCCAGGGAAATTTGGGATATAGGACTTGCCTAAGAATAGTTCTTGATATAAAATAAATACAACTTTACAACCTTGCTCAAAGAGAAACACTTGAGGCAATTAAAGATAGAAAATAACTAAAGATCTTTGAAGCTCACCAAGTAATATGTGCTGTGAATACTGGCCACAAATGGTCCAAATAAGAGGCAGATTGGAATAGAAAGGTGGAGGGAAGGTGCCATAGTGGAGGTAGGGTAGAGAAATAATCATCTATCTATCGATCAAGTAGATTGTTTTTTAGACACGTTGGTCGTATTTTACACGTATTGTCACATTTCCTGTTCATGACCAGCCAGTCAAGTAGGCATCATAATTCTAACTTCACAAACATGCTCAAAGGGCTGAATGAAAAAAAATCATTTTTGATGAAAATCAAAAATTTTGATTGAAAATCAAAAATCATTTTTGATTGAAAATCAAAATTTTCATTTTGATGAAAAAAAATCATTTTTCTTAATTATGAACACAAGCCCATTTTCAGAAAATAAATTTTATAACTGTTAAATAATCTGTTGCTTTTACTTATGATATACAGTTATAATTTGGTTTTAGAAGTTTTGCATTTCTTGTAAACTTGCTGTAACTAGGGTATTGAATTATTTCAGTGAAAAGAAGTTAGCACTATGTATTATCTTAAAAAAAAACATTCTTATAGAAATGGTAACCAAAATATATACATATACATATCTATATTTTAGTTAAGCATGTTTGAGGAAATACTCGTGGCCTTAAATTAACATAAACAGACTTTGAAGGGCAGAAATAGAGGTTACTTTCTTAAATGTACTCCTTAATCTGAGAGTGGGTATTTCCATGAAAACAACTCACTCTTATTTTTTTTCCATCCTATTTTTTTTTTCTGGCGAATATGTCTTGCTGTCATAGTCAGTATGGCAGGAAAACTTACTGTTAAATATCTGACATTATTTTACGCAATGTAAAAATTGTTCCCTAATAAGTATCCACCTAAAAACTCCCCCGCTTTGTTTTTTCGACAACACTCACAGATGTATAAACGTTTTGACTATCAGAAGGCCTCCTGCTGCTTTTAGACTTTAAGATTGGGCAGTTTGATAACTCCTCTCATTTTCTGCCCATTTTCTTAGTCTCACTTTTTGCCATTCTCATTCACTGTCCCTAATTTCAACTATAGCACTAAAACCACATATAGCCAATACATTCCTCATATTCACCCAAACTTTGACCATGGTTTCAGTCCACCCTTCTTGCACTGACATTTCTTACTTACTTTCAGTTAATGCTAAAGTTGTTCTACCACAACTTGTACACACTGATCAAAATCTCATGCACAAATATAAAACAATATGGCTGGCTGACAGAATAGCCTATAGAGAGGCAGTATTTAGTGATAGTTAAGGCTATCTACTGCCTCCATCATAAAATATGGCTTTATAACAGAGGGGTAAACAGCAACCAAGAGTACAGTGGCAGTAGCACCCTCCAAACTTAGTTGTCATAATCTGTACATCATCAAACTATCCCAGCTAAGTTGGGAAGACTAAGCTATTTCTCAAGTGTTCTTTCTCTCGCAGGGAACTACCTGAAAAGTCAACGAACTCCCGAAATCCAGATTCAGCCTCTATCCACTTCAGGGACAGGCACTTATACCCAGTGCTTAAAGATCTGTTTGACATTACCGGCAGGTTTTGCCCGTACTAGTATCTGTTTTCACATGATGATACATGGGTGTTTGTGGTGCCTAATCAGTCATTGGAGAATGGTCTCAGGCCATTTTGTGTGCAGGCATCTGAAAGAAGAACCAATCAAATCCAGACGTTAAAATAGCCCATTACAAATACAAATCAAAAAACCTGACATTTAAGCCATTCCCTCTGATTTATACTTCCACAGCAAATTTAACACTGATAATTATTGCACAAACTCTTTCCCTTCGATATATGAAACAAACAGCAACCAAAACACCATGTTATAATGGATTACACTCGTTACACCTAAGTATTTAAATAATTTATTGCTAATAAATGCAAATTTGAACGCTTCATTCAAAATAATTTAAAATCAACTCAAGGATACTACTGAACACAGACCTTGAAGAATACTACAGGCCCTAAAGCAGATATTGTATTATTGCTCCAAGACATCTTGATCCAAGTAGGCTATACCACAAGTGCCTCTGCATTATTCCACTCTGCCAAATGAAAGAACTAACTTCTGGTGCAAAATAAATGCACAAACCGGTTTTATTGTTTTGCATTTTTTAATTGAATAAGGGATTCTTTCAGTTCTATAGTGCTTTACAATTTTCAAAAGTTTCACACATGTGATTTTATACAATCACATAGTAACCCTTTTCTTCCCCCTACTGCTATCTTGCCCCTCCCTGCTTCCCTCTCCCTGCTGGTAACCACTAGTTTGTTCTCTATATCTGTATATATATATATCTATATCTGCTTCTTTTTCGTTTTATCCACTAGTTTGTTGTATTTTTTAGATTCCACATATAAGTGAATCCATGCAATTCATCCATGTTTCTGCAAATGGCAAAATTTCCTTCTTTTTCATGGCCGAGTACTATTCCATTGTTTATCTATACCACACCTTCTTTATCCATTCATCTGTTGATGGACCTGGTTTACTTTTATAAAAAGAATAATGTAGACCAACTAAAAATCGCTGATCTTAGAGTATTTAATCATCATTAAAATTTTTTGATAAAAATAAAAATTATCAATGTCATGAAGCTGAGAGCTTCCAACCATCAACATACTGCAGTAGCCAATTTAATTTCTGTTTATATTTCAGAATCAGACTTAAGCTAATTTCAGTATGGTTTGTAGAGTGGGTATGTCTATAATCCCTCTATAATAATCTGCCACATTAGCTTGATGTACTATAAGAGTAGACAGAGTATGTGTGATTTTACTTTAATAGGCAATTATCAGCATTCATTCAGCAAATATGTATTGAGAGGTTATTAATTACTAGTCTCAATGAGACCTAAACTACCATACACCAACCCCTTAAGGAGGAAGATTTTTCTCTGCAAGAATTATGGTTTGGTTAGACATAAAATAAGTTTAATAAACATATACCTAAGATTGTAAACTGGCAGCCCACAGGCTATGATGAGAACTGCAGACATTTGGGGGGTGCGTGGGGTTTTTTGATATTTGAATTGGAATTCATAAATTGACAAATTTCACATAATAATCTGGATTCCTGGCTTCTTTTGAAATATTAAAAGATGGCCACAAATAGGTGGAGCTGAATAGCAGGCCATGTACTCTAAAGATTTCAACAGTTCCCACACTTTCTAATACCCAGCTGATTGTACACATTTCAGCTGATAGTACACATTTATGTCACAGGCCTGGCCCCCTGAGATACCTGAGTTTTAGATCTTTGTCTTTTAGACAAATTCTTTCACAAAAGATGGAATGAATTATGCCTGACTCTGGATGTATGTCTCCCTCTCAGTCATCCACCTCGTGTAACGTTTCCTATCTCTTCTCCTATCCCAATTCTTGTTCAAATATCCCCAGGTCTGAAGAAATATGTCTGTTCACAGTATCATCATAAGTCCGATCACATCTTATTTTATAATTAGAATGAATTGAAGGTATTATCTATAAGTTCATTGAATACACATTAGAAACAAAATTTAAATTTAGGTAATTTAAAAGTTCCATGAATCAGAACTGCTTTCTTAATCAACCATTTGTTGTTAATGATTTTATCTGCATAATTCGTTTGGTGTCAAGATATAGAATCAGCTAGGCAATGTCTCTGGATCAGGTTAAATTGTTTGGTATATCATCTAAAAGTTCATCACTGCAGTCTTTTCTTCCTTGTGGCAAGGGCTGATCTCAGGAACATACGCTGTTACTTATATACTACAATGTCAGGAAAAGTGGGAAGGTGCTATTTCCACTGAAATGCTCATTTGCAGCATCATTTGGTACCTAAATGACAACAAATAAAACTTCATTTCATGAAGGAACAGCTTTTTTGTCATGCCAGAAGTTAAGTGTGTAATAGGCTATTAGAATGATCAACAGTAGGCAGAGTCAGCAAAAAGACTCAGAAGGTGGTGGTGATCTGGGCACAGAGTTAGCAAAGAAACCCAGCAATCCATATGCAGACAAGTCTGGGCAGATGAGTAGGCAGAGCAAGGTATAAGCAAGGTAACTAGATACATGGATACAGGTTTATATATTCAACAACAAAGAAAAAAAAGGCAAACGACAACGACCTACGGCCAAAAAAAAAAAAAAACACCCAGGATGTTAGAACAAGCAAGTAGAGTGGTGTGCACCTGTGACAACAAAGAAAGGGGACTAGTGAGAGTAGTAATTGAGGGGAGAGTTAAAGGCATAGGGTCCAGACTGACTGTCATTGTATGAATGGCAAGGAACAAGCCAAATGGGACATCCAAAAGGCAGGATGGACCCCAGGTGTTCAGGTCACAGATGACACAATACAGAGATTTACAAAAGGTGGAGGTAGCTCCAAGGAAGCTGTGTAAGCAAAACGAATTGTTGGATCTGAACAGTATTTGGTGTGTGCTTCATTCAACCCAACTAAACAGGAAAGGCACCACCACATTCACTGAAGTTCCTTTTCTGGATTTTTCAGGCCAACCCAAAGGATTTACTCCATCCAGGGCTCAGACAACCACTTCCATTTGAGGTTCAGGTTGGTCTTCAGGAGCAAGGATAGCAAAGAGTCTTCATCTTATCAAAAGGTAGGATAGCAATGAACACATCAAGCACTAGGTTAACAAGGCTTTTATGATCAATCACTGATGTCTACCATAAGTGTTGGACTGTGTCATGAGACACAAGTGCCTGCTGTCCCAACACTAAAAGGTATTTTCTTCCCATTTGGAAGTAATGACAGCAGTCTATAGAAAATAAAATTTTAGTTTTTTAGGAGAAGTGTGAATGACAGAAACAACACTTTAAACCTCATTAATTATTCTTGCAGGGTAGAGCTGTTTATCTGATCTTCTCTAGGAGCCTAGGGGTGGTTTTTAATGGCTGAGAAGGTCTATATCCAGAAACAACCTGGGAATCTGGGAATCTCCTTTGGGTGGAGAATAAAGCACAGACAGGGAAGGCCTGGGCCCAGAACTTCTTTCCCCTTACTTCAAGTTTACCTGTTGCTGGATGTACAAGAAGAAACATTGAATCTGTCTCTATAGGTCTCCAGTTTTTAAGATTTTACCAGTTGTATGTAGTTCTCTTTTGATATAGTATAACCTTTTATTAGGAAAAGTACTTACAGGAAAAACCTTTAAATTTAACGTAAAACCTAATTCTTTTGCTCCTTTTGACGCTTGGAAGACTGGATCCTTATTAGAGTGCATTTCTACAAAGAGATAAACATTTTTAAAAGTAAGCATGAATGGAATCCAGGATAAAATGCATCCATTTGTGAGGGAAAATAGCTTTTACTGAAGAAAATGGCACAAATTCGTCATGTGGAGAAAAATGTCATTTCAAAGCCTCTTTCCAAGATCAAAATGTGGAACTTTTCATACAATATATTAGCTTTTTAGCTGCTCTGAATCTACAACTTTTTCAAGCCAAAGGGTTTTCACAGTCTTGTTGCAAACATTGGCAATTAATTATCCCTATTAATAGAGAAACTATTAAAACTGCCTGGGCAGGAACAGCACATTAAAAAGAGGCTTTACCCATTTTTGCATACCAGAGACACTACATTGAAGAACAGTTTTATCGAAGTATTTTAATTCATCTTCATATATAACTGAGTACTAAATGCAAATTACTAACTTTTTGAAATAACTCACATGTCAGGACTGCTGTTTTGTCTCCCTCATGTGAAATGCAATTCAACATGCCGTGACATACAGCTAATAAAAGGGCATCTGTCACAAGGGACTAAGTACCAAAATCAACAATTTGCATAGTGAACAAGGTTTATATTGTGGCGACTCATGTTGCCTTGTACCAAACAATGGGATGAACACTCCCTTATGGCCTCTGCTAAGTACTAGACATGTGGCCTTAGAAAAAGAAATCCCCTCTCAACCCACTTTTTCCCAGTGGTCCTTTGTTGGTTCACAGCAAGGGTTTGACTTCATGCCCTGGTCTCTGTCTGAGAGGAAGTCCAGTTCAATTCAATTTGCATCTCTCTGCCTCTTAGTAATGAAACAGCGTCCATCTGAGCAGGCCCCATGATAATGCAGAGCAGATGGGCAGAGCTTTGTCTAATTAGATCTGGGAGGCCTGTTTGCTATAGTAAATGTGCATGTATTTGCTTATTTCACACTTATTTCGGTGACAACAGCTTAGTCGAGACAAGATAGAAATGAATATGGTAGATAGCCTCACTAACGAGCTACTTAATACAAATCAATATTTTTAATTTAATTACTGTTTACTATCACCTATTTAATGAGTTGCTTACAGGCTCCTTGATCTCAAAAGAATACAAAAATCCCCTTTATAAAATTTATTTTACTTTTTAGTTTTTCTTCCTTCTTCCTTTTTTTCTTCCTTCCTTTTCTTCCCTACTTCCCTTCATTTCTTTTCTTCTTTCTTTTTTTCTTTTTCTGTCCAAAGATTATTGGTAAGGTATCAGGGTCTGTAATATAGATTATTTTTAAAATCCAATTACATAATTGATTTTAAAAATTCAATACCAAGAAAGCCACCCTATTCTTTATGTACTTGTACTCCTCAAAAGGCACATGTAGATATTTTAAAACATGCCACAGATTTGTATTTTACACATCCACCCAAGTGATATTTATCACCATCCCCATCATTATCACTCGCAGTGGTTTCCTTTGGGTTAACTGTTCACTATTCTTTCCAGTTAGAGAATCACCAAAGAGCAAGCATTCAGGCTGGAACAGTTCCAGTGCTTAATTTCAGAAACAGGATTTTCAGACTCCCAGTCTTGACCTTTTCCCAGTAACTCTGCACTTCTTTATTTTTCCTAAACTCTTCATACGTAAACACATGTACAAATTCTGGGGACCTAGGCTAAGAGATACTGGAAATGGTGAAATAGAAAAAAGCTTATATTTGGGAGGTCACAGTTTGATTCTTACTCCAATGATCTCTCCTTGACCTCCTATCCCCTTAGTTAGCCAGTGCCTGAGGACTTTCTCTCTCCACCTTCTCAATCAAATAACTCATAAAGTAAATTTAAATCAATGTTTTGCAGAGCCAGGACTGTATCCTTGTATTACATAGTAAAAGTCTATCACTTAAAATAATTTCATACTTTCAATAAAAGTAGTCATGTATTAAGACTTATAAAGGGAGAGGAAGAAAATCTTCTGGATGAAATCTCACCACATTGATAGTGAACTACTTGATGTGCTTACAAAGAAATGACACATAATGTTAGGAAATACACATTGGAAAACCCAGATGTTTAATTTGGATTATGGCTATTGGATCATCAGAGAAGCTCTATTTCCTGAATACATAGGGCCAGTAATAAGAGTCCCGTTCTTTGGAGTTGCTTATCTGTAAATATTGTTAGACCCAGTGAGCAGACATCATTAACCAGATACTGAATGTCAAATGCTCAACTCATTTCTCCTGCTCGTGGGCTATTTCAACAGAGAACAGTAAATAACAGGCTTGGTTCCAACAAAAGCAGCAAAAAAAAAAAAAAAGCATAAATCATAGTACAAAAATGTGCAAGGCTGGTTTGGGAATCCAAACAGTCCTTACCTAAATAAAAAAATGAAAGCCTCTAAAACAATTAAATTGCACTGATAACCCTGGTGAGAAGAAAATGAATCATATTCTCATCATGGATGCAAGGAAACGTATAGGCTAATCACCTTTTTCCCATCAAGGTAAAGAGGAAGAGAGACCCCGTCTTTGAATTTTTTTCCCAGTGTGTATTTCAGCATACACCAACATGAATTTATTGTCTGCCTCTCCTCCTCTTGAGACCTGCTTCCCTTCCAGTCTTCCGTATCTCAGTAAACGACACATCCGTTTTATGTCACACAAACCAGAAACCTTGCAGTCTTCCTTGATTCCCCTCCCTCGCACCTTCTCCCTCTATCACATCACTTATTTCCGTTAACATCCTTCTAAATAGCTCCTGAATCTGTTCCTTTTTCTCCGTGTCCTCTACCAGCCCCAGAGGAGGTCTTCATTGTCTCTTATTGAGAAGAGAACAAAATCCTAGCCAGCCTGCTCACCCCTTCAACCCTCAAATCCCACCACAATATTAATAATTCCAGAATGTAAATATAATCCTGTTTTTTTCTGCTTTACAAACTTCACTGATTCCCCATTATCAATGGAATGAAAGCTGAAATCTATATCATCACCAATATCTTCTAGCATCTTCTCCCTTTCCAGTATCTGAGGATCCAACCTCACCACATTTCTCATCAACACTCAGAATGCTCCCTAGTCTTGGTTTCCCTAGGAGTGCAAACACTGCTCTCTGACCTTTGAAGTCTTTTGCTGATTTTCTGGCCTGGGGAGCTTCTATTAATTTTTAGTACATACCTCAAATAGACAGTTCTCTGTCACAATTTCTCTGGTTCATCCTCCACCAACTTTTCCTTCTGCCCAGCTTTATGCTGTCACATTTTATTGTAATTGTTTACGAGGAAAGAGAATCTCCCAGAGGTTCTGAGCACCTGAACAGTGGAGACCATGTGCGATATAGAAGAAAATCAGCAGGTGCTCATTGAATCAATGACTCCATGATATCAGTATCTCCTTTCTAAACTTCCCTTTCTTTGCTAATGTTGCTACCATTTTATTTGTCACCAGGCAGAGAACTGTGCATTTGCCTTGTAGGCAAACATTTCTTCCAGCCCTTCCTCCCAGATTTATCCTAGCCTCTAGTTCCTTTACAGTTTAACTAAATTCCTAACCCTGATTAACTTTCTCCCTGTTGATGAGTCACTCTGTTTTTCCGTAAAGAATAAAAAGGCTTTGTTAAAATTATTAGCAACATTTCAGAAGAGATCATAGTTGCTGTTTAATAACACATCTAAAGTAAAATATGAAATTCTTCTCGTACTTTTAAAGATACAGATTTCATTTTACTTGGTACATGGTAGAAAACAGGCGACATTCTCTTCTGGTCAGAGGGAAATTCTTGATTCCAGGAAACTACCTCTCAGTTGCTTCTGATCTTCAGCCCACACCCCATGACTCTCTCTCCACATCACCTCAGCTACCAGATATGATATTTTCCTATTTTTCAGGGAAACCAATATGCATTTTGGGTAGCTGATCTGCCCCTTCCAGCTTTTTCTCCTTCCAAATTAGATAAAATAATACTACTGCCAAATTAATTCGACTCCTTAATATCAACAAATAAGTGCCAAACTCCTTAGCCTACCCTTTGAAACCGTCCCTCATCTTTCCTTCATCCAACCATTTCAACTTCACCTCCCTACTATATATAACTACAAAGGATATTCGTCTCCATCCTATAACTACTATTGACAAGATCATTTATCCTCTTCCAGATATTTCTTGTTCCTTCTCACCTTTTCTCTTCTTTGTTTATACCACGCACTCACTTTATCCAGAGAGTCTCTTGCATCCTTGTTTTTAAATAATCGAGATATGAACCATACACTGTAAAATTCACCCTTTTAAATATACAGTTCAGTGTTTTTTAGTATATTCATGAAGCTGCACAATCATACTGCTATCTAATTCCAGAATATTTTTATCAACTCAAAAAGAAACCCTGTACCCATTCCCAGTCACTCCCTACACCCTCCTCCCCCTCCTCCCTAGAAACCAAAAATCTACTTTCTTTTCCTATGGATTTGCCTATCTGGACATTTCATATGAATGGAATCATACAGTACATGGCCTTTGTGTCTGGTTTATTTCACTCAGTGTGTTTTTGAAGTTTATCCATGTTGTAGCATGTATCAGTATTTCATTCCTGGGTATGGCTGAATAATATTCTGTTGTATGGATATACCACATTTTGTTTATACATTCATCACTTAATGGACATTTGGGTTGTTTCCACTTTTTTGCTTTTGTGAATAATGCTAATATAAACATTATGTACAAGTTTTTGTGTAAACATATATTTTCAATCCTCTTGGATGTATACTTAGGAGTAGAATGCTGGGTTACATGTTAACTCTAGTTTTAGCTTTCTGAGGAGCTGACAAGCTGTTTGCCAAAGTGGCTACCCTATGTTGTAGTCCACTGGCAATTTCTGTGTATCCTCGCTAACACTTTTTATTGTTTATCTTTCTTTATTTGGCCATCCTAGTGGGTAAGAAGTGATGTCTCATTGTGGCTTTGATTTGCATTTCCCAAATGACTAAGACGGTGAGCATCTTTTCGTGTGCTTGTTGGCCATTTGTATATCTTCTTTAGAGATCCTAGTTCATTATTAGATATGTGAATTGTTCATATCTTCTCCCATTCCATAGGTTGTCTTTTCATGTTCTTAGTGGTATGCTTGAAGCTCAAACTTCCCCTGTAGCTTATCAATTAAAATTCTGCTCATTCTTCAAGACTATTTTTAAACTCAGTATATTTCTTGATAGTCTTTTTTAGTGCTCTTAAATTCATAATATCTCTTTATTTTTTTGCATGGGCATAGTGGTTGGTTAATATCTGCTATTATATTTATAAAATATTACCTTCAGGAAGTCTCCATTCTCTCTCCATTTGGATCTTCAAGATCACTGACTGTGTTTTCTAGAACTTGTATGTTCCATGATACCTTTGCTTGTAGCAAGAGTCCCCAAACACATTTTGTTCATTTATTAAAGAAACAAGGGCCAATAGAGCTGAGACAGGTGGTCTACATATGGTGTAACTGTATGTGGGTTTGAGGAGCATGTTTAAAATGACCTTCACGTGAATAAACTTTTAAGGAAACTGCTCCCTCCCAGGGTGGGAATGTCAACATGAGACAATTATACCTGGATACCCTAAACAAGAATGCCAACAGGAATTATATTACCTGATATTTTTTAGTTTATTTCTCAGCTAGATTTTTTTTTAAGTAAACACAGTTAAGAATGTTCTATTTATCAGCACACAACACAAACTGTTTTTGGCATGTTTCTAATCATATGTTCCTATAATTGCATTTTCTTCTACTGTTCACAACTAGAAATTTGCTTTCTTTAAACGTGTGTTTTTAAAACCATGAGTTCTTGATTGCTCACTTCTCAGGGCAAAATTAGCATTGATCTTCTTTCCCTTATGACTAGGTAATACTGTACTAATGAAAAACAGGGCCTCTTTATTTATAATGGCCTTGGGGTCAATTATCAATTTATCATCATGTCCTGCAGATTTAAAATAAAATATGCTCTGCAGTATAACCATTGTACAGAATTGACATTAAGTAGATTCTCTGAGTTTGGACTTAATAAAAAATACAAAGAGTGCTGCCTAAAAGGTTTCTCCAACTATAAATTCTATTAGGTAGCTTTTAATACAAGACAGTAGGAAACCGAACAACTAAATTAGAGAGAATTTTTTTTCACTGCTGTTTTTTGTCTCATACATGTGAATAGTCATTGGAGGACAGTTTGCTAATTCACAGAAACAATATTTTATATCTTTATAATAATAATCCAAAGCTGCCTAAATGTTTCCTTATGTCAATCTCTGTATTGATCTTAAAATATTCACATCCAATGTCAACCTATTTGCAAGAGACATTCTGTAACTTTAAGGAATATATGCATACGATATAAGGAGCAATCATTTCTTTTGTCAAAAGTAGCCTAAGTCCTTCACATTTACCAATTAATCCATGTATACCAAACTCAGATCATGTTGAGACTATCCTCCTAGAAGTCTGTGAGATGTCATAAAGTTTTATGTTTTAATTCCTATTGAAAATAACTCTAATTCCCACATAGGTCTGTTACTATCCATACTGAGACTCTGGGCCTGTTTGTGTGAGATTAAGATCAGCATATCCTGCCCATGCACGTGTTATTAGACACACAGCTAAAAGCCACAGACTCAGTGAGAATGTAAAGGCAGAAACAAAGGTGAAGGTCAATTGTACCTTTGAGAGTATGAGGTTGTTTGTTAATTTTCAAGGGCAGAGTCTACCTGCTAAGTCCCAACCAGTGAAAACTGAGAAAATTCTAGATACTGCGCTATCAGTCCCTCAGCAGCAGTAGCCCTATTGCAAGGGCTCCATAGGCACATGTGGCTGTATTGGTTACTCTGTTGGAACGCAAGGTTACAGAACATTTCCATCTTCATAGAAAGTTCTATTGGACAGTGTTATTCTAGAAAGCGGGGGACCAATTCCTTATACCTTAGGGTCCATTACAAAAGTGGCCTCACTTTTGGAGAGGAACTTAGTCTGGAACTGGCATTGTTAATTCTGCCCATTTAGTATCCTTTTCTGTACCTTATAGTTATTGTTCTTTGGTGAAAAGAGTAGAAATGGAACATAAAAAAGAAATAGAGGAACATAAATGAAAGGCAAGATATGAGGTTACAATCTTAGTGACGCCAAAGGACATTGACCCTTAGTTCAGAAATTTGTTTTTTTAAGAAAAAAATATTAAATCCACAGAGCCCAAAAGACCCAATATAAAAGTAAATACTATATTGAGAAGTTTTGTTTGTTAGTTTTAAGTGGCTGCCAGAGCAGACACATTATATATTTTCTCAATAATCAGTTTCTTATTTATAATTTTTCATATTTATTGAGATGATAACAATCAAAGCATAAGAAAATGGGCATATATATGTAAATATCCATAGCTCTGTCATAGGAATATAAATAAAATAATATCAACTTTCCATACTGATATTTTATGTAATTGGAAGCACTGAAAATATTTTACCTTAATTCATTTTTAGATCCTTTCTAGAATTCAGTTTCTAATAAATCAGTTCATAAGTCATATTAATATTAGAGTAAATAAAATGTCATTTTCAGAAAAAATTCTTATTTCAGAGAACTACTTCTGGAAATGCATGTGTTACCATGAACATCTTAGATTATTTGTGAATAGTCATCTAGAAAATTGGTTTAAAGTAAACTTTATTTTACGTGAACTACACAGGTAATGGTCTTCCCTCATTTTCTAGGAGCAGCCTAGATAGGAAAGAGGTTTGGTTGTACATATCTAGTTCTTTTTAATGATTTTTTTTCACCATTTACTTTCCAAGTGAGTCTTTTAAAAATGATTATAGCAATGTCTGGCTGCCCTGGAAAGAAAGACTTTATATTTTCTTCAGGAAGGGGATAGCTTTCCTTGAAGGAAATACATTACCCATTTACCACTTTCAGTCTGGGTCCACACGCTGGGTGCTGTTATGCAAAGCACACCAACAGGTTGCAGAGACAAGGCAGGTTTTCCAGCAGCACCTTCTGCTAAGCCCTCCCAAAGCACAGCACACCCCAGCCCCTGTCTGTGCAGTTGATGAATGTACTTCAGGCAGGGCTTGGACATGGCTCAGTACAGTTCTCTAAGCGGTGATAAATGACCACCTTTGTGTGAAATGGGTTAGGTGGGAGGGCCACCCTTTGACAAGGCAGAAAATGAAATGATTACTATTGGATTCTATTGACTTGTCTGGTTAGAACAGTTGTGCCTCTTCCTAGAGGTTAATTGGACTTGAACTCAAGAAATTAAGAGGTCAGCTGAGGTCACAGTGACAGCAGGCGCACTTTTAACTTGCTGCTAATAACATTTGGCAGGAGGATGAATCTGGGAATTTTAGTCTGGGTGCAGTTCAATTTCTTTAAGAGTAATGGTTTGTACAAATTATTAAACAAACCTAATTTTGTATCACTTACAAAAATTCAATGTGGTTTCAATTCCTACCAGGCACTCCTATATAACCGCGAATTTTCTTGAAATAATCAACTGTAGAATACTGCATATTGTATATACAAACACACACACACACACATATATAATATTCTTAGAATAGTTTTATCTTATTGAAGACTCTCCATCAAGAAATTTGGATGTAAAAAGAAAAGATTCAGAAATGCTTGAAAATGATGTTCTAACGTATTTACTGGGGTCTTTCTTTTTACCCAACACCAAGTGCAACTCATTTTTTATCATAGAAAATGTAAGGAAAGTAGAGTGAAGCATTTTACAATTTATATGTAACATATATGTATATATACAGTAAGGCATCTCCTAATGTATAAATTCTCTATTGCACAAGTATGTTTGCAAGCTTCAGACATTTTGATTTGAGAATATGGTAAAACACTTGAATTGTTACTGCTTCCTGAGAAGATATCCCAATTCAGTCACACAAGGTTTACTTCAACTTCAGTCTTCTTTTCTTGGTTACTTTACACTGCAGGGTCTCTTGCTTGAACTGTCCCTGGCACTTTCCCTTGTGGTACCCGACACACCACTACACCCCACATGGAGCTCAAGTGAGGGGCTGAGTCCCCAAGTGCTTCTTAAGGGGGAGGGGCATGGTGTACAATGCGCCAGAAGGGAGACTTGGGATGGGACTGGGCGGGCAGTGTCATCCAGATGGTGGGGAACGAGACACATCACCTAATTAACGGTGCCGCTCCAGCAGCTGTGTAACTGGGGCAACTAGGGGGAGAAAAGCAACAGTCCTGGAAGCAGGGGTCACTGAAGCTGCTCCCCAGCCTCCAGCACTGTGATCAGTTTGTGCCAGTCAGGTACTTGTACTGCATACCTGAGACACTCAGGCACAAAGGAGAAACGCTTTGCTTCTTTGTCCTAAGGATAAACCCAAAAGAATACAACTTTGGAGATCATGCACACAGCTCCTTTTTTTCTTTTCAGCGTTATTGAGATACAGTTGACACATGACATTAAGTAAGTTTAAGATGTACAAAGTGTTGATTTGATATGCGGTTATTTCGCAAAATGATTACCAACATGGCCTTGGTGAACACCTCCAATAGGTCACATAATTACTATTTCTTTTTTATGGTGAGGACATATAAGCTTTACTTTCTTAACAACTTCCAAGCATATAATATATTACTGTTACTCCAGTCACCATGCTGTGCACTAAATCCCAGAACATATTCTTCTTCTAACTGGAAGTCTGTGGTCTATTTGACCAGCATCTCCCCATTTCCCTCACCCTCAAAGCCCCTGATAACCGCCATTCTACTCTCAGTTTCTATGCATTTGGCTTTTTTAGATTCCACGTATAAGTGATATCATACAATATTTGTCTTTGTCTGACTTATTTCACTTAGCATAATGCCCTCCAGTTTCATCTATGTTGTCGTACATGAGAGAGAATATTTGCAAACCAAATATCTGATAAGGGATTAATATCCAAAATATATAAAGAATTCACACAGCTCAATTAAAAAACAAAAAATCCAGTTAAAAAGGGGCTGAGGGCTTCCCTGGTGGCTCAGTGTTGAGAGTCCGCCTGCCGATGCAGGGGACACGCGTTTGTGCCCTGGTCCGGGAAGATCCCACATGCCGCGGAGCGGCTGGGCCCGTGAGCCATGGCCGCTGAGCCTGCGCGTCCGGAGCCTGTGCTCCGCAACGGGAGAGGGCACGACAGTGAGAGGCCCGCGTACCAAAAAAAAAAAAAAAAAAAAAAAAATGGGCCGAGGAACTGAATAGATATATTTCCAAAGAAGACATACAAATGGCCAACAGGTACAACTCCTTATTCTAAGGAAAACTTATATTCCCTTATATGCTACACCTTCACAACAAAGCTTCAGGAATACTATCCTATCAAAGGAGCATGGTATATTAACCAGGTTCAGCCACCATAGTACAAAATCTCATTACCAGTTAACTTAATAAATGACAAAATCCCTAAAACTATCAGGGGAAGTATGTCAGGTTTTAATATATTCTATAAAGGAGAAAGTATTCTGGGCTAGAAATCAGGAAGGTTGCATCCCCTGCCACTTACTAAAAATGGTCCTATAGACAAATCATTGAACTATACTGGTTCTCATCCCCATCTGGAAAAGGAGGCCATCGGTTTCACTGATTGCTAAAAGCCCTTATAGATTTGAAAACTGGCATGTCTATGGCAGTGCACAACCTTTGTGCACATTAGAATCACCTGGGGAGCTTTAAATTGAATTAATCTCCAGGGTGGGCCTGGGCATTGGCATTTCTTAAAAGTTCTGCAGGTGATTCTAATGTGCAGGCAGGGCTGTGACCTATGGCTCTAAGATGTCACCAAATCCAGGCCATGCCTCTAATTATAACCCTACTCACATTTAGAGAGCACGCAGTACAGGCACTGCACTTGGCACCAATTACCTAAATTATGTAATCATGGCAGCTTGCCACGGATTAGGTGTTATTAGCCCCATTTTACCCCATTTTATAAATGAGGAAACTGAGGCTTAATAGGTGAAATAACTCATCCAAAGATGACCAGCTAATGAGTAGAAGAGCCAGTAGGATTTGAGCCTGAGTTGGATGCCAGGGCCTGTGCCCCTAACTATGCTGACAGCCTAGGAACGTCTCTAGCCAGCTACTCTAGTCAGTCAGTCAGTATCACAGCTGCAATTTGCAACTGGAAATATCAATGTCTGTGACTGGTCTCTGACATCTGTCGGTGCTGATGCCTCCAGATACAACCTCCATCCTCCACTTAAACCCCCAACCTTCACAGAACTCTATTTGGACAAGCGCAAGATATTCCTAGAAGCTGAACAAATAAACTACAGGATTAAGGCATTTTCCTATGAAGAAGGATGTTGTCCCGATAAAATCCTTGGGAGTTTCTGGTTACAAGGCTAAAGATATCTAGTGATGCCAAGATTTGGATTCAAGCTGTTCATCAATGACAGACAGAATATTGAAGCTTCTACTTAACTTTTTTGTTTCTCATTCACAGGAGAAAAGACAGAGTGAATCCTTAATCGTAAAAACTCAGTACCATGCAAAGTGAAGTAAGTCAGACAGAGAAAAACAAATATCATATAATATCGCTCATATGTGGAATCTAGAAAAATGGTACAGTTGAATTTATTTGCAAGCAGAAATAGAGGCACAACTGTAGAGAGCAAACTTATGGACACCAAGGGAGGAAGGGGGGTGGGATGAATTGGGAGATTGGAATTGACATATATACACTACTATGTATAAAACAGATAACTAATGAGAACCTACTATATAGCACAGAGAACTCTACTAAATGCTCTGTGGTGACCAAAATGGGAAGGAAATTTTAAAAAGAGGGGATATGTGTATAACTGATTCACTTTGCTGTACAGCAGAAACTAACACAACATTGTAAAGCAACTATACTCCAATAGAAATTAATTAAAAAAAACAAAAACTCAGTACCTCGTCTTCAAGCCTATGAAGGCATAGCCTCTTAAAATTAGGTTGTGTAATTAGATGAAAACATATGCAAACATAGGCACATTTTGCATTTGGAGGTACAGTGAATGTACCAATTACATTCATATTCATTGAAATATATTACTTTGAAGGAAAATGTTTCAAAATATTCAGAACAATTTATAATTAAATCATCCAGTTACTTTTTTTTTTTTTTTTTTTTTTGCGGTACGTGGGCCTATCACTGCTGTGGCCTCTCCCGTTGCGAAGCACAGGCTCTGGACGCGCAGGCTCAGCGGCCATGGCTCACGGGCCGAGCCGCTCCACGGCACGCGGGATCCTCCTGGACCGGGGCACGAACCCGTGTCCCCTGCATCGGCAGGCAGTCTCTCAACCACTGCGCCACCAGGGAAGCCCCATCCAGTCACTTCTGAGCAAGAACGTTTTGATGTTCCAATAGCTGCTTGAAAGTTTTAAAATATGTCTTTAAAGTTTTTTGCACAGTCGGAAAACTTAAATCATGTCAAGAGTAAAGAAACCTGAACTCACTATTTTCTAGCTTCTTCCACTGGCATCTCATGGAAGGAAGGCTCAAATATTCTCTTGCTGTTAAAAATCATCAATCCTCCTCAGCTGTGTTGCTGCTCTTTGTGCCAGGAGGGTAACCCAACTGCTTTACTAAATCCCAACTTGCTTTAGAGAGAACTGAGCATTTGCCATCTACTCAGCCTGGATGCAATTCAGAAAGAAAAGAAAAGCATCAACTCATATTTGAAGTTAGGCCCAGGTGGGCACGAATGGATGTGGACACCCATGCATCAGTGCAGAACTTCCACAAAGGAAAGCGAAGGTAAATTCCTCTCCTTTGAACCATAATGCCTCTAATTTATACTGCAGCCTGTCAACAAAGCATTAACATGTGCTTTACCACAAGGCCTGATTGAAGGTAAGACAACAGGCTACAGCTGCCATGTGTTTATGTATATACATTTTTAACCTCAATTTTTTAAAATACAATTTACCAAAATAAAACTAGTAACTTTAGGACATAGAAGCAGGCTTTAAGTGATAAAACTAGCTCATTCATTTCACAAATATTGGTTAAATACCATCTATGTGCCTATACCCCTGTCCTGGGCACTGGGATAGGTATCATAACTGCAAAATTATGATGTCCTCCAAGTCGCAAAATTTCTGTCTGGTTAACTGAAACATGTGCATTAATATTTTTGCCAAGTTTTAAAACAGACTATTTGGTCACTGTATCGGTGAAGTCTGGATTTCTGTGCTTGTATATTTATAGCACTGTTCTTTCCTGAGAATTCACAGTGCTTTGTACACTTTTCTCATTGTGTCATTAAAACCTTATAAAATGAGGAGGTTCTGGCAATCATATTTTTATATGTAAATTGGTAAATCTAGGTATATTGCTTTCTTGTACTTTGAAGAGCCAGTGCAACACATACCATTTATATATTACAAATGTTTAAAGGAGAGATGTAGCAATAGAAGACTGTCTTTCTTTTCCTTCTGTTTCCTTCCCTTTCTTTCCTCTTCCCATCCTCCAAATTGAGCACTTGGAATGCAAGTTTAGAATTAAGACCCAGAAGGTGTTTGAGAAGCGAAGAATTTGGATGTTTCAGAGCACTAGAAGAGTGAGAGTGAGAGCAAGAAAGAAAAAGGAAGTAGAGAGAGAACTTGGAATAATGGAATGTTCTGGATTGAATTAGGCTCCTCCCCCAAATATTCATACATTGAGTCTCTAATGTGACTCTCTTTGGAGATAGGGTCTTTAAGGATGTGATTAAGGTTAAATGACATTATAAGGGTGGGACCCTAATCCAATAGGACTGGTGCCCTTGTAAAAGGAGGAAGAGACTCTAGGCAGTGCTCGCTGGCGCTCTCTTTCTCCCTCTCTCTCTCTCTCTTTCTCTTTGTTTTTTGCCTTCTCTTTCTCTCTTTTCCTCTCTTTCTCTTTCTGTTTCGCTTTCTCTTTCTTTCTATTTTTCTCTTCTCTCTCTCTGCACAGAGGAAAAACAGGGTAAGGACACAGCAAGAAGAAGGCAGCTGTCTGCAAACCAGTTAGAGAAATCTATCAGAAACCAACCCTTCTGGCACCTTGATCTTGGGCTCCTAATCTCCAGAACTGAGAAAGTAAATTTATGTCATTTAAGCCACCCAGTCTATGCTATCTTATGGCAACCTGAGCAGACTAATACATTGAAGGAAGGCTAGGTATAGGTGGATGAAAGAAAAATTGCTGTTGGCAGGGTACCCAACATGACTTTATGAGAAGGAACGTCTTATGCGGAATTGAGAGGGTTTTTGTGCATATGAACCATGGGATTCCACCTTATGACCATAACTTTAGTAGAATCTGCTACAATTATGTATGCTCATTGTTTACCTTTTGTTTTGTTCCTAGCAGCCAAGGAAGGGGCAGAATTTCACACCTGGGTAGACATAATGCAAACCAGGGACAGCACACACAAAGAGGAGCCCAGGGGTACCTGGTACCCAGGGGAATACAAGCTGGGAACAGGGATGACATTGCAGAAATTTGGGGGATAGATTTAGACTTTGGGAAACCTTATCTAGACCAGGAGATATCTATGTTAAAATAGATTGAATGAGGAGCCTCAGTATTTATCTCTAATTTAATCCCTTAATTTAAAGATGAAGGAATTGGGGCTTTGAGAGGTGAGTACTAAATTCTTCCTGTGCTGCATTCTTGTCCAGCTGGAAAATAGCAACCAGGTTTTGGAACTGCAAATGCAGTGCTTTTTTGTTTGTTTACTGTGATACTGCTTCTCATTTGCTTTGGACTATATAACACAATTTTGATTTTTTTTTCAACCCTTGGCCCTGTACCACCTCTTTAAGCTTCCCAGTCTTATTGGCATAAATTTGATTTGAAAATTCATATAATAATTATACCCAGTGTTGTTTGAAAAACAAAATGAGATGATTAGATATGAAACTGCTTTGCAAGCTGTAAAGTTGTATAAAATGTAGGGTGTTATTGTTATTTATTGTTCAACTGTATAGTAAGTTCTTGTAAACATGTTTTTGTTCATCTGATGAGAGAAATTAGATTTCATTTTCAAATCAGAAACTGTTCAGACTGGGGAAATGCGCTCTTCTTAACTAGTACTGGAAACATCATTGATTTTTGTCAGAACACACAAACACACACGCACACACACACACACACACACACACACACACACACACACTTGTAGTAGAAACATCCAATTCATGAGGCAGAGAAATGGAAAGGTACTGGGACTTCCCTGGAGGTCCAGTGGTTAGGACTCTGTGCTTCCACTGCAGCGGGCCGGGGTTTGATCCCTGGTGAGGGAACTAAGATCCCATATATGCCATGCGGCGTGGCCAAAAAGCAAAGCAAAGCAAACCAACCAAAAAAAAAAAACAACAAAAAAACAAAAAGAGAAAGGTACCAACTTTGCAGTTAAATGGGCCCAAGTTAATTAAGTAGTTGCTTATCCCAAACTACATTCCTGAACATCTCTATGACTCAGTTGCCCCCTCTGTGAAATGGACCAATACTGTATTCTCAGGGTTGCTGTGGAGAATAAAGAAGTCAAAACAGATACAGTGTGGTTTTCTGAGTGTTGTTTACAGGAATACATATCTGTGTAATCCTTACAGGAATGACTAATCAATGAACTGGGAATGACAGAGTATTGTCACCACACAGTTGCCCAATACATGACAGGAGAAGCACACACATAGCAAATGTTACTTCCCTTCTCTTTAAAGAGAACCAATCCTAGGTAGACTTAATTCTGTGAAGTGAAAGAGAACTTTATTAAAAATGACATTCACTATTATATTAAGACTAGGTTTCCTTTATGTAATAAAAAAAAGCAGATATGAGAGATAAACAAGGCTGGGGTAACAAATATATATTTATTTTGTCAAGTGGGTTTCCAGTCAGCCCTTAAAGCTGTTTACCTCAGTAAAGAACTGGCTTACAATTGATCTGATTTTCTGTCAGGGGGATTGTGTTAATGTTAACACAGCTCCACTGGGTCTGGCACATGAAAGTGGCCCCAAAGGGTGAAGGCAGTTACTGAAAGGGAAAGAATAGAAGGGCTTTTAAACTCTCCAGTTTCTAGTACATGTGAGATCATATTGGACGTGGTACAGACATTGCTTTGCCATGAACAGTGGGGCAATTCAAAGACTCATATTTTTGCATCACAAGTACCAAAGAAAATATTTACATTTTAATCCATTTCATTTTTAAGCATTTTTGTGGACATTTAGAATACAGCAATTTTGTCTCAACCTGAGTTAATGTAAAGACAAAAAATTTTAAAGGTAAACATTTATTTCAATAAATGTTTTTTATTTCATTGGAGATTTAAACAAGAATATCCACGGTAAGTGGAAAGGTAAACCAACTTCTAAAAACTGAAATGGTAAGAAAATAGAATTATAACAAAGGTATTTTGTTCCACATACTAACTGATGCTTGGGAGCAATTTAATTCTTGACTGGCTTTTAGATACTTAGAAATTCCTTCCCTGTATGCTATTTAGCATTTGATAAAGATTCTGACATTTGGGACATAGTTTTTAATTGAGCTGAGTGTGATAAAGAGATTTTAAAGTGCCCTAAAGGTTTGTCTGAGTAAAAATATTAACTTTTGGCAGTGTAAGTGTAAAACTAGAATAAATTCTAGAACATAAAATATCTGTAGCAATCTAACTAAAAATATATGTTATTCTTATATATTATTTCTTTTTCTCTTAGTATAAGAATGACTCCCTAAAGTAACATTTTGGAAAATAATGTTGCTATATTCCAAATGCACTGTACATAAAAAGCCACTGCAATAAAAACTAAAATGTGTTACCTACTTAATATTAGAAAATGTATAGCTTGTTTCTTCAATATCACTCTAGTTGTATTAGCCAAATTAATTAAGAATACTTTAGGAAAGTGTAAAATACACTACTGTTTTAAAACACTTTACAAAATTAAAAAACAAAACAAAGACCAGTAAAGCAAAGCAAAGAATTATCTTGAGGTCAAATATATTCCAAGAAATAACATAGCCAGACAGAGGTAGGACTTAGAATAATAAGGTAGTTCTCAATTGTATCCAGTCCTCAAAGCCCGTGAGAACTCCCTTGTTACTCTGATGGGCACAATATTTCCAATACCTAACAAACTAGCTAACAAAAAAAGAAAGAAAGGAAGGAAGGAACGGAGGGAGGGAGGGAGGAAGGAAGGAAGGAAGGAAGGAAGGAAGGAAGGAAGGAAGGAAGGAAGAGAGGGAGGGAGGGACTATATAGCAGTGCAGAAATAGGCATAAAAATCAATTTTGCAACATTGTCCCAGAAATGGAAATTAAGTCCTTCTACTGAAGTTCCTAGAAGTTGACTAAATCTAGGCTGTCAGGATAGAAGTTTTTATTCCAATAATATAAACTATAAAGGATCCAATATATTGTTCAGTGGAAAATTTTATCTTGAAAAAAATAAACTGAATCTTTTTATTGAAAGTGTTACTTATCCTGAGAGCAATATGTTGTTGAAGTTCAGAAGAGAATCTCTCCATTGATCATCTGATCTGAAATTTTAAATGGTCTTTGACCAGCAAAAGGTCACCAGAGTAGCTACATATTGCTTTTAGGCTACCTGGAACCAATGTGCCCTTTCTAACACCCACAGTTTCCATATGTGGTATCACCTTTTCTCTGTTCTGTGCCATTTTGGGAAGTTGCTATATCAAGTTGCTGAGTCCTCTCTCTAGGGAAGTCTGGTTTTTGAAAACTTCTTTTAGAGCCTTTCTGTTACCATCTGTACAGCCAAGAGGCAAGAACATGTCTTCAATACAAGCAAATGGTTTTTCTCTCTCCAAGGCTGAGGAATACAAGATTTTTAAAATTGGCTTACATTTCTCCTTCATTTCAACTAAAGATCAGTTCTTGCTTCTGAAACTTCATCAGTTGTCTGTTTCTTCAGCATTCCTTTGAAATTCTATGTGACTCCATATTCTTACAGTAATTTTCCCTTGGGCCAAGAATTAGATTTTTTTTCCTCCCCCGCTAGAAACTAAAAGCCATAAATACCAGTGTCAACGATGCAGTTAACCTAATTCTTCTCAATCCTTTATCATCCTAGGCCAACCTTACATATAAGTAAATTTAGACATAGTTAGGCCAAGAGCTAAATTTGGCATGGAAGTGATCAAACATTACTCAGTTTCTGGTACCTGTGAGATCAGATTTCATATGGTACAGACATTGCTTTGCTCTATTATTTATTGATGCTTGTCATGTGTCAGACACTATGATGAGGATTGGTCATGAGTTACATCATTTAATCCTTACAACAAACCTATGAAGTAGGTCCTATTATAATGACCATTTGGCATATAAAAAATTGATCCCTAAATTAGAGCGGTTGAGTAGTTTTCCCATGTCTTGTGGCTAGCAAGGCAGACCTAGATGATAAATGCACCTCAGAGAGGAGCTAAAGAAAGTGTAAGCAATGAACAATGTGGTAAGATATATGGATAAATTTTCTCCAGAGCTTTCCTACTGTTAGAAGGAGAAATGTTTCTCTACCCTTCCTTCTTTCCCTGAAGATAATTTCTTTTTCCTTTTAACTTCCCTGGTTATCTTTTTGGTCAATGATAGCCAGCCATTGATTCCAACTTCTCAGTTGAATAGATTTAATCTATCAAAAATTCTGACTTGAGGAATTTAATCTCTTACTCCTTCTCTTTTTTGGGTAGGCATCTGCTCAAATGGCAGATTTTTTAACTTCTAGACCCAGAGAAAACAGATAGTTAGTGCCTTTTGGTATTTGTCCTAAGCCACAGTGTTCATTTCAACTTTTATCAATAATCAAAAAATCATTTTAATGCTCCAATCTGCAGACCCACTAGCATTATTTTTTAGTTGTTTCTGAACACAGATGAGAGAGAAGTACAGTTTTGTGTGCTTGCTCAAAATCATACATTTTACCATCTTTCAACACTCCCATTCTTTACATAAAGTTATAGAATTTAAATTAATATTGACTCAGACTAGAAGAATGGCCCATAAGAAAATAATTCTCACGTTCCTCAGCTCTCCAAAGAGGACACCATTGGAGCCATTGATACTCTCAGCATTGAGATCCCCAAATGATAAATGATCAACTTAACTATTTTTTTAATAGGGGAATGAGAAAAGTGGGTAGAAAATAATATAGGAGAAAATATGTACTTAAGAATCCCTAAAGTTGACCATAACTGGTGTAATTACCCTTTCTTCCCCTGACACCCTATGCATACATTAAATGATTTGGAAATTTAAATCTCTTTTGAATGTGCAATATTAAGCTTACACAAAAAGTGGACCCTTATCAGAATCACTTAGGAGCTCACTGGGGAAATGTCCAAGAAATTAATCTTAGAGATTGAAAGGTACATTGAAAGAATTGTTCAACTCATTAGAAAAAGAAAAAAGAGAGAGAAAATTTCAACCTATAGTTTATATATGGTTTATGATAAGGCACTGCTCCTATAACCTATAGACTAACCTCAACTGCCCAAAGGTAGAGTATGTCTAACTAGTTCTTAGAAAAAGAGAAGTCCATGGGTTTTCTGAGCCAGGCCGCTTACAGTAGATAAGGGATGATTGGTATAGTTTTCTCAAGGGTTATCACTAAGAAGAGTGGATTCAAACATTGAGTAGAGCTCTCCCAACTTTTCAGTCAGGAAGTTGTAGGTAATGTTCTTCTGTTTCTTGGAGGGGACAAGAAAAAGATCAGCAAAGACCAGTATCAAATGAATTATATTACCTGAGCACTTTTCCAGATGGGATCAATGTCATTTTCTGGAGTTGAGATGGCTTTCTCTTTCTTGTTATGTTCTGATTAACTAGGTAAGCCTAGATCATCAAATAAAGAATACAAAATATTAACAGATGTCAGGACAATGTCAGGATAAGTTGACACTCTTTTCAAAAAAGCATTATTCAACAGCTTTTACTGTAGTCAACTAATCCCTAACTATCTAATGTCAGTGGACCAACATAGACTGCTCACTGAGAGGATCTTCTGTTGATTTTCATGTAGAAGTCTAAACCAACTGGGAAATCAGTATATTAAAATTAGGCCAATGTTAAAGCAGTGGTATGAGTCACTATTTTCCTAGGAAGAAGCCCGTGGTTGTATCAATCCATCAGAAAGTTTAGTATCACCTAATTCATCACTATAGTTAAGGGCAGAAAATAGAGATCTTTTCCACAAGTATATCTCTTAGATACTATCTCCTGATCATTTGGATTTTTTATTACAGTTTGTTCAAATTTTGGTGATATTAATAATAGAATGGTTTATTACACAGGCTGTAATGTTCCACAGACTTTCCTTAGAATCCTCACTGTGGACTTAGTAGTTAAAATTTTTGATATTAACTTGCTTTAGTTTCTTCATTGGTAAAATGGAGCTATAATACCTATTTAGTACAGTGGTTGTAAGGCTTAAATTAGACATCAACTGAAAACTATTCAATGTATATACCAAGTACTCAATAAACTGCAGCTAGTATTATATCATTGTCATCAATATCAGAGACTGTGAGTTTTAGAGGCCTTATATAAGGATCATGAGTCTTCAATAGCACTGCACAGAGATTTTAGCCTTAGGGACAGTTAAGTTACAGGTCTCTTGTGTGTCCTAAACAAAGGATTACTTGAAGAGTAAGGGTTAGAAGAGCTTGATGATCCACCAGTGAAGCCAAAGGCCAGGAGATAGCTGTAAGGCGGCATGAAGTAGTCCTAACAACGCCTCATCTGGATGGGGAGGGAGGTGGAGACTTCTATACCACCTCCCACCACTCAATCACAATGGTTAACACCGTAAATTAATTTAAAAAAATAAGTTAAATAATCAAATCAAATCAAAATCAAAAAATAAGTTAAAAAATAAAATCAAACAAAATAATAAAATCAAACAAAATAAATGGAGAAGTGGAGGTATCAAAACAAAACCAAAAAAAGAAATATATGCATTTAATAAACCCAGGTATTAGGCAGAGTGAAAAAATCCAATCAAAAAAATGTTATATTTTGCATGGTTCCCTTGATAAAAAAATCCTCTAAATGACAAAATTATAGATGGATAAGAGAGTAGTGGTTGGCAGGCGCCAGGAATGGAGAGATGGGGATTGACGTAACATAGGAGGGTCCCTTTGTGGTAATGGAACAGTCCTGTGCCTTGATTGTGGTGGTGGTTACATGAATCTGTACATGCAATAGAATATTGTAGAGCTACACTCACATGCACACACATGAGTGCATATAAAAACTGCTGAAATCTGAAAGTCTATAGTCTAGTTAGCAATATTGTGTCAATGTCAATTTTCTGGTTTTGATATTGTATTATATAAAATGTTACCATTGACGGAAATTTGTTGAAAGGTTTATGAGGACCTCTGTACTATGCTTTCAACTTTCTCTGAGAATCTAATCATTTCAAAATAAAAAGTTTAAAAATTTAAACACAAAAAGAAAGATTGAGGCAATAATCACAAAAGGCCTAAAATAAAATGTAAAATTCTTAATAATTATATAGCAAAGCCATGTAAACATAAAATTAATAATATATAAATAGATGTTATTATATAATTTTTAAACATCTGCATTTCCAAATATACCATGTATAGATTTAAAAAGCAAATATAAACTGTGAAAATTATTTATGGCAAGATTGACAGACAAGGGGTTGCTCCCAAAAATATATAAAGAGCCCTTACTGTTAAAATAGAAAAAGTCAAAACTCTCAGAAAAAGTGGGTAATAATATGATGATACAACTAACAAAAAATTAACAAACATACAAAAAATATTTAACTCATGTATTAATCAACCATTTATTTTGAAAGTAAGAAACTTTTTATATGAAATCAGCAAACACATATTCTCATATAGAAGCTGATATATACACACAGAAGTGGGAACTCTCATACATATGAAAATAGGAGTGTGACTGGACACAACTATTCTAGAGGGCAAATTAGCAAAATATTTGCTAAAAGCTTAAAGAAAAAACAATACAATTTTTTAATTTAAGGATTGTTTATTTAGAAATTTGTCCCACCAGAAAACGGATTTATGAACAAAACAATTCATCATAATGGTATTTTTACAAATAAAAAATTAGAAATATTTTAAAAAGCAACTGGTAAAATAAATTGTATTATTTCTTTACCGTGAACCCATTACAACTGATGTTATAAAAGTATATTTATTAACATAGAAAGATGTTTATGATGTTTATGTTATGAAAAGAGTAATATAAAAATATATTTTGTTAATAAAAACTTACTTCTTAGTTTCTCCTGACTTTCTCTAATCTTTATTAAAGTTAGCAGTTCCAGTATTTAAATTATATTTTGAATAACATGAATTTTATCTTATTGTTTATAATTAGTCTTTCAAAAATCATATTTTATTTTTGTTGTTTCTTCTTAAAATAATTTTTTCTAAATATAAAGAAATTATAAAGTCATACAAATTCAATATTACAGAGGTACATGCTATAGAAAATAACCCATCACCCAATGAGAACTACTCTCAAATAAATCAATGTCACTAAATTAAAATTAAACATAAAAAAGAAAATAAAATTCACCTATGATCTTTTTTCCTATCTAACATAAATATCAACCCCAAATCTTTGCTGTGTCTAGCTGAGTTAATACTCTACACATTTCTTCTAGATCTTATAAAAGCAAAGCACAGAAAAAAATCCCAAAGAAAATCCTAATATCCTCCATAATAATGTAATAATTAGATTACATATAATTGTAATCATTACAATAGAAAAATAATAATGAAACTATTAAAACAAATACTTTGTATCTCCTAGTAGCATGCACTTTTATTATGGTTTCTCTTGATTGACAATAAAATATTAATCTTGAAGAAAATAAGTTCGAACCATTATGGATATTATTGTTCCTTGTCATAAATTTTGTCTTTTTTTTGAACAATTGGAGAATATATGTTGTTGAGACCATGATATAATCAAGTGTTATTAAGTGTTAAACTCTGTGTGAAATATTGAAAATGCAAATATAATTAGGATATGATTCCAATCTTTTTAGAATATCATAAAGGTAAGAGAGGCAGACAATTGAGCAAATTTTTATAATACATTATAAATAATAAGAAAAAGATAAAAGGTACAAAAGGGAAGAGAAGGATTGTTATATGTCTTTTTTTTTCAGGGGAATTTTCAGCAAGATCTACCCAAAAAAGTAAGAAAGCTTTATTTTGCAGGATAAATGAGATTTTGCCTAGCAATAGGGATAGAAATGATAATCCAAATAAAGAGTATACACAAACATAACATATAAAACAGTACAGAACCTTTGGTAATCCAGTACAGGTGGAACTTAAAAATTGTGGCACCCTTACCCCATGATCCCCACCTCCTCGTCTATACCGTTGTGTAATCCTCCTTGCTTGGGTGTGGGTAGGACCTGTGACTTGCTTTTAACCAACAAAATATGGAAAAGATCATAGATTGCCACTCCTATGATTTTGTTACATTACCTAAGATGTCTATTTTGGTAGCAGACAGGCTAGGAGATGCTTCTTACTGGCTTGATGAGGTAAGCAGCTATTTTGAGGAAGCCCACATAGCAAAGAACTGTGGGCAGCATCCAGCTGACAGCCAGCAAGAAGCTGAATGCCTCAGTCTTACAATCATAAGAAAATGAGCTCTGCCAACAACCTAAGTGACCATGGAAATGGATCCCTTCCCTAGTGAAGCCCCAGGTGAGAACCTATCCCTGGCCAGTACCTTGATTGCAGGTTTGTGAGATGCCAGAGGATGCCACTAAGGTGTGCCAAACTCCTGACCTGTGGAAACTGTGAGATAATAAATTGTGTTGTTTTTAGCTGCAGGTCTTTGGTAATTTGTTATGCTACAATGGATAATAAATACAAGACTTGTAGAGAGCCAAATCCCCAGCCAATCCCTAACTCTTCCAGCTAACCTAAGTACCAGATATAAAAAAGAAGACATCCTAGTCATCTAGCTACCTGACTGAACCAACACTTAACTGCAATCTCCTGAAAAACTGAAAGAATTGACCAGCTGAGTCCAGTCAACCCACAGAATTGTGACAAGAGTAAATTGTTATTTTAAGCCACTGAATTTTGGGGTGCTTTATGGTACAGCAATAGATAACTGGAATATTTATTCACTGGAAAAATGGGTTTGTTGCCTTGACTCAAACATTTGCCACCTGTTACTTCATGAAAAGGTTAAGTACAGAGGGGTGAATTTTGCTTGAATCATAATTTTAAGAGTATTTTAAGAGTAATTTTTTAAGTATTTTTTAAGTATTTTTTATTTAAGTAATTTTTAAATTTTAAGTATTTTTTATTTAAGTAAATAAATTTTACTTAAATAAAATAATAATAAATAATAATAAATAATAATAATAATAATTTTTTTAAATTTTAAGTATTTTTTATTTAAGTAAATTTTAATTTTTAAATTTTAAATTTAAGTAATTTTTAAGTATTTTAAGAGTAATTTTAAGTGGGAGCTTATGCACCCACATGCATAAGCAAGAACTTACCCATGCCTTTTTGATTTTCAAATAGTTTCACTTCTCATTTGATGAGCATTTTAGCACTGGCAGAAATACTCACAAATATGATTTCAAAACTTGCTTTCTCTTGTTTCTGAAAAAAAATCAAAATGTGGAATCATTCTCCTAATAGATGCAAGCCTTGGACAAAATTGACTTTCTACTCAAAATTTATCCAAACCTTCAATTTTTACTAAGAAACATATCTTTTCTTGGAACACTTAGTTTCTCTTACTTTCCATGCCTGCAGTAGCAGTCGGCTTACTCATCAAGACCATTTACGTCATTTGATTACTGAATAAAAGAACTCAACTTGTATATTTGAGTGGTAGTGATATGCCAGACACTACAGTAGGTGCTGGGAATGGAACAGTAAACAAGGTGGGCTTGGTCCCTAACCATCTGGAGCTTACAGATTAGTGGAAATCACCATCACAGAAATTTCCAGATTTTCTCTGTTCATGGACCTCTTCTTTTCTAAAGAAGTTTCCTCACGGTGCTCCTAGACAAAGATACCTAACATTCCATTTAGTAAGTAGTGAAGTCCAAACAAAGGAATGAGTACTTTTGTTCTAAAAACTTAGTACATATAAATAATACACAAAAATTTAAAGAAAAAATAATATGTTAGTTCATTCTTGAATAACCACAACTACTTAGTAATGAGATGCATGCATGCAGCTGCCCAGCATTGCACAAGTTCTCAAACGTGGGAATCAGATTGGACACCACCCCCCTCATTTCCTGTTTTGCATTGATTTATACATGGTTCTTTCTTTTTATTGTGGGAACCACTGAAAACTCAGCTTCGTTAAGATATGATGACATCATACCTACTAGCACCATCTAATGCAGAAACTGTGAACTATCTTGGGCTTGTAGTTCACAGAATTCCAACAGGTGTCAAGGATCACTGTGCTTCTTTCAAACTTTTAAAGTTTTTCAATTTTAAATATCCTGTGGCATCCTTGTGAGTTTACTGCAGTGCCCCAGTGCAGCTGCATGTGCAGTTTGAGAACTTAAGACAGATAATACAGAATAATATACAGTTGATCCTTGGACAAAGCAGGTGTGAACTGTGCAGGTCCACTTATACACAGGTTTCTTCAGTAGTAAATACTACAGTACTAATACTGGTTAGTGGGTCAGTGGTTGGTTGAATCACAGATAGGTAGGAAACATGGATGGAAGGCTGACTATAAATTATATGTGATTAATCCCTGCCCCACTTGGTTCAAGGCTCAACTGTAGCCTGAAATGTAGGAGTTCGACGACTGCATGGATTTCCCTCGCAAGTTCAGCACAAGAGAGCCGCCAGATTAAAGTCTGATGTGTATTTGCTTCATAGAATAATAACATAGCAAAGTTTATCAGTACTCTAAAGTATTTGTGAATGGGCAAAATCCTGTCTATTGCACTCATGAAATCCAGTGGTCAATTATATATAAATAGAGTTTGAAGTTAAATGATTAATTAGATATGACAGGAGCTATAAATGCAGAACAAAGGCTATGTAAAACATGTAGAGTACAAGTTTCTCCTGGATACACCACGTTTTGTCTTTGAACATGAAAAAATAAAAAACTTTTCCTCACTTTCCAGGGGCTGATTATGACTGTGGAGATTGAAGCCCTGTCTGAGCAGACATGGTACATAGAAAAAAAGGAACTTTTATAACCCATTTATTATATAATATGCAGATTATAGAATATCCTATACCCACTTGGAACAAATTAGTCTTTCTTATCCAAAAGATAGCTCTGGTTTTATCTACAAAATAAGATATAAGGATTGTGTTATTATACTAAAAGTAATTAGATGTATAAAAATGTCATAAGAAGGTCCTTTAGGTATAAAGACCTAAAAGAGGAAAGAGGTTTAATAAAAGAGGAAGATCTTGAAGAAGAAGAATTTATTCTCTGAAACATCAAATTAAATTAGCTTATATTTTAAGAGCACTTATGATATGTCAGGCTTTTAACATGTATTTACAGCCAACAATAAAACATTTGCTATTGTTAATCAATTGAATTGTCTAGAGCAGAAATTTCTCATTGCCAACCAGTTGGCCACCTTCACTTAGAAGTGATGTTTTCTGGCCTATACCAATTCTAAATTTATGAAGGTGACACTAACATTTAAAATTGAGTTATCTTACTAGAAATCTGGGTTATGAGTTCCTTATGTACATCGGAAGATCTGGCAAATTCGGCCTTGAATGAATCAGCTGGTGCTATGTGGAGGTATGGCTTTAAAGGGATGGGAAGTTCACTATCCCGTTTGTCACATTCTCCACTGTACCCTATTTTATTATACCTGAATTATTTAACTTATTCATAATTCATGCCTGACCATGTAGGCTTTTGAGATTGTGAATCCTGATAGATGATTGTTGATTTATCCAGGTAATGTCTACATCATAAGGATAACTGCAGAACGACGATGAATGTTTTCATATAAGGCAAATAAAACATACTTTTAGTTTAACAAAGCACACTTATAAGTCAGCCTTTGTTGGCCCCTTTGGAAAAAAAATAATATGCCTCTTTAATCACAAGCAAGTTTTATAAACTAACTTGCCATGTAAACTTCTGGGGTGGGAGATTTTTAGGAAAGCAATTAACTATAAGAAGTAGCAATCATGTAGAAAAACTAGTGAAAAACCTGGATTCACTGTGGAAATTTAAAGACAACTAAAGGCAAATATCATTTTTCCCAGCAGCGTTTTTCAAATTATTTAATTTGTGGGTTAAATAAAATATATGAAGATAGAAAATTCAAATGACTAAAAGGAAATAAAAATACCTCACCTCCTTCTTTCATGAAGCTTACCATCCATTCTAAATACAACATAGCATGTGTTAATTCTTATATTCTCTTATCTTTGTAGTGTTATTTCTTTTAATTTTAAAAACAATTTGAGGTGATTTGTAAAATTAAGCACAATGTACAATCGGGTCATTAAAATGCAGAAAGACATAGAACACAAGGGATTAAGCATCCTAGTTGATTCAGGATAATTGTTTTATTTGTGCACTAAATTTAAAAGTAAATTTCTTGATATCTAAAACAAAAAATCATGTATATCTATAGATACTTGGTAAACAATTCTGTCTGTGATAGGATGGGTACAAGTTTTTCTAAACAAACAATTCTGCATCAACTTCAAAGGTAATATAACACGCAGTGCATTATTTATAATGAGGTTTGGCTGAATATTAAAAAACAAAATAATGATAGTTTAAACAAGGGTGGCAGGTAGAATTCTAAGATGTCAATCAAGATTCCCACTTCCTGATGTATGTTCTCTGTAGACCCCTTTCCACTTGAATGTCGGACTGAGTATAATGAATTTCAATTCCGTGATTCAGTGTACTATATGACAAAGATGAAAGGATTTTGCAGGTGCCATTAAGGTCCCAAATTCAATTGACTTTGAATTAATCAAAAAGGATATTATTCTGGGTGGGCCTGACTTGAAACAGATGAGCCCTTAAAAGGGACTGAGCCCTTCCTAAAAGAAGAGATTTGAGGCACCACACCAGAGAACCTCCTGCTGGAGTTGAGGAAGTAGGCTACCATATTATGAGAGGGCCTGTGGAGAAGACCAAGTGGCAGAGACCTCCAAGCCATGTGCAAGATCTGAGAGCCACCCTCAGCTGATGACTAGCATGCCTTTAATTCAGCCTTGTGAGACTCTGAGCAAAGGACACAGCTAACCCATACCTGGATTCCTGATTAATGCGATCTTTGAGGTAATAGGTGGGTGTTGTTTCAAGTCACTAAGTTTGTGGTAAATTGTTATGCAGCAATAAAAATCTAATACAAAAAGATAGAATTTTATTCTTCTTACATGTAAAGGCAACCCAGCGATAAATAGTCCAGGACTAATATGTTGTCTGAATCATCGGGATCCAGGCAGCTCTATCTTATTGCTTTGTCTTTCTTTTTATGTTACTTCATGATGCAAAATTGTGGCTAAAAATTCATCAATTACATCTACAAGTAAAGAGAAGGAAGAAAGAGGGTAAGAAAGAGGGCATGTCCATTCCCCTTTAATTCCAGGAGCCAAAAACGCTTGTGCTTTTATCTTCTTGGCCATTATTTAGCTATACAACCATACCAGTTGCATGTGTGGTTGAGTAAGGGAAAGACTGACAATCGAGAAAAACAGAAAGCTAACGTGTCACTAGACTGTCGCGTCCTTTTAAATGAAAGCTATCTTAAGGGACTAGATTACAACAAACCTGTGACTATCCTATCTTATTTTTGGGAAAGGGGTCCATATGCTGACAAATTAAATTATAAAGAAGCTCAGATTTTGCAGCAATTGAAGTTCCACAATTTATTACATGGCTTGAGAGACTTGCATGAATTCTCATTTGTTTATGTAATCTCTAAAATTTAGGCAATTATTCCAATGCATAGGCACTGTTGGGAAGAAAACACAAACTGGCATAGGAGATGAAGGTGCCAGTTGTGAAATATTACACTACAGTATGAAATCTGCATTCACTTGCTAAAGAGTTTGGGTCATGAGGGTGCATTAGTGAGAATTATTATTTTTATCAAATAAGCAGTTTTACAACAGCTTCAGCATTTGCACAAATATGTAATTGAAACCACAGATTACCACAACACATAACATGGATAGGAAAAAAAAATGAATAGGTGTTTTTAATCTATAACCTTGTCCACAACTTACCTAAACACTGTAGAAAAATGAAATGGAACTCCAGTAGACTTGTCAGGGATGAATTTGTTCCCAAAAGTATTGCCACATAACTGAACAAAATAATCTATTTGACAAAGCCACTTAGCGTAGCCAATTTAAATATCAAAGAATATCTTTCAAGAATAATGAATTACATTAAATTGATATTTACTTACTTTGTTGATGATTAACCAAGAATTTCTGCTGCTATTTAAGGTTTCTCCTGTTTGGATGTAGTAAACAAACCTGTTCTGTTAACAAAGAGGTCTAAGTTTCCTATTTGCTAGATCTGGTAGACATTCATCTATTTTCTTATTACACAGTGTATATTTTGTTTACTGAGAAAGTTAAAATGAAGTCAGTGTGAGGGGTTTAAGGCATAGCTCTATTTTCTTCAGACAAGATATTTAAATCACGTGTTTTATTTGTCAAAGAAATCTTTTCTTTGTACTCTGATTTTAGCTGTAGTACCAGGAAGTAGGCTTGAAAATGTATTAATAGACTGAAAATTATGATAGTTGTATGATTCAGACTTGGGATAGTTCCTGTAAGTGGAATCAATATCTGATGAGAGATTTATGAATGCAACAAGCACATACACTCCCACACAACTATTGCAGTATTCTCGATCATTTGCCCTATAATATAAAATAATGTATAGCACAATGATCAGAATTCGAGCAACCGTAAACCAAACTTGGTTCTCTCTCACACAAGATACAAGATTAAATGATCTAGTCTTGTGATTTTGTTGAAAAGAAAGGTGATGTTTTGAGGGGATATGGACAACACTAATTGCTCCTATATATTTTGGCTTAAAGTGTTTGTAAATCGAGAGCATTTCTGTGGATATATATATCTCCAACAAAAACGTATATATATATAGTGTATATATATATATATGTCTATATGTAAGTGTATACATATAAAATATACATACTTTTCCATATATACACACATATATCTTATACATCTATGTATCTATGTGTGTAGTACATACATTTGCGTTTCAAGGATACTAACAGTAGTAAATTCTTTTATAGCAAAGGCAAATAGAAATTTTAGGAAATTTATATACATTCATATTCTTATTAATTATTTTTCTCAATTTGTGCTTGTGTAAAACATTGAAACATTAGAGACCTATAGACAAGAAAAAGCAAACATCAATGAAAAATAATTCAACAACAAAAAATCTTCACCTAGTAATATAAAGTAAGCGTCTATAAGTATGTGGAGAAATATCTTGCTTGCTACTGATAAATCCATTAAGATCATTTTTAAAAACCCACAGAATTTGCCTAAAAATATCAGGTAATTGTGGAAAATTGAGAATGAAGTGTCACACTTATTTTTTTCCATTTTTTAAATCATGCCTTATCTTTGTTACGTTGGACATGATGAGACTATAATAATTTAAAATTTGTAAAATTTCTGATTATAATTTGTTATTAATTTGCTTCCTTAATGATTACAATTTTGAGCCATTCAAACACCAGTTTTACAGAAAATCCTTTTTTTAAAGAAAAAATATTCCTGAATTATAAATAATTGGGCTCTATTATTGTCTGTGCGTGGGCCAGGGAGTAGGAGAAAGTGGAGTAGTTAGCCTTAATTATCTGGATAATTTATTTCTGTCAACCCAGCCTTGGTGCCCTTTCCTTTCAAAACTGAAAAGTTATATTAGAAATTATAGTTCGTCTTAAAGGAACTATAACATTAGAGATGACATTTCAGCACATTTGTGGATAAGTTATTTTCGCTATGTCACCTTTCCCTGTGGTAGTTGTGCAGTGTTCCTATCCTAGGATGGAGATTGAGAGAGTAGATGACAGGAGGGTCAGGGGACTCTTCTCTCTCACGCAAAGCCTCCTACCATGGCCATCTGCAATCAGATTGTTAGCATGTCAGCTCAGTCTCTCAGAATCCCCTGAATGCTGCTCAGCCAGCTAAGAGAAAATACCTTGTGTATTGGCTGTGGATGTCCCTTAACAACACCCAGTAACTCAGTCATGCAGCCTAAATGTGGCAGCAGACAGCACCTTCACACCAGCGTACGATAACTGAGCTTTCCGTCGATGTGTCTTGACCTTATAAGAAGGCACAGCAAAGGGCCAGGGTGAAGAGCCCAGAAAGGCTTGATTGCTACTAATCTTCTCTTGTCTGTTAAAAATGGCAGCTTCTTTCACTCCAGTCAGTCAGAAACAAATGTAATAAAACAATCTTCACTCAGAAAAACCAGTAAGGCATTTCTTTTATGCAGTGATGAAATACAACCACTAGATGACACCAAGAGATAGTTTCTATATGTCTGATTAATATCCACACTCAGTTGCCTGTTCAAAGGTGACATTCTTGTTAAGATTTTCATTGAGATCACAGATGTAGGCCAATTAAGTGAGCTGAATTTTTAGAATTGCTTTACTTCAATATTATTGATTGCCATCTAATCAGGAAGGCAAAACAAACCCAAACAGAAACAAAAACAAAATAAAACAAAATACATTGGATATGGGGTCATTGGGACATCCAAACTTAAACATTTCCACTTTTGTTTCTTACTGTACACACCGTTAATAAGGTATTCAAAAGGAGGCGTTACTGTAACTGTGATTTTGGAAATATTCTGCCGGCGTTTCTATTATAAAACCTTCCCAGTGACTTGAAATTTAGCTCTAGTACTTCTCTCCAGTCTACACGTTATAATTCAAGTCTCAGCAATATGCATCTTTACATGGCTGTAAACAATTGACCTGCTTAAATGCCTGTATCAGAAGAGGAAAGAAACTGTAAATACTAATAACTTTGCACTCTCAGATGATTATCTGTATTTCCTTCAAAAATCAACGAGTGTTTCGTCTTGGATTTGGTGTGCTGATGGCTCATGGCCAAATTAATGTAATTTGTACCCCGGGAATAGGCTTAAGCTTTAAAACAGTAGTTTCCCTATATGGTAGAATACTGTTTTAGTAGCAGGGTATCTATATAATAAGAGTTGCATACAAACTTCCAAATCTGATCTCTTTACCAGTAAGAATCTTCAGAAGACTGAGATCATGAAGAAACAGTTAATGTTAAATACTTCTTAATAATTCTAACAAGTGTTGCTTGAAACTGCTTGAGTAGTTTTGAAAACTCAATTGATGATTTTAGTATTTAACTAGCATTGCCACATGGTAAATTAAATTGCATATTTTTCACAAAAGATATTTATTATTAGAAACAGACTGTATACTGGTTACATAAAGGAGAAAATAAATGTTCTTAATTGCAAAAGTAACATTTGAGACATATAACAATTTCTAAGAAGTAAATGTGTCAAAATTAACGGAACACAAGGTCATACTCATATATTGAACATTAATTTAGTACGACATATGAACATCCATCAATTTACAAACCTAAAATTATAAGGAAAAACAAATATAACCTCACTTTGAAATAACTCGTTATTTTTTTGAAACAAGAAACTTAATTCTGGTTATTCAGTGCATCCTTTCTGCTTCCTTTATGAATTTTGAACCATTACATATCTGATTTTTCTGTTTTAAGGGTTTTCTGAAACTATGGTAAGGTTTTTAAAATTCAAATAGCACTCATATTTTGAAATCAATATACCAAGACATATTGCACATTGAGTATCTTTGTTTAAAAATGTTGACTAATTTGCATAAGAAACATTGGTACCTATATAGATTTCCTCTTTCTTTTTTTATTATTTTCTTCAGTGGAAAAACTTAAGATGGACCCAATTAAAAACCTGGTTTGTTTCCAATAATAACAGCGTTAACTTTTGTGTTAACATAAATTTTATGTGTATAATTTTCACAAGAATTTTTCTGAAATTCCATAAGGATATAGGAAATGAGTCACTCAGAAATATTTGACTTTCAGAAGAAATTTTTGATTCTATTTATATTCATTTTATTTTATTGAATTGGAATATGTAGGTGAGAGAAAGCTCTTACAATTTCACACCAACTGCTTATTCTCCTTATGGTTCTGTTGACTTATATCTTCTCTATCGAATTGACTGATTAACTTTCCATTTTTGAGAAAAAATGTGGATTTCAAGTCCATCCATAAAATAAAAAGACACACATACACACATGGACACACCTCATTCTAACATGTACTAAATGTATTATAAATTGCATATAGAGAAATACTGTTTTGTAATGCCACAACATGTTAACTCTTCTTTTGTGTGGGATGTCGTGGAGTAGTGGGTGTTATCTTCTAAATCCCGATAATAGCAGTTATATAGAGACATGGCAATGGAGAGAAAAAGTAGCTTGAGATTGTGTAATTCACAGATGAAATAAGTACATTAAAGATAAAATATTAAGCTTAATTGGGAGTTTTTGTTTATCATCATTTATTTTTCTATGTCCTAAACTTTGCAGTCACTTAAGCAGAGTTATTTGGTCATTTGATTCTATTTATGGAAAACTTTGAATTATTAATCATCTGAGTTTTAGAGGGAGACCTCACAAAGCAGCTTAAAAATAATTTGGCTAATTTATTTTTCTTCCTTTTTGTTTATTTATTTCTTGATAGAGACATTTTCTTTATTTTTCTCTCCATTTACAGGTGCAGAATTAAAGAACACGTTCGCTCACTATATTATTGATGCACTTAAGTGGAGTGTTCCAAAGCATGTAATTACCGTGTAGGCTTATGGCCCTGAAGTAGCCGGGGATAGTGGTGCTGCATATCCATGATTTGAAGGACATACAGTGATGATTATAGAGGCAGTACTCTACATCCATTCTAGCCCTTTTGTGTTTAGCTGGTTGTCATGGCAAATAATTGGATAGAATTTAAGCCACTTTCTTCCAAGTGGGAAATTCATAATTTTACCCTTCACCTAATTTTGTAGATACTTTTAAAGAATCTTAAAGTTTCTATAAGAATGACATAGAGCAGTGTGGGAAAAATTTTCTCATATAGCGGGCATCTCAGAAATTAGGCTGCTTCTTTTTGGGGGGTTAAAGATGTCAATTTCTATTTGCATCAGTTTGCTTCATTTTCTTATAACTAAGCCACAGACTTTGAGCTTCTTTGATAAAACAAGCCCAGTGTAGTTTACTTTGACAGCTCCTGAGAGAAATGGAAAAAGAAGGTAAAAAGTTGAAATCTTATTAGATTTTAGCTAAAAAGACACTCTGACTCAAGTTGTACCTGGGAAAGGCAGCGAGCCTTTTCAGAACATGGCTGATGGAGAAAATTGTAAATAGAAATGATTTAAGTTAATAGTATGATAGGGTTGCCATGAGACAGAGAGTCAGGATTAATTAACCCAGAGGATCTATAAGTCAAGTAATAATGATGTGTTTTATTTATTACTTTCTATTTTAGTTATATAATATGTTAATGCATGTTTAGTATATTAGATCCTCTTTTCAATTGTAAAATACATCGGATGAATGGATAAAGAAGATGTGGCACATATATACAATGGAATATTACTCAGCCATAAAAAGAAATGAAATTGAGCTATTTGTAATGAGGTGGATGGACCTAGAGTCTGTCATACAGAGTGAAGTAAGTCAGAAAGAGAAAGGCAAATACTGTATGCTAACACGTATATACGGAATTTAAGAAAAAAAATTGTCATGAAGAACCTAGGGGTAAGACAGGAATAAAGACACAGACCTACTAGAGAATGGACTTGAGGTTATGGGGAGGGGGAAGGGTAAGCTGTGACAAAGTGAGAGAGTGGCATGGACGTATATACACTACCAAATGTAAAATAGATAGCTAGTGGGAAGCAGCCGCATAGCACAGGGAGGTCAGCTCGGTGCTTTGTGACCACCTAGAGGGGTGAGATAGGGAGGGTGGGAGGGAGGGAGGGAGACGCAAGAGGGAAGAGATATGGGAACATAAGTATATGTATAACTGATTCACTTTGTTATAAAGCAGAAACTAACACACCATTGTAAAGCAATTATACTCCAATAAAGATGTAAAAAAAAATAAAGTTATAACATAATAGAAAGTTTAGTTTTGAAAGGTGTTCATCATCATCCAGTTCAATATTCCCTGAGTCATTTAATCTTTATTTAATGAGCACCTATATGATGCCAGCCCCCATCAGCTATTGAGAATATGATAAACAAACTTTTAAAAATGAACAAACACACCTCTGCCCTCAAGAAGTTTGTATTCTAGAAACGATGTGGAATATGGAAGATGATGCCTAAGAGAATTGTCATCACTTTATCCAGGTGATTATTTGTCCACCACACTAGACTCCAAGACTGAGTTCCAAACACTGTCATTCTTTGGACAAAAAGGCCCCTCTGTCAAAGTTCTCTGTTGTTTAATTGCCGTGTTGCCTAAGCCCTCTTATGTTTAGCAGTATGTAAATACTAAATCCAGTGATGGAGATCACATGTAGAAAAAGTGTGCAATCCTGGAGGATATGAAGTGTTCCTTTAAGATTAGAATTCCTGTCTGTGCACAGAATCGTTTACTAATGATAACACAGCAGATCATTGCTACAAAAAAAGTCTTATTTTACAGTGACTATTCTTTTTGAGATTCTTTTCCATTATAGGCTATTACAAGATATTGAATGTGTTATACAGTAGGTCCTTGTTATTTACCTATTTTATATTTAGTACAGTGTATCTTGAACATTTTGAATATGTTGTTCTCCTGTCTTCTGACTTCCATAGTTTCTGATGAGAAATTACCTGTTAATCTTATTGAGGATTCCTTGTAAGTTATGAGTCCCTTCTCACTTGCAGCTTTCAAGATTCCCTCTTTGGTTTTCAACCATTTGATTATGATGTGTCTAGCTGTGAATCTTCTTGAGTATATTATACTTAGAATTCATTGAGATTCTTAGATGTGTAGATTAGTATTTTCCATCAAATTTAGAAAGATTTCAGCAACTATTTCTTCAATTTTTTTTTTTTTGTCCTTTTCTCCCTCTGGTGTCCTTTAGGTCTCAATTATGTGTTTGCTGTATATTTGATGGTATATCCCATGTCTCTGAGACAGTGTTTATTTCTCTTTTGGGAATACACTGCATGGAGCTCCCATGCCAAGGAGGCCCAGAAATGTCTTTTTCCACCCTCTGACCATTTTATTCACTTATGTGTGTGTAGCCATTGGTCCCCAGTCAGGAGTCAGGTCAAGGGGCCTAGACCCTCTAATCAATCTATATCTTGTGGGACCATTGTCCCAAGTGATTATAGGTCATATTTCTCATTGCCATCTTTGCCTTACAGTCTTTTAAATTCCTCCAAACTAAGATGAACTAGGCAGACTTGTTTGACTTGTTTGAGGCTCTTTAATGTTGGCAAAACATCAGGGACTTCCATTGGTCCATACAACTTCCAAGGATGCTGGATTAAGACCTTTGTTTTGACCTCATCAATGATTGCTTTATTCATCCCATTTCTTAATAACCATTTAAAGATTTCCATACTGTTGGGATGAGTCCTTTGACTTACTCCTTTTTCTAGCCTCTTTATTTTGCCCATTATCTTTTGAATCATTCTAACCTTCTTTGCTGACTATTGTTTCAACATAACTTTCCCCTTTGGAAGCAGTTTTGAGACCCAGTATTAAGGTGCAGTTCAATATTTTCTTTGCTTTATTTTTAACTTTAACTCTATTTTTAAAGCTTGTAAACTCAACTGGTCAGGATCGAAGCTTGGCCCAGAGTCAGAATTTGCCTTAATACTTTTTAATTTTAACTTTACCCATTGATATGAGACCTGAGGTTAAAGGCTATAACTTGGAACAGCCAGAATCCAAATTATGGATGTATAAGGTATACATCCAAAGATGTATAAGGCAGAGTCTGGGAGGGATCCAAACATGAAGTTCTTTTGTTGCCCAGACACATTATCTGCCTGGCATTGATATGCGACAGTACATATGAAGTACTGCTCACCAAGGAAGTTCATCAGAGACATTGTCCAGAATTTTTATTGGGACTTCATTATGTATACATGACTGATTGATTGATTACCCACTTGGTGGAACTCAGTCTCCAGGCCAACTGATACCACGTGACCCAGGCTTTCCCCCCTTATTCACATGGTTGGGTTCTGGTGTGACCAGCCTCTGCTTTAAACTGTGACCTTCCTAGCAGAGTTGACATTGGTTACCTCCCAGAAATTGAGGGCAAAGGACAGCCCTCTCTTTGGACAAGGTCAAATTCTTTACTAGACACACTTGACAGGTCAATAATGACAAATCTTTGGGAATGAGGTTTGAAGGAGCTCCAACCTTATTCTGCACTCTGGTGGCTGCCGTGCTGCTGTTTTTTGCTATGATTATGGGCTGTTAAGTTTCAAGACTACCCTCTGGAGCAGAGGTGAGGATTGGGAAGAGGTCAAGTTAAAATACTCCAAAGCTCACTGTTCTTACTGAAATTTTCAGCCATTTATTTTTCAGTAGATACTCCCTGAATTGCTGCAAGCCTTTGATTAATTTCCAGAGTAATGAAAGAGTCGATTCTGATAATTTTGCCATTTTCCTTGCTTTTATGGAGGAGAAAAATTTTGGAGGTCCTTATTCTATCATTCACCAATGTCATTCCCTCAGCCTACTTTTCTGAATGAAGGTTTGTTGGAACACAGCCATTCTCATCTGTTCACATATCATCTAGGGCTGCTTTCCCATGGCAGTGAAAAGGTGGGTAGTTGCAACAGAGACCTTCTGGCTCACAATGCCTAAAACAACTTAAAATTTATACTATATGACCCTTTAAAGAACATTTTTGGCAGCATTTGCTCTAATGTATAGACGTTATTCTGTGTGTGTGTTTGTGTGTATATATAGGCATGCACATTCCATAGTCCATAGCCCTGTACCCCAAATATATCAGTGGCTTCTCAGAACCCTGGAGGAAAAGTTAATAATATATTACAAAATTGTATTAAAAGAAGAGGATCTGGGCTATACAATTCTTCTCCATGTTGCTGTTCCTAATTGTTTTTGAACACACAAGGGTTTATGACATCAGTATAAAGGGAAAGAAAGAGTTATAACAAAAGCTCTATCAAATCTTATACTACAAAGACTCGTTAAAAATCTAGGCTTTACCTTCTTTTACTTCTTCGTTGATTTTTCCATATACCATTTTGTCAGTTTCATAACAGAAAAATGAAAGACAATTCTTTTTTTTCTCCACCTGTATAAGGTAGAGTGCAAAATAAATATCTCTACGTCTGCATTTTTAAATCTTAAATACTATTCTCTACCTAATAAAAAAGTTACATTTTTATGTAAATTGATATGATCCATCGTATTATTTGCTTTTAAAATTTTGTATTTCGTTTGTATAAAATTTTAAGAAAAGTGATTCACTTATTGAACAAGGATTTCTTTGCCTGCTCATCACTGCTCAATTATTTGAAGAGAGATTCTTTAGCTTGAAGAAATGTCTGTTCCTCAGCCATGGTGAACACACATATCTTATGGAACTTTAGATTCACTGAACTTCTGTTAACCTCCCTAGTCAAGAAATAAACCATGTTTTATAAAAGGGTAGTAAACTAGAAATTTTAAAAGGGTAAAAATAAATTCAGGTATTATAGGTTTGAATTACTGGACAAGATTTCATGTACAAAAAGAAGTTGTGAGTCTGATTCTAAAATTAATAGGATCTGCAACTTGCTTGCATGATTGAGTCTTTTAGTTTATTCGATAAATATCAAAGATTTATATCTTTGAAGTTCTATTAGGATAAATTTAATTATCAACCAAAATAATTCTGGAACCAAGATTTAACATATGTGTCAAAATATACAACATATCTCTGCTTATATGCCATTTATGTTACATTTATTGTTTCATACTATAGGAAAAAAATAGATAATTTTAAAATATGGCAGCAACTAAAGGAAATGCTTTACTGCTTTTTGAAATCTTCTACCAGAATAACAGCAACATTTGAAAGTGTAGAAAATTAGATTTTATTGGAAAAACACATAAACTCAGGGTATGAGAAATCCCTTAAGGGCCAGGGATCATAAGAGCATCTAGTCACCCAAAAAAGCTGCCAATATTAATGATTATTGATATGGTTGCAAATTTCTACATGTGTTTACTACCCTACCTTCCTGTGACCCAGAACTCTTGGTCCACTTACTACTGGGCCTCTCTAATGTAGACCCAGGAAAGTCACTCAGTATTTTGTACATGATCCTCTGGGGACAACCAGATGTCCTTTTTGCCTTGGAGTGGGGAGGAAATATTTTTAACAAAATTTTAATGCAGTGTTGTTTTCCCTGTTCCTCTATATTGATCTGGGCCTGAAACTCATTACCCCTTACCGTAATTTTCAACGCACACACGCACACACGCACACAGACACAGACATACACTTTCAAATTCTGTGGCTTCAGAGCAAAATGAAACGCAATTTGGTTAGCCAGCATACCTCTGTTCTGGGTTCCCCTCCTTTGCTTGCCTCCAACAACAGAGATAATTATAAATAAATTCACTATATTTTATCACTTGACTTTATCTGTCAAATGTTGTTTTAAAATGTATATGCCTCACATATACAATGGAATATTACTCAGCTATAAAAAGAAATGAAATTGAGTTATTTGTGGTGAGGTGGATGGACTTAGAGTCTGTCATACAGAGGGAAGTAAGTCAGAAAGAGAAAAACAAATACCATATGCTAACACATATATATAGAATCTAAAAAAAAAAGAAGTTCTGATGAACCTAGGGGCAGGACAGGAATAAAGACACAGACGCAGAGAATGGACTTGAGGACACGGGGAGGGGGAAGGGTAAGCTGGGACAAAGTGAGAGAGTGGCATGGACATATATACACTACCAAATGTCAAATAGATAGCTAGTGGGAAGCAGCCACATAGCACAGGGAGATCAGCTCAGTGCTTTGTGACCACCTAGAGGGGTGGGCTAGGGAGGGTGGGAGGGAGACACAAGAGGGAAGAGATATGAGGATATATGTATATGTATAGCTGATTCACTTTGTTATACAGCAGAAACTAATACACCATTGTAGAGCAATTATACTCCAATAAAGATGTTAAAAAAAAAAAGTATATGCCTGCTGTTTTTAAGTCTTTCTGCATCCCATGCAAGGTCTTTGTGCACAAAATGTTACAGTTGTGCCTTTTTTCCTTGCTACCCAGGACAGAAGGAGGAGGTAGGTAACCGTCTGTGAGCTAACAGAGAACTTCAATAACTCCCACAGAAAGAGCCAGTAGGGAGTTTGTATTTTGGGCCATGAATCCAGGGCTTTCATTTTAAGTTTCAGGGTGCATCGTGCAGTTGATCACTGATTGAATGGGGGCGCTGGAGGCTCTGGGGATCAAGCTGTGACATTTTTCTGAGCCTGAAGGCCGCTCACAGTTATTACTGCACAGGCCTTGCTGACTGCTACTTCAGGGGACACGGGGAGAAGGAGGTTGTGCTTCTGAGTGTGGGTGGTCGAATAAACTCTTTTAGCAGCAGCAGTTGGTCTATTTAGCCTGAAAAAGAGACCACCAGCAGCCCCCAAAGTGCTAAAAAAATTACAATCAATTTAAAAAATATATATTATATTACATAAAAGACTGTAAGAGCAAGTGCTGAGCATTGCTGCACAGAATTACCAGCTGCTAAATGAGGCAGTCACGTGTAGCCAAGTGGGATTTATCCTGTAACCCAGAGAACTGCCAGCTCTCCCACCACTCTACCCTTCTCTCAGGGGAAAGAGAAGGAAAAAAAAAAAAAAGAACTAAACAAAACAAAAAAATGGCAGCAGAAAACAAAAAAACACAAGCCAGTTTAGAGAAAATGGGTTGAAGGGAACTACTGAAATGTAGTAGCCTTGGAGTTTATCCTTTGGTTGTAAGTATTTAGGATTTGTTTTTAAAGGGATTGTTAAGACTCATATGTTTGCCGTATATTTAGACAGTGTTTAAGGACCAACTTACATCTGCAAATTCGTTTAGGGCGTTGGTTGTCAATACTGTTCTTTATCATTGGTGTTAACTCAGTTTTGGATTGTCTCAAAGTTTTTAAAGCCCTAAACTGTGTCCTTTACTTAACTCTATATTTAATTTAAGAAATTCCTGGATTTTTTCTAATTGCTGATTGTCACGTAATGCATAAAGGATAATTCAGCCATCATACTAAATTAAGCACTCGGGTTTTCTAATCCAAGCAATTCAAAATAAGAAAAATACGATACATATACTTTATAAATTTTTAATCAGGATTCATAAATATGTATTAAGCACCTATTGTATATACTTATAATACAATTAAATGAATAAGACTATTTTTCTGCCTTGAAGACTTTATAAGACTATAAACTCCATAAAGGAGGGACTATTTCTGGCTGATTCACCACTCTGACACTCAGAATCAGCATTGTGTCTGTCAGACATCAAGTCCATTTAGTCCTGTAAATTAATGAGTGGATCTTAGAGAGGAAGCAGGAATTTAAACAACTAATATATTACATCGTAATTAATGCCAATCTAATTTGTATTAAAAATTATGACCATGGGCACAATTACCAAGTCTACATAGCTTTCTGCTAGAACTTTTGCTTTGCATTTAGTTTACTTTAATTGAACTTCGAGCAAACTACGTTTCATCCAGAAGACCCACCAGACAATCAAGCACCCAGATGAACTCAAAATACACTCTGTCCAAAACACTCTGTTCAAAACAGACTCTTGATGCCCAAGTTTAAACTACCTCTTAAAAATGAAAATTTAATTTTTTTAAACATCACCTGAATATCCTCCTCTTATAACCTAGCCGGCAAAAGTTTTGTAGGACCGAAATAATGAAGAGACAGTTTCTTTAATCATAACTGTAACACTGAACTCACGAATTAATGCAGAGCCTTGTTGAATAGGAAGCCAAAGAAAGAAATTGAACTGAGGAAAAGGCCAGAAGTAGGTTTGTTAATCTGATGTCCATATGAGGGCTCTTCATGCTTAAAGAACTATATCAAAGCATGCTAGAAAATGTGTTATCTACCCTTTGGAAACTGTGTTGGCTTCTAAATGATCACTCTTTTGATTTTTAAACAAATTTCATTGGAGATTAATTGCAAGTCACTCTTTCTGAGTCTCCCAATCAATCTACCTACCTTTTTGGTAAACCACAGCAATATTTGTTATCTATAGATTTAGTTATTAAATCTATTTACAGGAATTTCTAAAAATGGTCTTTAGTATCTTTGGGTCTATAATACATACCCTTTTCTTATCTGGAGTAATAATTAGGCTATTTTACAAAAATCCTAAATCTAAATAATTGTATCATTTTAAAACAAAATTACTATCATATCTAATTCTGAGATTATATGTAGGTTGTTTTATACTCTGCCTAATTTTTAAAACAGACCCTTGAAGACATAGTCTGTTTATAAAGTCATCTTGTGTCAAATCATCTTATAATTTGAGAAATTTATTTAGTACATAACTATATCTTAAATGTTGAGACAGTCTCAGAAACTTAATTATTTCTTTAGTGCAGTGGCTTTCTAATCTACTTTTAAGTGGCTGATCCTTTTCTTCAATGGAAATTTTATATTTTTTCAACATTTTAAAAAACAACAATAACAATATTAAAAATAGTTAGTATAATAAATTTCCTGTTGTTGAATCAGATTGGGATTTGGGACAGAAAATTCTCATCCATCCTAATGTGTCAAGTTCACATTCCTTCCATAGTTCTAAAGTAGACTTTGGTTATATACAAAGCACTGGTCAAGGAAGAGCTGCTTCACTATTTACTGTCTCTGGGTTTGTTAACTATTCTTTGTGTCTTCTTGACCATGAGGTTCCATAGGTCACTCAGGTGAAAGTGACCTCTCCACCAATCAGTGTCAGAACACCTAGACAGCATTTTGGTAGTATTCTCCAAAACCACTCAATGATTCAATGACAGCCATTTTATTGTGTTGACCCCTCACCACACAGAGAATACACTCATTCAGATGTCAAGTGCATGCTGACAAAGGCCAGCTTAGTTGAGAGTGGTTGTGCTTTAAACCCCTTTAAACAGATTTATCCCTCCATCAGATGTGAATGTTTAAGTGTTTTTGAACAAGTATTATAAAAACAACTATTGTAACAAAATTTTAATCCGGTAAAATTTAATTTTTTTCAAGGTTGATCTACGTAGCTAATATTTTTATTAAATGTACAAAGTGGTATTTTTTGACTCGATAGCATTTCTCATTTTCAAGATGACTATGCAATGATATAGAATAAAATTAATTGAGCACTAGCCATATCACACAATAGCTGTTCAGTTCCTTTCAGACCTTTGTTTAAAAAAAGAAACATTTACTAACTATTAGATAATTTCCTAGAAAAAAGTAGGTGTATTATTTTATTTTTGTGTATCAAAGACCGAGTAAGAGGGGATTCTCAAACAATGGATTATGAAGAAAGGCTCATAAATCAAAAATAATTATGTGAGTTTAGAGGTGAGATAAGTTTTTATATTTGAATAGTTTAGGTGTGTTCTTGACAAAAGGGAGAAAAATTGATAAACTAGAGAATTCTCAAGATGTTTTACTGACAGAGCTTACATATTTTTTCCCAGCTATTTTACTTATAGAGTAATTAAATGTGGCTTAGTTTGAAATTAGAGAGTCATTTTCCTAAACTTATCATTTCCTTTTCCAATTATTATTTTGACTAATAATAATAATGCCTGAATAATGTACCTCCCTTGAGGTTTTAGGGATTTTTTTTTCAGTGATGGTTTATTTCTGTAGTTAGGTGAATTCATTCTTTCTGACGCTGATGGCTATATCATCCAAGTAAATTTGTCTCTGTTATTTATTGTTATAGGCTCATTTATTTTTCTGTGTCTCATCAATGTATGCTTCATATGAAAAATACATGTAATAGTAAAATTATTTTATTTATGACATTTTCTAGTAAGATTTGTGATGAAAGAACTAGAAATGTTCCATCTCTTTCTCATCAAGAAATTCTACACTATCTGGAAAATATTTAATCTCATTCTCAATCTCAATTCAATGTCACATAAAGCTCAGAGTATCATCACTCTTCTCCTCCTCTGCCTTCACTGTTAAGTGTCCTTTTAATGTTTTCTGAGAATTACTAAGTACTAAAAAGTTAAAGGCATATCTCAATGTATTAGATGGAAACCTCTAATTATTAATGTATCACCTGGCTTACATTAAGCTTTATGATAACATATGAGAATGAGAGATAGTAATCTTAGCAGGGGAATGATAATATAGGTTAAAATATAAGGCACGTTCATTGGCCAATAGATAATACAATAAGGCTATAGACCCTAGTGATTATTCTGCTGGCCTGGGTTCCAATTCCATTTTTGCCTCCCATTTAGCTATGTTACTTTGAATAAATTACTTAAAATCTTTGTGCCCAATTCCTTCATCCCTCAAAAGGGTATGAGGATGATGTTTCTCTCCAAGGGAGTGTGGCGAGAATGAAATAAGTTAATATAGTAATATACTCAGAACCATAATTGGAACTTAGTAAGTGCTATACACATTTGTTATTATTATTTTTAAATGTTATGTACATTAAATTGGTATTAGAATTTTCTGGTTGTCTCTGAAAGTCACTCAAACTGAAACATCATTTTAGGATATATATATTCATATATATATATATTTTTTTAAATATTTCTCAAGTGAAAACTTGGAGCACATGTAGTCAGTCAATGAATGAATGGTAGTAAGGAAGTAAGATCTAGGTATTTGCTAATGAGGCAGGAAAGAAGAAAAGAGGTTGAAGAGTTGGGGGTGGAGTGGAGTAAGATTTAGGACAATTTAGCTACTTTGTTATAATAAATCAGAGGTCAGGAAAGTTTTTCTATAAAGGGCCCAATAGCAAATATTTTAGGCTTTGCAGACCATAAGGTCTGTCCCGAGTCCACAATTCTGCCCTTGTAGTGAGAAAACTGCCATTGACAATATGTAAATGAGTGAACATGGCTGTGTTTCCATAAAACTTTATTTGCAAAAACAGAGCAGTCTGACTGGCCCTGCAGACTATAGTTTACTCACCCTGAAGTAGATCCTTGAGTAATCACAGCAGGGGTCAAGCCTTTTTACTCTTCTCATTGTCCTTGATCAGGTGTTTTGAATACCTGCAGGGGTTCTTGGGCATTTCCAGATTCAAACAAATAATCAAAAGTGATCAAGAACCCTGAGAAGGAAATCAAACAGATACATCTGATAAGAATGTTTCAGATCCTTAAAGAAAATATCAGAGATATTCAAAGTTTATCTTCTATCACTCTTTACAGTTCAGTAATAATAAATGGTAGGGCTTCCCTGGTGGCGCAGTGGTTGAGAGTCCACCTGCTGATGCAGGGGACACGGGTTCGTGGCCCGGTCCGGGAGGATCCCACATGCCGCGGAGCGGCTGGGCCCGTGAGCCATGGCCGCTGAGCCTGCGCATCCGGAGCCTGTGCTCCGCAACGGGAGAGGCCACAACAGTGAGAGGCCCGCGTACCGCAAAAATAAATAAATAAATAAATAAACAATAAATGGTAGTCTAAGGTTAAATTCCCTTACAAGACTGTGAAAGAATCAGATACAACTTCACTAAATGTCCAAGTAATTTGATTCGATAATTATACATATAACTTAGTAAAATCTTAAATTTGCTATCATGATTACATACTTATTATATAACCAATTTGTTTGTATGTATGTAATTTCCAAGTGTAGTTTGCAAATTCTAAACTTCTTTATTCTTCTGTGTCATTGCTCCTTTTCTTGGTATATATTTAGCTTCTTAAATGCCACTTTGGCAACCATTAGACTACTTTTTTACAGATTATTATCATATCTTAAATAGGATATATATTCATTAAAGCAATAACCCTACTTCATGTCATTTGTTCTACTCCATCTGTCTCTTACAATCTGAAATTAGCTGCATGATTCAGTATAGCAAATACTCCATCTAGCATCAAAGATTGTACAGACAGTCAATGAAACCAAACTAGCTACATTAGACATGATGAATAAAATGTTTTGAGAACCTATAGCATTCCTTTCCATGAACACAACTCAAGAGATTATGATTTGGCCTGTTTTTTATCTTCCTGAGTGCAGTGGAAGCATTTGTCAAAGTAGAGCTACCCTCACATTAATGGGAAAATGTTCATATAACATAAGATGGAAAAAGGCCAGGGAAGACATTTTAGTCTTTGGGGAAGAGGCAAATATGTGAAGGCCAATTTTATTCCTTAAACGATGTTATCTGGTATTATTACTACTATCAAGCATTTAGTGAATGCCAATAACATGGGTACCCAGAGCACCTCATCAGTGTTGATGGAAACATTTTGTTATGAAAAATAACCCCTGCTTAATGCATGTGCTATATGACATTCTTCTTGACAGAAGAGGCTCAAGAAGGTCTCCCAAAGCACATGCATTGCTAATGAATTTCCTTCAGGATAAAACTGACCAAAAGTGTAATACCAGTAAAATATATTCAATGGCTGCATCTTTCATACTGTTTTCTTTCTTAGCATTTCTAAGTTCCTTTAGTCAATTTTTCTCTTGTATGTGTGTGCACATATGCTCCATTTCTCTTTCTCCTGCTCTCTCTCATTCTCCACTTTTCATGTATTATTTCTGACCTGCTCCAAAGGAACTCTTAAACTTTATTTTCACCTACATTTACTCTTCTCATCTTCTTCTTTTAGAATTTCTCAAATTTAGCAATACAGAAAGAAAAAAAATTATGTGATTAATATGGAGTTATCTAGTTGAAAGGTGTTATGTCTGTTGACTTGATTCCAAATTAATAACCATCTTTTCAATTGGAGTATTAAATAGGGAGGGTCATTGAAAATAGTGTAGGATTTTTAATGTACACTTTTGGAAATTCATATTCTTATAATATTGCTCTTCACATTATGTAGAATTACAGATTTTTGGACAAAGCACAATAAATATTTAGTTGTAATTTTTAGGTGAGAATACTAACTTATTTCTCAAAGTGGTGATCGAACACATTAGAAACAAAGACCTATTTAAGTAAAGTCTTTGTTTAAGTAAGACTTAACTTACTGCATGCTGTCATAACTCAATAGTAATCAAATTATGTGCTGTTGTTTTTCGTCAAACGTTGTAAGAATTATCTTTTACATTAGTTTCTTTTAACCTAACAATCCTAGAAATATTCAAAATTTACTTTCCTTTTTCCCTTTTGACCTTGGAGCTCCATTTTAAATTCTCATCTGTGAGACCCCTATCAACCCCTCAGTCAGTGACAGAACTGTCACAGAATTCACCAAAGCTGATCTCTTTTCTCTAAGGAGACAGCTGTTCACTTCTTGCAATCTTTTGCCCCAAGCACTGACAACGAGAAAACTTGCTTCTAATGTGGTTACAAACCTTGATCCAGCTGGTGACTCCTTTTCAACAATGAAGGTTACTATGAGCCCCATGGTGGCACTTAGAATTGAAACTATGCTCTTACAGTACTTTCAGCTCCATATGCTGGCCCTTCATCCCTTATTCTGGGCCCAACCCTGGCTCTCAAGCATATGCCTACTACCAAGGGTAGTCCATGTCCCTATGAATGTTTATCTCTTTGTCTCACTGTTTCAATCTGTCTCATATACACCAAGGCAGAAAATTTAAAAACTGTTTAATTTACATTATTATATTGAATTTTTTCCTAAGATTTCTAATCTACTTAGTTGCAGTTATGATGCACAAGGATGGACCTAGAATCTGTCATACAGAGTGAAGTAAGTCAGAAAGAGAAAAACAAATACCGTATGCTAATGCACGTATATAGAATCTAAAAAAACAGTACTGATGAACCTAGTGTCAGGGTAGGAATAAAGATGCAGACTTAGAGAACGGACTTGAGAACACGGGGTGGAGATGGAAGAGGGGAAGCTTGGACGAAGTGAGAGTGTAGCATTGACATATATACACTACCAAATGTAAAATAGATAGCTAGTGGGAAGCTGCTGCATAGCACAGGGAGATCAGCTCCGCGCTTTGTGATGACCTAGAGGGGTGGGATAGGGAGGGTGGCAGGGAGGCTCAAGAGGGAAGGGATATGGGGATATATGTATACACATAGCTGATTCACTTCGTTGTACAGCAGAAACTAACACAACATTGTAAAGCAATTATACTCCAATAAAGATATTTTTAAAAATGCACAGAGTTTGTCTTAGGCTTCAGCTTACCCTGTTTCATGCTGGAAATAGCATTTGCTCAAATTCCAATTCTCTTGTAACGTTTTAAGGAATTTGTTTGCTATAACATTCAGCATAGACATAACTTCTAAGAAAAAGTGAATGGCAACTGAAAACATGGTAATAAAAGTTTTAACAAGTTTTTTACATTGCATAGTAAAAGATATTTGTCTTTTATAAAGATCTGAATAAAAACTAATGAGCTTAAACCAGCTTCAATTTAGCAGTTGAGTCAATTTTTATTTTAGATTGGTTTACCTACATTAAAAAAATGCTATTGATTCATATTCACATATATTTACCCTCTTCCATTTTTATTCCATAGTTCATCACAATGGCAACATTTTATAATTCCTTAGGAAAAAAAAGTTTTTTCATAGCCAAATTTTTCAGTATGAGAATCATGTAACTAGTTGGAATAGATTTGATTTTATGTTTATTTAGAAACTATGATAATTACTAAACTTATTTTTATTTGAAGAGCTAGCAAAGAACACTAAAGATGTACCATATGTTCTCTAGAATTGAAAATGAGGTTCTTTTATATAAACATTTGAAGCTGAAGTAAGAATTATTTTAAAATTTGCTTTACAATTCAAAATAACACAAATAAAAACAACACAGACTACGTAAGTAAAGTTTTTTATTCCTCAGGTAAGTAATTTTTGAAGTCTGAAATATTAACAAAGCTTAGTCATAATTATGCATTTTTCTTTTGGATGATTCTTAAGTATTAATTGCTTTACATATGAAAAAAATCTAGATTATATATATATATTTATATATATATACACACACATATATGTATATACATATAAAATATATGTGTATAAATGTCAAAGGAGATACCATATTAATTTTATTTTCACTTTCAATATACATATTGAGGAAAAGAATGAAAACGAGTTCAGTTATCATTCTCAAAACATTTGAAAAAACAAACTAATCAAAATTTCTACCTATATAATAAGTGGAAATGAGGAAAGGTAGTGAAAGAAAATAAGAAACTGGTTTTAATGTTATAATAGCAGACTGTGCTTCTGCAAAGGAATTTAATCTCTGTTATTGTTAGAAATTTTTGATTTTTATTTTTCTTCCTTTTATATTCCTATATCAAAAATTTTATGTGTTCAGCTGTGGCTGAAAAAAAATAATACAGTGTGTTCAAGACAGGTGCTTCTTGAAGCATTTATGTAAACACATTAGCACTTCTTTGACACAGCATGAACTGGACAGTATTTCATCCTAGTGGTAGTAAGGAAATAATGAGAAATGTGTCAGAGCCAAGTTCATTCAGATATTGCAAAATTCAGAACAGATTATAAAAATGCTGGCCACTGGTAATTAATCATGAAAATTGCTGGAGAAGTTGCCATACTATGAAGGATATTGGCAGAATTATTTGCTGCTAATAGACTAAGTTTTCACCACTTGTTGAGATAATAGATTACTAGATAGTTGGCATAGAACTTTATATTTTCCCTTCTAATGTTTGATGATATCACAGACTGTTCTTGATTTTGGACTTTAGTACTGAGCTTTGCCATACATTGGTTCAATAGAAAAGTTAAGAACAACCAACTATGCTCCTGAAAGAACACTTCCATTTTCTTTTTTGACCTTTTGTGTCTTGGTTTGTTTTGCTTTATTTTGTTTTGTTTTGTTTACATTATATCTTGCTGGAATTTATAAATTCTTGACATATTAGTGAATTTTGAAGTTATAGATCTCATTGAATGGAGTTCTGAAACATAAGTGGTAGAATAGCCATCTTTAATTATAAAGATGTTGATGTCACAATAATATTTTCACTTTTGCCTCCATTGTGAATACACATACATATATGTATATAGATGTATGTACACACACATATCTGTGTGTTATATATGTATATACACATGTGTATTTTTACATGTATAAATATACATACAAACACACACACATATATACATATACACACATGTATATTTATATGCATATGTATATAAATAATGTATGTAACTATGCCTTTTAAATATTGAAGGAGAGATCAGGCTGATAAATGCTATGAATAGTTTGAGGCAAAGTTCTTTTTCAATATTGACTCTAGTAAGTAGCAATTAATATATATATAGATATATGGAGTTTCATATTTTTTCATTTTTATGATTAGAGAAGGAATGTATGACATGCTTGGAAAATTTAGAAAATTCAGAAAGCTATGAATAACAAATTTAGATCACCAATGATCCCAAATCCCATTTTCTGCTTTTTAGTATCTTGCCTTAGTGTCTATTTTAAAACTAAATATTTTCACAAATTTGAGATATTACAGTACATAGTTTTGTCTCCTGATTTTTAACTTAAAAGTTTTTGTTGTTCTTTGTATTTAAATATATTTCAAAAACATTTTTGCTTTTTATATTGTAGAATAAATATTTCTAACAATATCATTTTTCTGTATCTGATTATTTTCTTTGGATACATTCTTAAAAGTGCATTCATTAGACTATAGGGGCAAGAGATATTTTTTAAGGCTTCTAATGTATATTGTCAAATTTCTCCTCAGAAAAAAGTCACATCTCTGGCCAAAAGCAGCAAGAGAGAACATGTCTCCTTGAGTGCTTGGCCATTTTGTATGTAGAAAATAGTCAACTTATGTTGTATTTCACATGCATTGGTTATTAGTGAGAATGAATATTGGTCCATGTTTTATTGCCATTTGTACTTCTTTTCTGTATTCTTTAACTACTCTGAATCTTATATTAGAGATTTCTATCCAACTAGTAGGAACTTGTTTCATATTAAGGTATTGACCTCATTGAATATCACATCCTTTTCCTTTTCTTTTGTACTTAAAATATGTTCTCCCTCAATTCAAAAAATAAAAATATTCAGCTGTTTCCTTTCAAAGTGTGTGTACTGAATATAGATGGACTTACAGGGCATTATTCTTATTACCTTTTGGTATCATAGATCAGATTTTTTTCAGATTGCCAATGGGATATTTGTTGAAAAAATATCATTTATATTAAATTTTCTCTCTTTAAAATTTATTATAATCATATATTTGTTTATGAAGTTGTCTTGAAGTTTTAAAATGTACATTCAATTTCTTATTTTATTGATAGCTTTTCTTTTCAGTACAGTGTGAAATTAATAACATAAAAAAACAAGTGAATTTAAAATTTGATATCTTAATAGTTCATATTTAAATTATGAAATATAATAATCTCTAAAATATTATTCTTTTGAAGAAAAGCCATCTTAAACTGTATATTTTAAGCTATGCTTATCTCTTATAAGCCAATAGAATATTTTCCTTTCTTGGGTATATTTGACAAAGAACACAAGACAACATCTAACATTAGGCACTGGTAGCAGCCATACATTTTTGGCACTGCACTATGAACAATACTATAGTTCATATAGTTAAATATAGTTAAATTCTGTCCACTTTCATTTAGGCAGCTCTATACTGATCACTGTAAACCAATGATAGCAAAGTTTAACTAGCTCACAATTAATACATGTTTTATGTTGACCAACTAATAAAATGCATTTAATTCCATGTTTGAAAGAATATAAAGACTCTATTCAGAAATTAACCTTCGTGTTTTGCAAAAACATAATTGCTGTCACTTGCGTGGACCTGGACCCTCTTGCTTCTCAACTCAGGCCACTTTGACAAGACTAGAGCATGCAGGAAACCACTGACATCTCTCCTTCTCAGAATCCCAGGCCCTGGACACCTGAGTATGTCCTGCTCATTCCCTTATATTAAGCATCATCTAAGCCCTATACATACTTTTCATTTCCCTTGCTGAAAAATTTAGATTAATTTGTTTCACTATTCAGGTCTCTCATTGACAAGATGGTTTGAGGGATCTAGTTATTAATCTCCCATTTATTCTCATCATTTGAATATAGATAATCATTAGTTATTTAATGGACTTCTGAATCATTGTCTGGGTTATATGTAGAGACATTATAGTGACAAAAGCACTAAATATGTGAAGCACTTGCAGAATTTTACTAAGGACCATATAGAATTTCAGTGGTTTATTTGGGGAAATTGAGATATGAATAAAATAATTTACTTGTGTGGCGTGTTGGAAATCAAAGTATCCTAAGACTTAGAATATTCAGTGGTCAGTTATACATTTTGATTGATAGGAAGAAGCTTTTTAAAATCCAGGAAAATTCTTAAATTTCTACCCGGAGAAAAGAAGTACCTATATGGAAGAGCTAAAATTTATACTTGAACAGGTCCCCTCTTTCAGATACAATTCTAGATTAAATTCTTTCCTGGCTTTTCTCTTGGCCTCCTCTACTTTGACTCCAACTGCCCACCCCTCACCCCTTGCTTAATTCCTTCTCCTCCTTCTGCCCCTTCTACCCTCTTCTTTTTCCTACCAACCTTTCCTACACACATACACTTTTGTTGGTCAATACCCACATACAATGTCTTATAACATAGTTGCAGAAGATGACCAATCTTGCTGGCTTTATGGTTTTAAACCTTAGTCAAGATTAGATTTGAATTATCTAGTTAAAGACTTTCCTAACCCTCACAAGTAAAGGTAAAAATTCTCCTAAGAATTTAATATTTCCCTTTGAACATTTTGTCCAGGAGTCCCCTCTTAGGACCAAAGAAGGTCAAAACTTGATTGGAAAAATAAAAGTGAATTAATTACCAAAATGATATCAAATATATGAATCAACCTGAAACTAACACAGCATATTTATACTCCAATAAAATTAAAAATTTTAAAAATATATATGAATCAAAATTTAGCCAAGGACAGATACAAAAAGAGTACAAAGGTAGAACAAGGTCTGTTAGAGGCAATCCCTGAGGCCTTTTCTGTAAAAATTGGTAAAATATCCAGTCCTATATACAAGGGGAAAAAATGAATACATCCCAGATATTGAGACCATCTCCCTAACAGTTTCAGAAAGTATCTGGGTTCCACTCAGAGAGAAGATATTACAACTGTCCTAGTCACCTTCTTGTTGACTGTCTTAAATCTGAGGTGGCAGATTTAGTAAGAAATACAAAAATAGGATGGTAGACTTCCCCATCTCTGCTCTACAAGACCTCACTGAGCATTTTGAAGATACTTTAACTAATATATATATATCACTAATTCCTAATAACTCTTCAAACCTAATAACTCTTCAAATTTGGCAATTAGATCAACCTAAAAACAAAGACATCTCTGGGAATACTCTTGGAAAACAAAACAAAACAAATTAACAACAACAAAACCCCTCATACCTGTCAATATAGGAAGAACAGGAGACATTGAATAAACAATTGCTCTGCCTTATCTTAAAAGATAAAATCTAAAAAAGATAAAGAACAAACTTTGTCTGATCTAATGATGAATGATGCCTCCTGTTTGACCAAAGTTACCCTTAACAAAATAGGGAGAAATTCTCATACAATGGCAAGAAGAGAATATTTCATTCCTACTTGATGCTGGGGTTACTGAGCCCTGTCAAGTAGCCATAGATAGGAGAGGAAATGTCTGTAAGGGTAGAAGTTATCTATCTTTTGGAACCTTAATGATTTTGGTGCTTTGGAAGCAACAAGGAGGTGATAGTACAATTAAACATGGCAACCATATCAAAACCTAATTAAATGTCTTGCTTCTTCCAAAGGAATTGGTTATAACTAAGGTTAAGGCACCTACTAAAAAGCAAATTTAACAGCAAAGGGCTATGTTTTAGTGAATTTTAATGCTAAATGGGCTGTTTTAAAACACATCTAGACTATTCAACAGTTCAAAAATCAAAGCCAAAACTACATCCTGACTGATGCCATTAAGTCTTGACTCAATGCCAGTTTTAAGTACCTAATTCTGAGGGGGAAAAAAAAAGACACTTTGGTAAAGATTTGATTCTTTGTTCCGCGCAGAGTGTCTCTCTGGTGGCATTAAGAATATCTGCCCAAATAGGCTAAAAGAGAGTCTGTCAAAAATGTTATATGTTATAAACCACCACAGAGAGGAAAACCTAACAACAATTATCCTAAATAGGCTTTATTGGTGAAACTTCTGAGATTGCCCAGAATGTCTTTATGTCTTTTCTTTTTCTTTTTTAACTGTTCAAGCCCACAGTCCTAAAAACTTTTAAAGTGGGATAAGAATATAGGCTCAAATTTTAGGCCTGTTTGAATATCTACAAATAAAGTTCATTCTAGACCCTGTCCCATATGGTTATGAATATGCTCTTAATATTATCTGTTTGTTTTCTGGTTGGCTAGAAGCCCTTTTCATGCTCCTCTCTCCTTTTTTGGATTCTTTAACAATAAAACAACTGTCCTCACAGAAGCAATTTTAGACCTTACATTTTCCACCTGGGGAAGAATCTCCTATATGTCTGGTAATATGAATATCAATTTCACTGTGAGAGTAAATAAGGAACTCTATAACCAATAGGCCTCACTGCCATCCTCAGTCCTCAGATAAAACAGAATGAATGAATGGCATATCAAAAACTGAAACTGGCAAAATGAATTTTCATGGCCAAAGGCTTTGTCAGTAACTCTCATGGACATTAGGTCCACCCAACAGGAACTCATAAACTATTTCTACATGAATTAGGCCCAGATATCACATGAGTATAGGGACCTAAGTCCTCTCCTTAATGCTGCTGTTTAAAAGGCTGATATGACCAAATATTGTAGAGGTTTGATGTGCTATATCCAAGTTTATCATTAACAGAGTTGAGTAGCTGTTCCCAAAGGCAAACCACAGGATGGACTATGTGCCCTTCAGCCCAGAGACCTGAGCTACAGAAAATGGCACCAATATAAAATTACTCTTGAACCTCACCGGACAGTAAAATTCATTTCCTCCAAGGAAAATTATTGGGTATTGTTAACCATAAACCAAACGCTGTAGGAAAAATCCAAAGAATTGATAAAACCCAATATATATAGAATCTTTCATTCATTATTTTTTATCTCAAAAAATTCAAAGGAAATTTCAAGTTATGTCTAAAGGCATTAACCAAAACTTAAAGTTTTTTCAATTGTGGTAAATAGACATAACATAAAATTTACCATCTTAACCATTGAAAGTGTACAGTTCAGTAGGTTTTTTAAAATTAATTAATTAATTTTTATTTTTTTTTTCTGCGTTGGGTCTTCATTGCTGTGTGCGGGCCCTCTCTAGTTGCGGTGAGCAGGGGCCACCCTTCACCACCGTGCGTGGGCCTCTCACTGTGGTAGCCTCTCTTGTTGCGGAGCACAGGCTCCAGGCACATGAGTCTCAATAGTTGTGGCATGTGGGCTCAGTAGTTGTGGCTCGCGGGCTCTAGAGTGCAGGCTCAGTAGTTGCGGCGCACGGGCTTAGTTGCTCCGCGGCATGTGGAATCCTCCCAGACCAGGGCTCAAACCCATGTCCTCTGCATTGGCAGGTAGACTCCCAACAACTGCACCACCAGGGAAGCCCCTAGTTCAGTAGTTTTAAGTATATTCACACTGTTGTGCAGTCAATCTCCAGAACTTTTTCATCTTGCAAAACTCTATCTCTATATCCATTAAATAACAACTCCTCATTTCTTCTTCCCTGGCCCCTGGCAGCCACCATTCTGCTTTTTGTCTTTATAAGTTTGACTACCTTATATAAGTGGAATCGTACAGCATTTGTCTTTTTTGTGACTGGCTTATTTCACTTAGCATAATATCCCCGTTTCATCCATGTTGTAGCACACATCAGAGTGTCCTCTGTATTTAAGGCTGACTAATATTCCAGTGTATGTATATATCACATTTTGTTTATCTAGTCATCTGTCAGTGGATGAGTATAGCCAGTCAACCAGGACTGTTCCAAGCAAACCAGGCCATATATTTACCTACTAATAAACACTGGTATCCTCAGTGCCTACTATAATGTCTGATACATAATAACCACTCATTTGTTGATAAAATGATAAGCAAATGATTTAGTCAAAGCTCTGTATCACTAAATATCCAATTTTATAAAATATCATTTTTTCTCCTAGATGCTAGAAGTATCAAACTAAAAGTTACCCCAGACCCAGCCTTCTCTCATTCCCACACTTAACACCCATGCGGACTCTTAAGCTCATCTTACCTCCTATACATTCCTAATCTTTGTTATCCTTCCATATCCCCACAATGACCTAGTTTAGATCCTTATTATCTTTCAAATGGACTGACTGGATAGAAACCTATCAGCTCTTCTTCCAGTCTCTCCTCTATAATCCATCATTCACATTGTTCTCAGCGTGATTTTCCCAAAATAGAAATCTGATTACAGCATTCCTCTCTTAAATGTCCTTCAAATCTTTACACCTAAAAAATGAAGATAATGAAACTAAAACACCCACATGGTCTCATGTCAGCCAATTTTTCCAGTATCCACTTCCTACCATCCTCTCCATGTACACTTTGTTTCAGCCACACCCAAATTATGCCCCATGGTCTGTATGTGCTGCACTTTCTCTTTCTCATTTCTGTGCCTTTAAAGTGCAGTTCTCTCTGCCTGGAATGCCCTTCTCCCAACTGGTCCACCTTCCCTCCTCTCCACACCCCCAACCCTGTCTCCTTCTCCCAGACTCACCTTGGAACAAATCACCTCAATTTCCTTCTCACCCCCACGGTCCTAAAACAAATGAGTGAGAGACAAGGTTAGAAATGTGGCAATGATTTAGTGGACTATTAATACTTAACTCTGGATTTCAGTGAAATTTAAGGCTGTAAAGAACCCTGCTAGGTCATCTAGGCCATTTCTCTTCTTCATCAAAGACTGCACCTTCACAGCTAACTAAAATAAATATGTAAATAAATTATACAACTTAAAGGAGCATGTACATTTTGTAAACCACTCTCAGGAGCCCTTAATGATATGTAATGAATCTGTTTGCTAAATTATTGTTTAAATTCTATAAATTTTTCATCCAGAGATTTAAACTAATTTCCTCCTCTTAATTCATGGAGAGGCTTGAGATGGGCACTGTATATTTTTAACTTGAGGATTTAAATAACTTCGAAGTTCTTGCCTCCAAGTTGAATAATTCCAGATCTTTTAACCTTTTCTTGTAGGTCTTACTTTACAACCAATTCATTATCTTTGTGGCTGTCCTCTGAACCCTCTCCAAGTTTTCACATTCCTTTTAAGATTGGGAGTCTTCTACATGCTGCAGAGTTCCAGGAAGGGTTTGACAAGTTGTCCGTACATTAAGAAGATTACCTCATAGTTCTTACATACTGTGTCCTTCATTTTGTAACATAGCATTAACTTTGCCTTTCCAACTGTAATGTTTATACTGCTGATAGACTGTACCCAGTTTCTTCTTCATACTCTAATTTTTTCCCATCGCTCCCAAATTTAATCAGTTAATTTTTTTGTTGTTTGTTTTTATTGAAGTATAGTTGATTTACAATGTTGTGTTAGTTTCAGGTGTACAGCAAAGTAAATCATATATATATATATATATATATATATATATATATTCTTATTCAGAATCTTTTCCCTTATAGGTTATTGCAAAATATTGAGTATAACTCCCTGTGCTATATAGTAGGTCAGTAGATGCTTGTTCATTATCTATGTATGTATACTAGTGTGTATAATGTTAATCCCAAACTCCTAATTTATCCCTCCCCCATCCTTTCTTCTTCTTTCACTTCCATCCTCTTCAACTGTTTTCAGTAACATTTGCCTTGATGAAGCTGTAATCTGTTTATATCTGACTGTCTTTTATATTTACTAAAGTAATATTGAATTTGAAATCTGTCTTCCAAATCTGCCATTTGTAAATCATTGTTAATCACTTATTAACTGGGATAATGGACTAGTATAAAATAACAACAAAAATTAATAATTGTACCAGGCATTTAATGTAGATTATCTCACTTAAAAGTATTAATAGTAGTAGTAGTAATTATAAAATATGCAATTTTGTAGTGTTTATATTAATTCATTTATCTTTGCATTTACCTTGTGAGTTACTAGTTTTCATCACCAGGTTCCGAAAAGGGGAATAAAGGTACAGAGAGTTAAATAATTTTACCATTGTCACGGACAAAAGGGCCAGAAACATGATAATGCTTGAGTCAGGCATAATTCAACCATGATTTATAATTTACCCCAAAATCCTACACAATCCTACACAATCCAAACGTTCCTACACAATCATCTAGACATCTGGAAAACCAAAATCTAGCATTGAGGTTTTGAGGATAAAAAGGTGCTTTGTATTCCTTAGAATCTTAAAATTCAGGCACTAGTGGAAAATGGATTTGGGTCTCTGGTTGCCCTGAAAAAAAAAAAAACAACTGTAGAGAGAGATAAGTGAGGGGAGAGACAACAGACTGAACACTTCTGTCTGCAAAAGGAATTACTGCACTGCTAGAGGAAAGCTCCGTTCCAGACCTTATTAGCAGAAGGAAGCAAAAGTGATGCCTTACTTTGATAAGATAAGCCAAAGCTTACAAGGATAAGCTGATAACCAGGACAACTTTAAAATTCCCTGAAGCTTCTATGTGCTTTTGTGAGACTAGGAACTGCATTAAGGTTGTATTAAAATAAGCATTTTATAAAGTTTGCTAGTTAATTAGGTAGGTAATTCATTTAATGCTATTTCTATTAAGGTTAACATACAATTATGTTAACCTATGGCAATACATACAATTATGTTAACCTATGGCAATTATTGTTGGATTCAATTTTTTAAAAGTTATGTTTTATATAAAAACTTAATAGAGTAGAACCATCATATAATCTCTGTAATACTAATGGGATACCCTAGGAGTTAATCTAAATGTTGGAATTATGCTACCAAACTAGTCCTGAATTCCCCTTGTTGCACAGCAGAAAATACAAGCTTAAACTTTCAGAACAAAATAATAAGCCTTTAAATTCAGTTCAGTTCAAAGAAATTTTCTGAACTGTGATTCAATAAAAGACAGTTTGTTTAAATCTAACCTTATTCAGGAGCAGAAATTATCAAAATTTTGTCTTTAATTCCATCAATCTAAAGTTTGATGGCAGAAACCACAAAGGAAGTGGAATGCTGCTCTTTTGTGCTGCTGATAAATACACATTAATTAATTAAGTGAATAGCTTCAGAAGGCTTATAGATGTGAAAATGACTCTAACCATATTGTAATTCTTTGATAAATCCTTATTTACATTGTTTGCTATTAATAAATGCCACATTCAATGTTTTTAAGTTGTCATAAGACCTTCAGGCCTTTTCTTCAAATAGTAGCTATAAGGACACTGATTTTGTCAACAAGTTCCCTTAACACTTAACTTTTACTCTCTCTGTTTTTAAATGTTACTATCAATTTCTCAAACCCTCATTGACCAAGTACAGACAATCGTGCTGATTTCTAAACACAATCTGTAAAATTGAAATTCTATTTTTGAAGCAGCCCGTGTATTTTGAACAGTTTGTAGATTTTGATCTAATTCTAAACCTTACATTTGTAAATCTGAAAAATGCTAAGAATATTGCCTCCTATTATTAGTAGTATTAGTTTTATTTTCAGCCCTATGAGTTTGCTTCTAGACAAAAACCTTTGCCAAAAATATTAGTTACATTTTTATGACAAAAACATTTGCCAAACGTAATAGTTACATTTTTATGACAAAAACATTTGCCAAAAGTAATAGTTACATTTTTATGACAGTATTTTTTTATACCCACCTCTCCCCTTTAAACTCCATATATCCAGATAATTGTAGCTCTGAACATGATCAATCAATAGAAATGTAATGAGCACGGGAGTATACAGGACATTGTGCTGGATGCTGGGCCCAGCTACTAAGGTTGCTTTTCTGAAGTATAAGAATAAGTGCACGTGACTATGTGTGGTCTACATTATGAAACTTTGTCTTGACGCCTGGTATGATGGGTATTTGATTGAATAAATCACAATTCCTTCCACCTTTCATTCTAAATCTGGGGCTTATCAACCTTAATTTTAGATCTATCTTTAGTATACCAACTGTTTTTTTTGTTTGTTTTCTTAACAGTGTTTATGATAGAAGTTACCCTCTAAAATTCTTATTTATTAAGATAAAAAGCAAGGAAATCTAAAACTTTTCTGTTGATTTCTTCTTATTCCCAACAAATCTGTCTCTTCCTGCATCAATAAATGGTGACTAAGCTTGGTCAATATATCTCATGATTTCAGTTCTTGGTTTAAAAGAAGCTATATCTCTAAAGCTAATTTATAATTGTATAATTTTAATACAGGGAAGGAGAACACAGTTGTGACTTACAGTTGTCTACTTATATTGGTAATGGTTTGTTTGGATCCAGGTGCAGATGTAAAGAATAATCCTATTTATTATCCTCAAATTTTGAAAAATAATAACAATTCCTCTCTCTCCAAATTCTAAGGGAAAATATTTTTATCCTTATTGGTAATAAAAGGAATAAAAATTTAAATAATAATGACATAATGGCTGTTTCCTATTAAATTTTAAAATATTTAAAACATGATAATACCTAGCACTGGGGATAAAATTGAGCAGTGGAATTGACACAACCTTTCCTTAGGGCAACTTCATATGTATCCAGAGACTTAAAATTCCCTTTATCCATCAATGCAGAATTTATCCTAAAGAAATTACAGACATGTTTCCATATTGCACACCATAGTATTGTGAATAATGTCAAAATATCAAAATGAATTTCAGTGTACAACAATTAGGAATTGGTTAAATGCTTTAAGGTCCAGCAACCCAATGTCTTTAGCAGCTCAGAAACAAAGTATGTGGAAATACACCAAATTAGAAACAGCAATCATTTCTCTATGATATGATTACTGAGGATTTCTATTTTATTCATTTTAGTTACTTTAATTAACATTCACATATTCCCTAGTAATTTTATTTTATAATTAGAAACATATAAGCCAATTAAAATGTAATTTTCTAAGTAATGGTTAGCTAAGAAAATTATATCAAGTACTTGTAATTTGACTGCTGAAACTGAAAAATCATAGGTTGTTTCAAACATTGGTAGTATTTTTATTCTTCTAATTGTGAAGAAATGTTACGAGTAGCAGCAATAATCATGATTTTAAATATTGATATTGGCAAGTTGAGATGAAATACCTTTTCTCGTCTGCTCAAAGTGCCAAATAATTTCACAGGTTTTGGTTTTTGATGAGAAAAGCCCTCTCAACTCTCAGTTCTAATACCTAGCTGTCTGCCCATTTCCCTCCTACTCTTCTTTTACCTTTATTCTCATTTGTTACCTTCTCTATGAAGACCCAACTTCCCGAAAAGTGACTCCTGTGCTCAACAGATATCCCTAATAGTTCCTGACTTCCGACGATTTCCATACACCAATAATTATTTATATGAGTATTTATTTCTTCAAATAGACTGTGGCTTTCTTATAGTAAAGGCTTTTTTCACTTTTGCATCTCTGTCACTTTGTACATGTCTGACACAGTGTCTTGATTAAGAATACAACTGGGCATAACATTATTTTCAATAATGATAAACCATCAAGAGCAGAAATATTATCAAAATGGAGTTAAGAATGTAATTTAAAAGATATTTGTTTATAAAATAAATCTTTTCTTTTAAACTAACTCTACTAACTTACAATATTAAACATAATTATTTTACACTCACCTCCAGTGGTGGTAATAACACACCGCTACTAATAACTACTGCTTCTACTCCTAGGACATTTGTTATTTTCTGAAAACTTATTGTGTGCTGACTGCCTTGATAATTTCTTTATACACAGTATCTCTAAATCTTAAAGGAGTCTTCCAAAGTTGTTGCTATTCTTATTATTAGTTCACATTTGAGGAAAATTAAATATTTCATTCATTAAATATTAATGAATTTTTCCAGGGTCAAAAAGCTATAATAGTAGGACTTGGATGCAATCCCAACTCTCTGTTGCTCTTTCAAATACTATGTAATTTTCCCTAGAATAGTGTAAGAAAAGTTGCAGCTCTAAGCTTTCATAAACTAAGCAGGACTTTCAATTCTTTGCTTTCAGGGAAATGATATTCGTAATGTTTTGATATTAAATTATTTAATCAATTTACATAATTAGAATCACTTGGAAATTACATCAGAGTGTTTTGAATTTAAAAAGAAACTCCAGGGGCTTCCCCGGTGGCGCAGTGGTTGAGAATCTACCTGCCAATGCAGGGGACACGGGTTCGAACCCTGGTCTGGGAAGATCCCACATGCCACAGAGCAACTGGGCCCGTGAGCCACAACTACTGAGCCTGTGCATCTGGAGTTTGTGCTCCGCAACAAGAGAGGCCGCCACAGTGAGAGGCCCCCTCTCACCACAACTAGGGAAAGCCCTTGCACAGAAACGAAGACCCAACACAGCCAAAAAGAAAGAAAGAAAGAAAAAAGAAAGAAAGAAAGAAAGAAAGAAAGAAAGAAAGAAAGAAAGAAAGAAAGAAAGAAAGAAAGAAAGAAAGAAAGAAAGAAAGAAAGAAAGAAAGAAAGAAAGAAAAGGTATTCAAAAAAACCAAAAAAAATCCAATAAGAATATTTAATATATTATAATAAAGGTTTTATTATAGATTTGTTAGTCTTACATTTAGGAATGTCAAAGAATAAATGCAAGTTCCTAAGTAATTAGAAAATGTGCCTTTATAGACAATACAGAGAAGAAAATATATGAGCTAAAACTTAAATGACTCAAGATCATAAGAAACTATAATTTTATATTTTTTTCAATTCAACCCATATAGTTGCCTAGTTCCTATTCATTTTATTTATATTGTGCACAGGTAATCATAAACTATATGGATAATTCCACTTAGAATTACTAGCAGGGAAGAAAATTCATCTCAGTATAAACCATAGAAAATGAATTTTGTTCCCCAACGAAAAATCCCTCCATAATTTTAAGACAAATGCCATACAACTTCTGTTTGTATTTCACTTCATGGAAATTAATATACTCTAACAGTGAAGAATACTTTTCTTTAGTAAATGTCCATAATCATCCCATTTCTTTCATAATTTCTGAATAATTAAAGTACAGTTCCACAGGTTACACTAGTTTCAAGGCACTAGTTGAAAGTTTTACTTTCGGAAACCCAGATAATTCCTATCTTAGACCATCAAATGCTTGACTCAACATAATAAAAGATACTTTTGTTGTTATGTGGCTGCTCTTTCTCTCCTCCTGGGCTGGGGGGTCCTAAAGACATATGATTGCTGAAGTTAAAAATGACATAGTCTTTACTTACTATTTTTCCACTGTATAAAGTGACTTTCAATTCAGATTTACTTGTAAGTATTTAATTATTCTATTGCAATTGCATTTAGTTTGTTTTGGAGTTATAGCATTTTCAGAAAACAAACAAACAAACAAAAATACCCCAAAACCAAAACCCAAAATGCCTCGGTGATAGACAGAATTTTTAAATATTCACACATATTATTACTTAAAATAATTATCTTCTCACTCCACATCAAAGTCTATATAGACTAGATGAAACACAGTCAGGAGGACTTTTTTCCCTGTTAACAGAGGCTACCTGACATCTTAGCTTTAATGCTAGAAAATAAAAGCAGTTTGTAATGTGTCCAGAATTGCCTTTCCTTTTCCCTTGCAGAGCACTTAAGTGTCATGTTAAGCCTGAGGCAGATCTGTCTAGAATTGTGTTTACTGTATTCCTTTCAAAATGCAGCACAGAATCTTATCGGTTATCAGTGCATAAAGTCTAACAGATTGCAGACTCAAATTTCCCCTTCCAGGCAATGTTGGATTTCACTATTGTTTGCCATGACAAAGGTTTTCATGAATTCTACAGCTTGGATTTCTGTCTTGTTTTCCTTAGCATAACCCTCTAGGCGACCAATCAGCATTTTTCAACTTCTAGAAATTGTTCAAAATGTTACTACAAAAGCTGCAGTTAAGAATTCCATGTCTTGCTTTTGACTCCTTTTTTGAAAAAAGTTATACTGAGTAGTTTCAGTTGTATTGAAAAGAAGCAGCAATTAAACATTGTCTGCAGATAATGCTACTGTAAATGAGGTTGCCTGAATTTGGTGAAAGCAAATATGTTCGCAATTCACATATGGGCTGCAATTTTGAAAGTATAGGAGGAGGAAACTATCTTGGCTAAGCACAAACTTACCTATGTAGACTTTTTTCTTTTAAATGTCAGAGCCATCCATGTATGACCACTTTCAGACAATTTAGAGACACTACAAATGTATCAGCTCACCCTGAGCTAATAATTTACATCCTTCTCATCAGAGAATCAATTCCAACTTTTAGGTACTATTTAAATCTAATAATTAGTTTATACATGGGCAGAGTACTTTCTGTTGACTGAATTACTATTTTCAGTCCATTCACATATTCCGGGTTTTGCCAAGCCCAGGGGATGTGATCGCTTAGTTATTTCTCTAATCTATCTCCTCCACACCGGCCCCCTCTACTACCTTAGGTGAGGGCCTTGCAATTCCTTGCCAACCACTTAACTAGTCTCTTTCACTTCTAAATCATCTCCACACTGCTCTAAGAACATGTCTTATAAATCCTTAATTTGATCATATTTCCCTCTTAAAATCCTTTAATGACATAATGTCTCCTACACTGTAAAATCCAAACTTCTTAGGAAGACCTGATGTGACTTTCATAGTCTAACTTTGCCAACGTTTCTAAATTTATCTCCCACAATGCCTTATTAACTCCTCTGCCACCCCAAAACAAATATGCATTTCTACAATCACATTAACTTATTTTTTCCTCATTCAAATCTTTTTGTAAATCTTATAGATTTGCTGTTGTTCACTTAGCTGGAAATGGTCTTCTGCTATTGCTTGTCACCCTTGTTGCACCTTATTCCCTTCTATTCATCTATTAAGTCTCAGTTCCAATGCAGTTGCCCGTGGGATGCCTTCATTAATGTTCTCTGACAAGGTCAGGGATATTTTTGCTCTGTGTTTCCATAATAACAGTTACACCCCTGGCTTTTAGCATGCATGCATTATATTGGTGGAATTATTAGTCAACAAATATATACACACAGACATTGCATTAAACTGTAAACTTGGCCAAATAGACAGAATTTAATACATTTATTTGTTAGATAAATAATGAAAGTTATTGCCTGCTATAAACAAAAATTGAGAAACCTTTGAAGGCTACAACTCCACACATCAGTGTACTATGTGCTAGATATTCTTCATTCATACACAGATTCATTGAAGAGCAATTTATTGAATATCTCCTAACAGAAGCCCTTGTAATTACAAGGACACTGTGTTTATATGTGTGGGTCGTAGAGGTAGGGAATAAAATGAAATATACGATGCTATCATATCCTCTGTGGATCTACAGTCCACTTTTCTTCTAAGGTCATTCTCAAGCCTTAATATGTGTCTGAGATGCTTTCCTTCATCATAGTGGAATAAACTAAAATGGATACGCTATCAAGTCCCCTTTCCCTACACACACACACACACACACACACACACACACACACACACACACAGGCACATAGAAATGTTGGATCAAATATAACAAAATGTAATACCTTGCTAAGTTCTAAGTAACGAATGAAAAATCTTTAAAAATCAAAGCCACAGTAGCAAAGAGAAGGCTGAAAACTTCAGCAACCCATTGCAACTGGGCTAGATATAGGCCCAGGGTCTGGGCGCTAAGATCTCAAGTTCTAATGATCTTATAAAATGAGGAGATGGCCACAGTTATGAATATTGGAGAAGTTACATTGGGCCCTTACCTAAACTCTGAAGCTTTGAAGGCTTTCTTATTCTCAGACACTAGAAAAGTTCATCCACCAATGAAAAGAATTGGGAAAGCTTTCAGTCTGTAAAAGGATTTGGGACCTAAACATAAGTTGTGGGCATAAAATACTACCTTTTAAAGGAAAGGAAAAAAAAGATAGGACCTGTACAGAGATGATCAAGTTAAATGAAGTCACGAGGGTGGGCCCTGATCCAATATGACCGGTGTTATAAGAAGAGGAAATTGGGACACAGGGACAGAGGGAAGACAATGTGAGGACATCTACAAGCCAAAAAGAGAGGTCTGGAACAGATCTTTCTTCACAACCCTCAGAAGGAACCAACCCTGCCGACAGGTTGATTTCATTCTTCTAGGCTCCAGAACTCAGACAGTAAATTTCTGTGTCTAATCCACCCAGACTGTGGTACTTTGTTATTGCAACCCTAGCAAACTAATACAGCAAGTTACTAACCCTTCTGAACTGGCAGTTTTCTCATCCATAAAAAAAGAAAACTAACTTACTTCACTGTGTTACTAAGAGAAATGAAACAAAAAATGTGTGTGAAATTACCAGGAGCTCAGTAAAAATGAGGGCTTTACCTCCTCTATGGCCCTTCCCACGTACATTTGTCAGTGTATCTTTAGAAGGTCTGTAGAAGTTTAGAAGCTCTAAGTGGGTCACTTGATTCCTTAGGTCCCTGTATTTAGGAAATGTAAAGGGTAGAAGTCATCCAGTAAATGTTCCCCATATAACAACAGATTGAGGATCATAGCTAAAGCCTTTGGTAATAAGCTTATAATTCCTAAAGTTTTAATTATAAATTTAAACAAATATGATGATTCTAATACTTAATATGATGACCTTATCATACTTTGTTGGAAACTCTTTTCATCTTTTTTCAGTTTCATGTGCCTGGTTTGTTTAGAGGAAATGCTCACTCCAGCCCGCTCCAACCCAAGAGAAAAAGGAAATATGAACACAGGGATTCTACTTGCCAGACTGTCACTCATCTAAAGATGCCTCTAGAAAAAAAGATCAAGCCAAAACTAAGCAATGTAAACAAGCAGAAATATAATAGCTTTGACCTTCTATGTTCCCCTTTTCATCAATTGTTTTAATTCTTAGAAATTTAGATTTTCTTTGAGAATACAGTGAAAACAGCCTCTCCCAAGAATTCAAAATCTTAAAGATACCCACATTTGCTTGTATTCAAAGAAGTGTTGGACAGAATTACCAGACTTTAAGAATTGCCAAGTAGAGGAAAAAAATTTTCAAGTAGAGACTATAGTTTAGAATGAAAAACAGACTATTTGATCTTCCTCGCCTTTTACCACTCAACCTCTTCCTTTCATTTGTTGTTTGAAAGCCCAATGTAACCCTTTTTTATAGTAGATTCTTGGTTTACAGAGGACTTTCAGATGCTATTAAGAGTCAGAGGTTAAAAAGAAGTCTTAAATCATTAGACACACAAGGCTAGATTTCTGAGGTTGAACAAATGTACAAATGTTTACACACTGTCCCAGGTCTGAATGATTACATCGTCTATAACTCTAGGCTCATGGCTTGAGAAAGATTATTTTTTTCCCATATTTTCCCATACATATTATGCTCATTTATCCTCTACTACATTGTAAATTTCAAGGACAGTAAATAAGAGTGAAAATCAAGCATTTTTCTCATCAAACTATTTGAAAATATTTTAATCATTTTTGCTTTGTGTTTTAGAAATGGAACTGTATTAACTTAATAGTAAACGTTTTTATGAACACAGCTACTATTCCTAAAATGTATTTTATATAGAAAGCACAGATGTGAAACATTTATACAATTTTTTTTAACTTTATGAAAATATATGGGTCCCCGTAAAGAAAAAAAGGTATGAGTTTTACTTTTGCGACCTTTGGTCGATCCACCATTAAACTTAAAATTGTTGAAACAGTTTGCTGTATTAGAACTTAATTCCAGACTATGATTTACTCTCTCACCTTCTGTCAGGCGTCACTCACGTGTCACCTTCTTCAGGAGGCCTTCTCTATCACATTTCAGCTCAATCCCTCCTCCCCACTTCATCATTAGGCTATGCTACTACAAATTACCTGAATGAATTATTATCGTCCTCCCAGCATACATTATTTTAGATAGGTATTATACCAGTAAATAGCTGAGACAATGAATTTGAAGCTGTCTTATTTAAAATCTCTATTTTAAAACATTTCTTGGGACTTCCCTTGCGATCCAGTGGTTAAGACTCTGCACTTCCACTGCAAGGGGCACGGGTTTGATCCCTGGTCAGGGAAATAAGATCCCACATGCCATGCAGTGCGGCCAAAAAAAAAAGAAAAAAAGAAAGTAAAAAAAACAAAACATTTCTTTAGGAAACAACCCACATTCTGAGATATGCTTTGTACATACTGCAGCAAATTACTGAAATCTATCTTTTCAAACTGAATACAGCAAAGAAAGAATTTGTATCCTCTAACATAGAGACTCAATATTTATACAATTAAACCTTACTGCTAAAGCTTAGGGCTTGGTTGAGTCTTTATAGGAAAACTAGAATCAGAGTCACATCCTGAAATCCAATTTTAAAAACTAAGAAAAGAAAAATTGTTAAACATGTAATTTTATGCAAATTTTATTGACTTTGAAATGTAAAAAAGCAGATTACAAATTATGCTACATTACTTATAGTTAGAACAGTGTTGAAGAAATGCTACTAAAGAATGAATTAACGAATCTAAAGAAGACACTGGCGGGCTTCCCTGGTGGCGCAGTGGTTGAGAATCTGCCTGATAATGCAGGGGACACGGGTTTGAGCCCTGGTCTGGGAAGATCCCACATGCCACGGAGCAACTAGGCCCGTGAGCCACAACTACTGAGCCTGCGCGTCTGGAGCCTGTGCTCCGCAACAAGAGAGGCCGCGATAGCGAGAGGCCCGCGCACCGTGATGAAGAGTGGCCCCCGCTTGCCACAACTAGAGAAAGCCCTCACACAGAAACGAAGACCCAATACAGCAAAAAATAAATTAATTAATTAATAAACTCCTACCCCCAACATCTTCTAAAAAAAATTAAAAAAAAAAAAGAAGACATTGGCGCTACCACAGAGCCTTCTCAGTTGTGAATGAAATGTATTCCTGAGACTCGGATAAAAATTAAGACTCTGTAACATGAATCTCATATGCTTGTTGGATTTCTCTTTCAAATCAGAGATTGTAACATTAACACCACTCAAAATTTTACCTTCAGGACTTTCAGGACCTCAGCAGATCATTGTTATGGATCAACTGTCTTATAAAAATTTTTCTGTAATAACGTTTCTTATTTCGATTAATAACTCTGTCTGTAAGTTTATTCAGCAAGATAACTGACATAAACTGGGATTGACATAAAGATAGTAAAAATTACTTTCAGTTTAATCTTGTTTCCTCAGGCTGAGATCTACAGTTGCTTAGTAATAGGGAAGTTTTTCTATACTCAAAGATCAGAAATGATCTCTTATTTAAGATTTGAAAAGATGAGAGTACTGGTACTGAAAAAATATAGATGTATATTTTACATTTATTTTTGAAAACAAAAGCTAAATGTGTGAGGTATTTGAAATCTAATCGATGCTCCATTTTGTTTGAGAGGTGGTATTAACACACACTAAACAATGTTTGACAAAGATAGCAGCTGTGTCCTTGTTTTGCTTAAACCTAGAATTACTTGAGTCACCAAAATCTGCCGGGCTGGAAGTTGGCAAGCATTACCCTAAAATTTAGTTTTAGTAACTTAGTAAAAGTACTTGGTATGACAGATTTGCACAGGAACTATTTCTCTGCGAAAGTTACAAAACAATTTTACAGACACACAGTCTGTTAACACAATTTGTCTTATACATGCCCCAAAGAAGACATGTGTAAGTTTGCTGCAGATCAGTCAGGGGCAGGGACATATAAGGAACTGAACACACCCCCGCCACCATCACCAAATAAAACTTGAAAACCCTTCTCTTCAGGTATCTCTTACTTGCTGGATTTTTCTTTCTCACTTTATTTACAAACTCCTCTTTTTCTATTCATTTTCTCAGTAGTAGCTCCTTTGTTTTTCTCCATCCTCTCTCCTGCCTTTTTTCCATACTTTTCTTTTTGTTTCCTCATCTCTTCTCTCTTATCTTCACATCTCTTGATTCTTGGTTCACTCACACACTCACTCAACACTCACACAGACTCACACACTCCTGGTGGTTTGTTTATTTTTAGGATTTGGATCATTCCCACTGTGTTTTTTCCTGAGCATTCAGGAACTATTTCTTTGCCATCTCTTCTTTTTTTTCCCCCTTCTTTTTATAAAACCATTAAAAAGAGAGAGAGAGAGATCTGTGGGCAAATTTGTGAATCATTAGGGGGCAGAGATGAATTTGGTAGTTCTTTGTTTTTATTTTTTTTTTAATTTATTTTATTTCATTTTATCTTATTTTATTTTTGGCTGCATTGGGTCTTCGTTGCTGTGCACGGGCTTTCTCTAGTTGGCGGAGAGCGGGGGCTACTCTTCGTTGTGGTGCACGGGCTTCTCATTGTGATGGCTTCTCTTGTCGTGGAGCACAGGCTCAGTAGTTGTGGCTCGCGGGCTCTAGAGCGCAGGCTCAGTAGTTGTGGCACACAGGCTTAGTTGCTCCATGGCATGTGGGATCTTCCCAGACCAGGGCTCGAACCCGTGTCCCCTGCATTGGCAGGTGGATTCTTAACCACTGTGCCACCAGGAAAGCCCCAAATTTGGTAGTTTTCAATGTTATGTTTTATTTATGCCCACCTCATTTACATATTATTGTCACTGAATGAAAACAGCCAGCTGAATCAGGTAGAATCATTTAAAAATGACTATTGCAAAATATCCTTATTACTTCTAGCAAAATAATTTAAATTTTGCATGCACACTTTTTTCTCTTTCTACATACTTATTTTTCTTTCCCCCACTACCCCCAAATTTGAGAGTTGAGATCAGGCCTTACATTTACTTTGTATCCCTAAATGAAAGTCATAAGTTCCAGTATGAGGCCAAGATACATCACTATCACCTACTGGGCTTATTAAAAACTATTATTCCATTGAAATGCTGATGCTGTGAGTCTGGAGGAGACCCAGGAATTCATATTCTTCATAAGCTTTCCAGCTGATTCTGACATGCAGCAAGTTCTGGAATCACTCCCAAGGCCTCAGCTTCTATCTTGTTCCAAAATGAGAGTAAGAAGTTAATAACATAATCGTGGGGATAATGGGACCAGTACTCTTGTTCTCCCTGATGAATAACCTAAAGTTCAGAAGTGAAATTACCTGTTATTGACTAGACAAGAATAACTTTAATATCTTACATGCAGGTAGGAGATGCCCCTATTATTTTTGTTTAAGTTAACATTAATATGCCAAGTAAGAAAATGTTTCATGAAATTTTATAAGTTCAGCTTATGTATTTTCTTTATTAAATTAAAAAAATAATCTATTTTCTCTTGAGAAATAAATGCTTAATATTATGAACCACAGAAAGTGTGACTCTGCTGTGAAGCAAAAGACCAATTAGTCAATAATTTATTTATTTTATAAAATGTTATAGTTTTAATTCTGCTCATATAACAAAAAACATTTTGTATGCCTAAAAGAAAATTGAAAAATCCCTAAGGGAGAACGACAAGAATTTTTGGCCTTACTGCTGAGAATTTCCATATTCACATAACCTATTTGTAATTTTCATAGGATTTTTTTGAGGTTTAATTGACATATATTAGTTTCAGGTGTACAACATGATTTGATATTTGTATATTTTGTAAAATTATCACCACAATAAATCTAGTTAACGTCCATCACCACACAGTTACAAAATTGCTTTTTTCTTGTGCTGATGATTTTAGTCAATTGTTTATATTTTAATTTTTATAAATGTATAACTTTGCAATATATTTTTATTCATGTATTCCCAGATTGTGTGTATGTGGGGATGCAATTTTCAAAAAAATAAAATAAGGGTGAAACTATTTTTTATAAGATTACAACAAAGTTCTTCTTTTGCGACTTAAAAAGTGAGATGTCCACTTCTCATGTTTATCAAAGGGGGCTGTGCAGTACTCAGACTCCCTTTGTTGCCTTTTTTCTTTATTGCTCTGTGTTATACATGTCAGCTTCTAGGATGATTAATCATTTAGCCTATTAGAGTCAGGATGGATTTGGAAGTGTGAGATGGGATGAGTGATAAGAAGACAAACACATGGAAAGGAAAAACAATTTCCTGGCATAATAAAATTAAAAATAACCCACCCGCAAAGCCAGACAGGTGTTGCTGGGGTTCTGACTAATGGCACTTTTCTAATAGCACATTAGATGTGAAGCAACTTCTTATATTAACAGTGAAAGATTAATATTCACTGAAAATAAACATTAGATGGTGTTAAGAATGCTATGTGTGTATATAACATATATATGAGAAGCATATATGATAGAATACTATATATATGTATGTATCATATTATATATGATAGAATGCTATAAATCATCATATATATTAGTCTCTTAGATAGTCTTGTCCTGACCTGATATTATACTTAAATCACCACAGGAAAAAAATCTTGAGGATTTGCCTATAATATAGAAAATTAACATGAAGATGCAACTAAATTTTAAAATAAATTTGTTCCAAGTTGCACTTGAACCATAGTGAGTAAACATGAACAAATCATTGAGTAGGGACATATATAATTAGAGAAGTCCCTTAATTAGATAATTAAGGATTCACATTATCATCCGATGGGTATCATATTCAGAAATTACCCTTGATTATGATCTAATGTTTGTGGGGCAGAATCATAAAAATTTCGTTCTGAAAGAGACTGGGAAAATAGGCTTTTAGTGTGGGAGATGAATAAAAATGAGAGAATCAACTCTGGTTTAAAGCAGTCAGAGAGATGGGTCTGTGGGAGACGGAAGTGTGAGCTGGGCTTAAAGGTGTCCAGATTCATTTAAAATAAATTTAAAAATAAAAACCTACTCTAAGTCCAAACTAAAAATACTTATTGGACCACTAGTTCATGATTTAGTCTCATGCCTTTATTTTTCCTCTAACATCGAGTTGTAATTTACATAAATAAAATTCCCCCATGTTAAGTATACATTTTGATGAATTTTGTTTACCTTGTACCTTTGGGTAACTACCAACACAATCGAAATTTAGAACATCTTCCTTCAAAGAGTTCCCTCAACTTGCTTTCATTTTTTTTTTTAACATCTTTATTGGAGTATAATTGCTTTACAATGGTGTGTTAGTTTCTGCTGTACAACAAAGTGAATCAGCTATATGTATACATATATTCCCATATCCCCTAGCTCTTGTGTCTCTCTCCCACCCTCCCTATCCCACCCCTCTAGGTGGTCACAAAGCACTGAGCTGATCTCCCTGTGCTATGCGGCTGCTTCCCACTAGCTATTTTACATTTGTTAGTGTATATATGTCCATGCCACTCTCTCACTTTGTCCCAGCTTACCCTTCCCCCTCCCTGTGTCCTCAAGTCCATTCTCTATGTCTGCATCTTTATTCATTTTATAAGTGAGCAAACTGAAATGTAGAGAGATTAACTGGTCCTGGGATTTGGCAAAAGCTTGTTGCAGTGACTGGTTTAAAATGTATTAAATTTAATTTACAAAGCTTTCATTGTGGTCTGCTATGCTCCAGTCACCAAGAAGAAAATAAAGGGTGGGGGAGGAGAGAGATGAGGTCACAGAGAAAGAGGTACCTGACATCCTGAAGAAGCAGAGGAAACTAGAGGAAGCTTCACTCAGGAAATGACCCTGGAGGTTAGATTTGACTCCCGAATTAATGAGTAAATACCTTCGGGAAGATTTATTTATTCATTCATATATTTATCCATTCTTTCAAGTAATATTTACTTCAGATTCAGCATGTGTCAAGCACTGTGACAGGATCTAAGGATTCAAGGGTGAACCAAAACAGGCACAGTGTTTTAAGATTAGCAGTTAGCAGGGGATCGATCGGGATTGGTGGGTTTAAGAATTCCTAAAGCATACACTGATAAAAAGAATGAGAAAATATTAAAGTATCGGATAAGAAAGTGCATGGTTTGATGGTGGAAGGAGACTTCCTTGAGGAAGAGCATTTAACTTGTGATCTAAACGATTAAGATTGAATAGAACAAAAGGAGGGAGAAAATATTCCAAGAGAAAAGAGGTGAAGACCTGAAATAGAAGAGGATATTTAGCTGAAAGAAAGCCGGTATCAAGCACGGTGATTAATAAGGAGCAGGAGAAAACAAAAGCGGAAAGAGTGGACATTCTGTTTATTCAGGATGCTGTTTAGTGCCTCTGAACTTCAGCATTAATTCTGATTCAGTAAGGCTGTGGTGGGGCCCTGGAATATGCATTTCTAATAAGGACCCAAGTGATGTGGATGCTGCCCTCCACTTACAACACTTTTTACAGTAGCCCTGCTGTGAGCCATCTTAAGCATTTGCAAATGGAAGCTATTAGAAGAATTTTAAACATGATCATATTTTTGGTTTAAAAACGTGACCTTGACTACAGTATGAAAGTTTTCTCTTAAGGCAGAGAGAAATCAAGTGCTTAAAAAAGTATCCCTTTTACTGAACCCAAATGGGGAAATTCAGGTAAACTTAAATGAAAGTGTACTCTTATGTAAATTAGAGAGTTGGGGATGCTTAGATCTTTCATAATGTACAAGACAGTTTTCATTTTTATAAAAACAATCATGACAGCTTGAATTTTATAAAAGTGACCAAGTAAATATTGGATTATTTGTAGGGAAAATATTTAGAACAAGCAATGATATTATTTTAATTAAGTGTGAATATGCACATATGGACTAGTTAAAAATTAAGGGTCTCAAATTTATCTGTATGACGAAACATAGTTAGGGGAAAGCAGTGACTGAGAATATTGCCAAGATTGCTCTCACTTTCTGATATAAAGAATGGTTAATATTATTAACATATAAAGAGCTTTGACAAATGAATAAGAATACAGAGATGAAAACCTTGTGAGGGAGGTTATCAAAGGATTTGAATGGTTAACAGAAAAAAATAAGGCAAATATCTATTAAGTTCATAAACAGCTATCTATTTGATATAAATAATAATAAAATAAAGAGATATTAGACTAATTATCTTTTATTCCATATAATCAAATTTGTGAAGATTAAAATTATTAATAATAACTAGTGTTGTGGATAGTGTGAGGAAATAGGTATTCTACACAGTTCATGGCATTCTTTTTTTTTTTTTGAAGTATAGTTGATTTATAATATTGTGTTAGTTTCAGGTGCACAGCAAAGTAATATATATGTATATATCTGTATTCTTTTCAAAAATTATTTCCATTACAGTATATTACAAAATACTGAATATAGTTCCCTGTGTTATACAGTAAATCCTTGTTTATCTATTTTATATATGGTAGTGTATAATTGTTAGTCCCATACTCACAATTTATCCCTCCCCTCTCTTCCCCTTTGGTAACCGTAAGTTTGTTTTCTATGTCTGTGAGTCTGTCTCTGTCTTGTAAATAAGTTCATTTGTCCTTTTTTTAAGATTCCACATATAAGTGACATCATATAATATTTGTCTGACTTACTTCACTTAGTATGCTAATTCCTAGGTCTATCCATGTTGTTGCAAATGGCATTATTTCATTCTTTTTTATGGCTGAGTAATATTCCATTGTGTGTGTGTGTGTGTGTGTGTGTGTGTGTGTGTGTGTGTATATATACACACACACACACCACTTCTTTATCCATTCATCTGTTGATGGACACTTAGGTTGCTTCAGTGTCTTGGCTATTGTAAATAGTGCCACTATGAACATTGGGGTATATGTATCTTTTCAAATTAGAGCTTTCATCTTTTCTGGATATATGCCCAGGAGTGGGATAGCTGGTTCATATGGTAGTTCTATTTTTACTTTTTTTAAATTCTTTTTTATTTTTTTAACATCTTTATTGGAGTATAATTGCTTTACAATGGTGTGTTAGTTTCTGCTTTATAACAAAGTGAATCAGCTATACATATACATGTATCCCCATATCTCTTCCCTCTTGTGTCTCCCTCCCTCCCACTCTCCTTAGCCCACACCTCTAGGTGGTCACAAAGCACCGAGGTTGCTCTATTTTTAGTTTTTTATGGACCTCCATACTGTTTTCCATAGAGGATGCATCAATTTACATTCCCGCCAACAGTATACAAGGGTTCCCTTTTCTCCACATGCTCTCCACCATTTATTGTTTGTAGACTTTTTGATGCACAATGCCTTTTGGGTAATGGAATAATAACTTTGTTAGATAACATCTCCCAAAATTGTAAATGTGCACATTGCTTGATCTAGCAATGCTACTTCTAGAAAATTGTTTTATAGACACATTTACTGTAGTATACAAAGACTTATCCTCAAATTAGTTTATTATTACCTTATTTATAATAAAATTAGTTTATTATTACCTTATTTATAATAACAAAAAGTGAAGATATAAAAGTTTATTAATAGGAAATTTGTTAAGCAAATATGGCATATCTTTTCAATACTATGCAGTTTAAAAATAGTAAAAACCATATATACTGACAATAAATAATAACAATAGCTAACATTACTGAGCACATATAATAGGTTAGAAATTTTAAAACTATCTTAGAATAATGATTAATGTATAAACTGAGACACACAGAGGTTGAGTAGCATATCCAAAGTCACAAGGCAGAGCTTCAGTTTTAACCCAAGCTCTTAGTCTATACTAAACTAACCAAAATATGGTAACATTCTGTAATATAGTGGGAATATTTATACTTATAAATATATATGTATATGTGTACATATTTATATACATATATACATACCTATATATGTAGGTACATACATTCATACAATACACACATATATATATATGATCCTAATTATGTTTAAAATAATAAGGATATATATTTTTATATGTACATAAAATCTCTGAAGGGGTAAATAGTAAATAGATACCTTTTAATGTTTATCCCAGGAAAGTAGGATTGGAGGTTATAGGACTCTCATTTCTTATTTTCTGCACCTTTGCAACTTCTTTATTAACTTTTATTACAACTGTGCATTACTTTTATGTTTAAAAATGCAAAGCTAGACAAAAAGTGAAAGAAGTTTTTATATCTAATGAAATTACATATCAAATGGAATTTCGAAAACCCTTATAGGAAGTAACATTTTATTTTTCTTTAAAACAAATACAATTTTTAAAGGTTCTGTATCTTTGTAGTTAAGAGAATCAAGACGTGGCTGATCCATTTTGGTTATCCTAGTGTTATGTATTGACTGCCATTGCTGAAATTCATTTGCAGTAGTCTACACCGATTGTTACGATGTTGCGATGAACTGTAAGGACAGCCAGGAGGTCATTCATACTATCTGCATGGATACCACCACACCACCTGATATCATGGCAACAGGAGGGAATTTCTATTGCCTTCTGCCCAATTAAATTATCAGAGCTAATTTTCTAACTGATGAATGACACAAAATTAAGATTATGTTTACTCAGTTAGATGTTACCTAGAAAATAAGCTACTACAGAACAAATAGGATTGTGAAAGTTAGAAAACAGTCACTGAGTTTTGACTAAAGCTCTTTATGAGAGCTTTAGATGGAAAAAAACCAAATATTTATTGAATATGACATACATTTTATCTATAGTAAGTAATTTGATTCTTTACAACAAACCTATATGGTAAAAATTCTTCCCCATACATCCTGTACTCTAATTCACCACCTCATGGGAATGTTCAAAGATTAAATAACTTCTCCAAAGCTATACTCTAATAAGAGATAGTGGTGGTGTTTAAGCAAAGATCTATTTGGCTGCCCACTAAAATTTTCTTATGTATGTTTCCCTATTAACTTGTTATTATCTTCATTTTCATCTAATTCAATGTAATTCACTTTATTTAAAATATGACTTCTAGTTAAAAAATATACTAAGGGGCTTCCCTGGTGGCGCAGTGCGTGAGAGTCCTCCTGCCGATGCAGGGAACATGGGTTCATGCCCCGGTCCGGGAAGATCCCACATGCCGCGGAGCGGCTAGGCCCGTGAGCCATGGCCGCTGAGCCTGCGCGTCCAGAGCCTGTGCTCCGCAACGGGAGAGACCACAACAGTAAGAGGCCCGCGTACCACACACACACACACACAAATATATATATATATATATATATATATATATATATAGAGAGAGAGAGAGAGAGAGAGAGAGAGAGAGAGATATTAAGGCATATACTCTTCATAATTTAATGAGCTAATTCATGTGAAAGTTTTTAATTAATATGAAGTATTTGAGGATCAAATTTACTTTTCTAGATAATTTTTGGATAACATATTTTAGTATCTTATTTTTAATATTACTATTAAAATCAATATTGTCATAATTTTCCATTAAAATCATATAAAACAATTATATATGTTCAGTGCTAATGGATTATCTTATTTCACCATAGTTGTAAAATCTGAAATTCCCTACAATGAGTAATATTAGTTCTACTTTAAAATGTGAATTTTAAAATGAAAATGTATACATACTTTGGTTTTGCATTTTAACCATAAACATAAAATTCCTTTTTGGAAAAACTGAACCTATTTATAAATGTTTTACAGTATGATATTAGTGTACAAGTTTAAATCTGAGAGCCTATTATTTATAATTAAAATTTTTCTATTAAATGTTACTTTTAAAATTGTATCTGCAATTTTAGTATTTGAATAGACATTTTAATTGATGAATCAATTCATGTAATTTTAATGTTTTTAAAGTATCTAATAAGTTAATCATTTTATTTTCTAGATTAAAATATAAACAAATGCTGGATAATAAGAGATTTTTGTTTATCAAATGTGCTATTTGAGTTCAGGGTAGTCTTTTAGTGTTAGTGGTGACTATATCTGTTTGCACAAACAGCATCTCTGAGGAGTGAAGTTCTTTGTTCTGGTGGAGAGTAGGCCTGCTTACTGGCAAAGCCTACCTTCCTGCCCTATTACTGACCTCGACTTTGACCTGGCTGGACCACCCTCACAGGAATGGAGGGTAATAAAGTCTTCTGGCTGACTCGAGCGTGAGTTTAAGCTAAGCAGATATAATCAATCACCTAAAATTAAGTGTTGTGGTTTTGTGATGTGGACATTTACTGGGGACAGAGCTGAGATCACCAAACACCATTCATTTAAGTTTTCAGGGCTGTCTCAGAATAGGATCAAGGGTATTTTAACTAGTACTTCAGGAGCTGTTTACCAGATTTGGAGTACAGAGATATGATCTTATAAGCAAAAAAACAAAACAAAACAAAAAAAGCAAGCAAGAAAGAAAAAGAAGGTTGGACTTACTGATTTGTAAACAAGAAGTTAAAAAGAGCTAAAATTCCTTCAGGAAATAATTACTTTTCTAAATTTATCTCAAACTTTGGTTCAGTTAAACTCATTAACAACTCACATTTCTCAGTTGATAAGCTATACAAAATATTTTACGTCTTAAAATCAATTTTGCAGTATTAGACAAATGATCGTACTGTGTTTAGATCTACTTTTCAGGATGTTATTCCAAAAGTCTTGGTCCTTCTCCCCCTACTCATCTTTCCCAAAGCATTTTAGTGTGCTTCTAAAGGTCAAGATTCTCTTGGACTGTTTTAAATGACCCTGTCTCCTAAATTCCAATCCTACTTTGACCTTTTCCTTTTTAGCTGTACCCTCAACATCCACACAGTATTGAACAGAAAAAAAAGAATAGGAAGAACTCCTTTAACCAGGTAAAGCAAAGCTGCATGTAGCACTCTAATCCACCCAGCAAGAAGCAGGGTTATGTCTTGTGTACAGAGGTTTAGAACATCCTGTCAAATGGTTGTCACTGATGAATGTATCTTCAGCCTTGGAGAATAGAACCGAAACACCATTAGCCTATTTCTCTCTGACTGAAGTTCCACATGCTTCACTAGCAAATCACTTTCCTGGAGACCATAAGTTAAGATTTTTTAGAGTCTGTTGTGTATACATAGTTACCGGGATTGCATGTCCTTTCCTCTTGTCTAAACTAGATAGTAAGTCTTTAGAGTTTGTGTCTTAGATGTTTTTTAACACTTCCCACAAAACCTATAGTTAAAGTATGTACTGTGTAGTCACTTGGTATATGTGAATGAGTTGATGAGGTTAATTTGTTTTGAACTTTACTCACAATAGTTTTATTCTTAAATAAAGTCTGAGATTTTACCTCCATGATTTGGGGGCACTTGAAAAGCTCCCTGGCATGGTGGACTTTTAAATCAAATACTATACCATCTTGATGACAGTAAATAATTTCTCTATACTGGTAATAGAAAATCAGGATAGATAGCTCTAGATAACACTCTTAAAAATTGTGTTACTAGACAGTAAGAATCCTGACTCAATAAAATCAGAAACTCAAACCTGCAGAAGTAATTGGCTCTTGGTTACAAGTTTATCAGAATTTGTAAGTAAGCCTCATCAGATTGCTCCTTGAACAATGCATTATTTCTCTGAGCAGAGGGGGAGCATGTCATTTCCCCAGCTTGGTGGACTTTATATAATGCTTTCCTTGGGAACCTGACCAAAATCTTCTCAGCCACCTGTTCATGAGGTCTCTGAAATAAATATGGCTATAAATGACCTCTCTAAAACTCTGAAACTTGCCTTTACATGTCACCCCAAAGTATCCAACTGGGGTATGCCATTCCATTATGCTCTCACTGGAAGTATAATTTCTTGCCTCAAATAATCCTCCTTCTCCACATGTGTAAATCCATTTCCAAACTCCCAGGGGAATTTAGGCTGTAGGTGAATGAAAACAAGAAAGAGAAAGAGAGAAAGAGAAACTAAGAAAGAAAGAGGTTATTCATATAGAGATTGCTGATTATACTTTCTAAGTTTATTATAATTAAAATGAGGAAGTTATCAATTTGATTTTCTCAAAATATTTATTGATTTATACTTCACAATCATCAGTAAACCCATTTTGTTTTTTTATCATGTATTTAGACTTGTCCTTATTTATTTTAAAATAATATTTGAACTTTACTATATATTTCCTGATATAATTTAACAAAGTGGAAGAGCTGAATAAAATCAGAAGATTCTAACTAGCTGCATGGTTTGGGGGCATGTCACAAAAAACTTTGAGCCTCAGTAATTTCATTTTAAAAATATTTTAAGGGTAAAACTAAGTAATTAAAAAATTCCTTTCAAAGCTTGTCATTTCTATGGTCCAGACGAAATTCATAAAATCAGAGCATGGTGGTGAAACACAAAGTAGTTTTCAGTCATTTCAATTCTGTTTTGGGCTTCTTTTTTATGTCCTAATGTTATTTTCTCCTTTATTCATATGAATTAGGCTGAAAAAACTTAAAAATATATGTTGTAAATGCCAACCTTTGTGGTGATGAAATAAATACACCTAAATATTAAATATGTTTTTTTCTTCCACATGTTACCTCTATTTAAGGTCCATTTTATTTCTCTTTTAGTTTTTTCTCTTTAATGTTTACATAGTATACATTGTTTTCAAGAGAACACAGTTAAATCTGTGTCATTTTGGGGGAGCAGTATAATATAAACTTTTCTTGACCTGTTTAACTGAAAATAATTTTTGTTAAAGTCACTCAGCAGTTTCATTCATACACACACACACACACACACACACACACACACACATACATAACACACAAAACTTCCATGATCTGGAAGTTACTCAAATGCAGTTAAGGAATAAACAATTCCACCTTCCAAATATTAATACAGAAATACTATTTGATTTAATCTAGAATAAAAAAGAACAAGTAGACTTACTGAGTTGAGGAGTCAGATATTAAGTTTTTCTGCTGGAGCAGATGGAATTTGCACGTCAGGGGAAGAATCAGCACAGAAAAGGGATTAAAAAATTGGAGGTAGATGGTGGTACCCCAGTTTTGGCTGAAGGCATGTACAAAGGGAGACTGAGAAATGAAGAGATCACAGGCTGTACAGACCTGGGAGACATTAGATATCTTGACTAGATTAAGTATGGAAACCTCCTGGTCACCTCAGGCATTCAGGTGAGACCACAGGAAAACCATGCCTTCATGGTAAGACCTATGTTCTAAAGTAAGCGCCAAGACCTAAGATAAAGTGGGGAAAACAAAATAAAGTTAACAAAGAATAAACCAAGCCTGAACAAATCTCCACACTTTTTAAGGGAAGATAACATAATCAAAACTTTCTATATAGTTTAATCCATTTTCTCACCTATATAACAAAAGATTTCTAGACGTTAGAAAACAAGAATAGTAACCACATCAAAAAAAAAAAAAGAGTAGCCAATGTAAACAAAATTCCAACATGACCCATGTATTCAAGAGTTAAAGGAAAGCATAATGAAGATAAAAAGTTGGGGAGTCTTGGCAGAGAAATGGCAATAAATAAACAAACAAATAAATTCTACTGAAAAATACAATAACTTATCTGAAAAGTTCACTGGATAGGTTTAACAACAAATTAAATCATGAAGAAGAAAGATTGAAGATAGATTAATAAATAAAAGAATGATAAAAGATTGAACAGCATCAACAGAGGCTTAGGACTAATATACACTATTAATCATTGTAACATATATAATTTGTATATAATCCAGGTATAACTGGAGTCCAAGAAGGAGAAAAGAGAATGGTGCAGAAAACAATATTTGAACAAATAATTGCTGAAATATCTCAACTTGTAGATCTAAGAAGGTGAGCAACTTAAAGCAATATAAATAAAAAGAAAACCCTACCTAGGCATATCATAGTCAAACTGATTAGAAGTGAAATAAAGAGAGCTATCTTAAAAGTAGCTAGAAGAAAGGTATACATTATGTACTGGAGACCAACTACTCAAATGATAGCTGACTTCTCATCTGAAGCAATGAAGACCCCCAAACAATTAATAAACCATTAACCCAGAATTAGAGATTAAACAGGAATATCCTTCAAAATGATGGATATATTCACATAAACAACAGCTATGGGAATCTGTCAACAGCAGACTTGGAACTATAAAAAATGTTGAAGTCAATAGGTTGAACAGAAAAAATGTCAGATAAAAATTAGGAAAAACATGAAAGAATAAAGAGCACTGGAATGGTAAATACACCAGTAAGTATGACACTAAATTGTGTACTTCCTTATTTCTTTAAAAAGACAACTGAATACTTAAGACAAATAATAATAACATTGTGTTTTGAGGTTTATAATGTATCTAGAATTAAAATATATGACAATGGCACAATGGATGGGAGAATAAATGGAAGCCTTTTTAAATTAGTTTAGTTCTAACTATACTTGATAGTTAAGGACTTGTGTTAAGGACCCATGTGGTAATCTCTTATCACTACAAAACTACAAACAAACCAAAAAAAGCCTTGAAAGGAGGAAGAGAAAAACAAACAAACAAACAAAAAGTGGGAAGAGAAATAAAACAAATAACAAGTTGGAAAACTTATACTCAATTAATTAAATGTAAGTTGTTAAAAAATATAATTAAAAGGCAGAGATTGTCAAACTGAATATGAAAGCAAGACCCAAGTGTATACTATCTACAAGTGATATATTTCAAATATAAAGACATAGTTTGAAAGTAAAAATTTTAAATTTAAAAGATATCACATGTAAGCAGTAGAGAGCTAGAAAAGCTGCATTATTTCACATGAAGTAGACATCAATAGACTAAGAAATACTAGAGACAAGGAGAGATATTTCTTAATAAAACTGTCATTTCTTCTGGAAAACATAATAATCATAAAGGCATTTGTACCTAATGACAAAGCTTCAAATAATGAAACATAGGTTGAAGAAATTAAAGGAAGGAAGAAATAAATAAATTTGTAATCATGGATAGAGGTTTTCACATTCCTCCCTTTGTACTTGATAGAACTTTTTTTTAAACAAAAGAATAAAGAATATAGGAAATTTGAACAACAGTATCAACCAACCTAACACAACTATTGTTTATAAAATATTACACCCCTAAATACAGAATACACTTTCTTTTCAAGTACAAATGTAATTGCTAAGAATATATGGCAGACCATGAGAGAAGTTGTAGTAAATTGTGAAAGTTTGATATCTTTCTCAGTTCAACTATATCTGAAATTAGAAAACTAATATCTAGAATATATAAAGAATTCAAATTAATAATAAAAAGACAACTCAATAGAAATGGATCAAAGACTAGACCACATGTCAGTAAACTAAGGTCTACAGACCAAATATGGTATGAAAACTGTTTTTGCATGACTCACAAACTAAGAAGGTGTTTTACAATTTTGAAAAGGTATTCAACATATTAGACTTCAGATAAATGAAAAATTCAAACCAGAATGCGATAGTATGCAGCCACTATATGGCTAAAATTTAAAAATTAAGCAAGACGGCCAACACCAAAATTAAGCAAGACTGCCAACACCAAAGCATGTGGAACTGAAAATCTTGTTCATTGCTTGTGGTTGTATAAATTGGTACTTTGAAAAACATTTTTGTCAGTTTCTTATAAACTTTAAAATACTTAATGGCCCAGCAATTCACTCCTCTTTGTTTACCAAAGAAATATAAAAACATATATCAAGAAAAAGATTTGTACAAAAATATTTATGGTTATTGAAAGAAGACAAATTCCAAAATGTGTACACTGTTTGATTTCATTTATACTAATTTCAAGAATAGGCAAAACTAACAATGGTGAAATCAGAACAGTGTCTATGGAGGGTGGTACTAAGAAAAATTCTGTGATGTGCTTTTTTTTTTTTGCAGTTTGCGGGCCTCTCACTGTTGTGGCCTCTCCACAAAAAAGCCCGATGTGCTTTTTCATATTTAAATTCAGGTGTTGGTTATCCAAATGTGAATATTAGTGAAAACCTGAAGAGTATATTAAGATCTGTGCATTTTACTTTTTCAAATTTCACTTTGTTAAAAAAAAACTATTAGAATGAGATTATTGAAGTATATAGGAAAATACAGTATATTATAATGTATATGGCCAGGTGATGGCTACAAGGCTAAATTAAGACATTTAGTATAGAAGCTTTTTAACAGGAAAGTGGCATGATTGGTTTTAGGAAGATAAGTTGAGCTGCAATTGCTTGAGGAAGGAGAGATGATGTATCAAGGAACGATGGAGAAGAGCAGAAAGACTGTACAATTTGGGGAATAGGATCTGTGGCACTTAGGATGAAGAATATGGGTTGGCTATTATCAAAATGAAATCATTCAGCAGGAATTATTGGCAATTTACTCACAAATCAGGCAAAACGTGGAAAGATTGCTTTGGTATTTGCTCAAAATTGCCTTGATATTTGTTATTTCAACTCATAGGCTATTAATCTTAAATTCTAATCTTCTTATTATATGAGTGGAGAGATGAATGGATGGATGGATGATTGAATGGATGGATGAATTGATAATCATCTCTTCTTTGATTTATCAGTGCTTCCTGTACAGATTATTGATCCCTCTGAATCTCATAACTCTTGATGTACCTCTTTGCTAGAGATGGTGAAAAATTGTCACTAAGTGATTGTGTAGAGAAATTAATGTGCTGAATTTTGAGAAAATTCCACAGTTAAGTCTTATTTAGAAATAATTGTATTCTATCACCCCCTTTGAAATAGAGATAAGATTTCTGTACTTGATAGGAATGATTTGCAAATTAATTCATTAAGGGCCTTAAAGTAGGGGCTTCCCTGGTGGCGCAGTGGTTGAGAGTCTGCCTGCCAATACAGGGGACACGGGTTCAAGCCCTAGTCTGGGAGGATCCCACATGCCGCGGAGCAACTGGGTCTGTGAGCCACAACTACTGAGCCTGTGCACCTGGAGCCTGTGCTCTGCAACAAGAGAGGCCGCGACAGTGAGAGGCCCGCGCACCGCGATGAAGAGTGGCCCCCGCTCGCTGCAACTAGAGAAAGCCCTCTCACAGACACGAAGACCCAACACAGCCAAAAATAAATAAATAAATTTAAAAAAATAAAAGGGCCTTAAAGTATCCTTAAAATTACAATTACTATATTGGTCTAACTACTGCATTATTATAAACTTTAAAATCTGTCACTTTCCTTAATCTTTGTAAACTTGAAATTCCATTTCACCATTGAAATAAATTATTTTCATTTTTCTCTTAAATTGTGCTGCCTATTATGCCACAACAATGCATTGTGATTTCAGTGATTACAGGAGATGGACTGCTTATAGGGGTTTAAGATACACAATGTAATATTTGCTTTAAAAAGTGTGAAAAAGCCTATTAGGTTTGTAACCTATAAGTGCTTTGTCAATTTCAGAAGCACTGAAAGTGCTTTATGATTGACTAACAAAAGTAACTAGTGTTTCCATATGCTTTTACTGGCTATCCAATGGCAGCAGGCAGGAACAAAGGATAATTTGTACATTAAACAGTTGGAAATGTTTTCCCTAACCCTTTGGATACCCAGATAAGTCACTTTCAGAGGTCTTACTCTTGAGAGATAAAACTTTGTTGGCTATTTTAATGTATGTATGTTGATATGAGAATATATAAATGAGTAAATGCATAAAATAAATTCTTAATTTTATTAATTTTTAATATATTAATATAATCCTATTTATCCTTCCATAGAGCCAGACTTCTGCAGGATATTCTATAGTTGACAAATCATTTTCATACCACAGCTCCCTTACAGCATAACCTAGGATACAGGTTTATTGGCTATGTGAAATTCTAAAGCAGGTGAACTTAGTCATTAGTACCCACCTCGCTTTTCTTCTTTTTTCTCCTCTTAGGTACAATTGCCTCTTGCCTCTCTATATTTCATAGATATGTAGTGTGTCTTTACCAAACACTCATATTCTGTAAACATTGTTTTTCTCACCCTTTCAAAATTTACGTTTCTTCCTCCCCATTCTTTCAGTGTTCTGCTCTCTTCCAGGTGAGACAGTAGTTATTAAATTACCCAATATAAGCCAAGATGAAAGTGCACAATAGTGTTGCCATTGTTTGTAGCTCATGTGTTCGTACTGTTGGTAATAGGAAACAATGCAGAATATATCCCAAAATAAAGGAATGACCCAGCTACCAAAGAGCATAAGCAAGTAGGGGAAAGATTTTTTAAAGTTTGAAAATCAACAATAAATACTGCAATCAAAAAATAAAAGCCTAATGTTATTCCTGACAAGAAAGGGAAAAAATATGTGCTCATATTGCAGATGGGCTGATTAAAATATTTCTTTCTAGCAGATAGGTTGAATAAAATATGCTCTCCTGTACTGAAGAGATAAATTCACAGGCAACAATATTTTCACTAGTGGAAAAGAAAGAAAATAGTGAACTAAAATGTTGAACTCAAAGTGTTAGAAAGAGAACAACTAAATTCTAAAGCAAATAGACACATCTGAAAAAAAGTGGAGCCAGAAGTGGAAACCTATGTTATACAATACATATATTGTAATGTAATATATTATATATGTATATATAATATGTATACATTTATGTACAGGCACACATGTATATATACATATTTGTGTGTCTCTATTTTAAAATCATAAAATCTATTTTAAAAACATAATATAGGAAAATAATAATTAAGATACTAATAAATGGGATGTGAACTATTTTTAAAAATCATTTGCTATGAGTCAGGAAACCTATTCTAGATTTTTAAGGATGATTTGCTATTTGGAAATATATTTAAAAAACATAATAGGTGAGATTAATATACAAGAACAATTGATATTAAATTCAATTATCCTTAATTTTCTGTGATGGAAGTTATTTAAAACTTATTTTCAACGTTTCATTTAATAGTACACCTCTAATATTGTTTTATTACCTGTGGCCCATGGCTGAATGTTATGGCATCTGTAAACTGGCTGTTGAAAAATAAAGGGAGAAGAAGGAATTATTTTCCCTTAAATACACTTCTTGTTACTTAGAAAATTGTCTTTTAAAAATAATTCATGTCACATTATACAAATAAGGTATTACTGCTACCTTCCAAAGAAATATGAGATAACATGAAACTCCAATGTATACAGTCAGGTAATACACAACCACTGTCCCTTTGTTTTGATATTTAGAATACTTTTCTGCTATAAGAATAAAAGAAAACATACCTTGTAATAATTATTGACCTTGGGTATATCTTTAAACTGGGATAACTTAAGTTGGAAGAAGTCAGAGAAAAAGATGAGACTAAACTTATATGTCTTTAACTTGCATTACTAAACGCAGAGAAGCCAAAGTTTTCATTACTGCTTGTAAGAAAAGTAAAAGTTGGAAATCCAAAAGAAAAAGAAATTTAGCTCTAGCCATGGGAAAGTGTGGATTATTTTTGTGGAAAAAGAAGACTTTACTAATAAAGGCTGAAACGGGATTTATTCTATTAAAGAATCTTGTCCTGGAGTTTTATGCAAGGTTGCTAATTCACAAATTGAGCAAAAGAAGTACCTTCAGATTGAAAAGTCATACCAGGTCCCCTTGAAACAATCTCCCTGGTTTGCTACTTAGGGTGAGTTCTATCAGTTATCTCATAGTACAGAACAGATCACCCAAAACGTAGGTGTTTAAAACCTCTGACATGTATTATTGCTCATGAATCTACAAAGACAACTGGGCGGTTCTGTTGGTCCCGGCTGGACTCAGCGCATCTCAGCTGAGCTTTCTCAAGTGTCCAGTCGGCTGGCAGCTCATCTAGGGCTTGGCCAGCACTGAGGCAGTCTAAGACGTACAGGTTTGGCAGCAGTCCAGCTACTGTCTGGGGCGACAGGGATACCTGGACCATGGTTCTTTCATTATCCAGCAGGCTAGACAGAGCTTACTTAGCAGCCGAGTGCAAAGAGCAAAAGTAAAGGGCCCGGTGGGTGAGTGCTTTTCAAACTTCTGTTTGCTTGGCTAATCCCCTTGGCCCAAACAAGTTTCATGGTTAAATCAGATTCAGAGGGTGGGGAGATGATAGACTTTTTTTCTTTATGGGAGGTGGGGAGAACTATAGACACTTTTACAATGGGTAACAATACCAAAGCAATACCTCTGTCAAATGACGCCATCTCCTTCAGCATTTCTGGCATTCTCTGATATTTTGAAGCAGGAAGGTTATGGAGTAATTGATAGCAGTTTCATTTCTTATAGCAACTACTATTCTCCACTTTGTCCAGCTCCTCATTTTCTTTGATTGTATATACACTAGGTCAATCAAATAAAAAATTCAATTCAATATTATTTTATATTAACAGAAGATTATTTTCTTTACAAAAATAAGCCTAAAATTACTTTATTTTTACTTTTTTGAATTTTATTTTTTTATACAGCAGGTTCTTATTAGTTATCTATTTTATACATATTAGTATATATATATATATATATATATATATATATATATATATATATATGTCAATCCCAATCTCCCAATTCATCCACCACCACCACCACCCCACCCCGCCACTTTCCCCCCTTGGTGTCCATACATTTGTTCTCTACATCTGTGTCTCTATTTCTGCTCTGCAAACCAGTTCATCTGTACCATTTTTCTAGGTTCCACATATATGTGTTAATGGATAAAGAAGATGTAGTAATATATACAATGGAATATTACTGAGCCATAAAAAGGAATGAAATTCGGTCATTTGTAGAAATGTGGATGAATCTAGACACTGTTGTACAGAGTGAAGTAAGTGAGAAAGAGAAAAACAAATATCGTATATTAATGCATAAAATTACTTTAAATTTGAAGATTTTTTTCAGAGCAAAGAAGTCATTCTTTGATAGGGAAGAACTTATTTAGGTTGGCTTACTTGGCAGATGTTGTATACATCTTGTATACAAGTGAGACCCATTTCAAGTCCTTATAACTGACATTATAGACAGTGCTGATGAACTATAAGCTACGTTGGCAAACCTTCTTTTCTTGAACTTTCAAAGTAGAGTACAATATTTCTGTTGTAGTAAAGCAATATAAATTTAGTGGCAAACAGAAATGTCATATAAGGAGCAACACCACCAAATTATTTTGAAAACTACTTTTGCTCAAACAACCTTAAAATTGAACCTCGAATTTGAAGTCTATTTCCTATGACATGTCAGTGTGGTAGAACTTACCAATCATTTTGTCACCAGCCTGAGACAAAAGAAGTCATTATACGAATTTAACTCAGTCTTGAAGAAATGCAGTGATGCATGACTTGAGGTGTTGGGAGGAAGAAGACTTCCTTTATTTTGTGGATTCTATATCCCTTCCTCATCAGAACTGTCCCATCCCTTGGTCTTCTTTCTTTATCACAGGGGTAGGGACTTCTACTCAGTTTTCCCTACAGGGAAGCCGTGTTCCTCTAGGACACTGTCATTTAGTCTATGGTGGCTGTATGGCTTGGGGATATAGCAAGAGAAACTCAGAGCCCTGAAGTCACACAAGAGCTAGAGAGTAACCTTATTTAAATGTTGATCCAGCTACAGATTCAAGTTCATCTCTTTGAACTCTCTAGTTATGTGAGCTATAAATTATTTTTTTAATTTTAAGGTACATTGATTTGTGTACAAAATAGTTTTGAACTAAAACTATTGTTTTTCTGAATTAGGGTGTTCAGCACTTGTTGCCCTCAAATTAATAACAAAGATCAAATAAAATGATTATTTTTATATCAAAGAACTTTGAAAAATTTTGAATTTTAGTGAAGTCAAAAATTTGTTTAATAACTGACCTTTATTTTTAACAACAGTAAAAAATATTTTAAGATAGTAATTAAAAAACCAAGCTATGAAAAACAGGTGAAAATAGAAGTGAATATGTATTAAATATTTTTGGAAGATATGACATAGTCTATTTAAAAGATGGTAAACATATTTAGTAATGCAAAAATAAACACATCTATATGAATGAATCAAAACAGAAAGGGAGATATATACAACAATCATTACAAGCTTGAGTTAATAGCTAAATTACGTAATTAAATATATAATTTTAAAAGACCTAAAAACAATAATCACTAAAAGTCTTAGATCAGTAAATGAACAACACATACATTTTACACATGAAAAAAAATGTAACTACCAAAAATGACCCAAAAAATTGTGCAAAAAATTATAACCTTCATTAGTACTTGAGGGAAGACAATAAGAGGAATCATGAGGTTTCACCCATTCAATCAACCTGAAAAGAAAAAGGGAAAATACAGTGAAACTGTTACTTTCTTACATAGTCAATGACATTTTTTAATATACATAACATTTTGCAAGGATATTTGTCAATATTTTTCAAATATTAAAAAAGTTCACATTATTTTTGTCATACCACCTCTGGGAATATACTGTATGAATCTAATACAAAATTAGGAAAAGGTACATTTAGAAAGCTGTTAACATCAACATTTTTCATAATGCTGAAAAATGAAAAGCAATGTAAAGGTCCAGATATGTGTTTCTGTTAAATTCTTATACATCCTTTACATTTACAAGGAATACATTACAAGCTTTAAAAATGAGGATTTTGAAGACCCTGAAGCAACAGATATGTTTTGATGCAGTAGCAAATGGAAAAGTGATATACAAATAGTATGTCTACTACAGTTATAACTATGTTATAATTAAGTTACTGTTAATACTCTTATTTAATAAGTAGCACCAGGGAATTCACCAGCTCTTTGAATATCCAAAGTAATTTGAATCCATACCTCATACAATACAACAAAAGAAGCTGAAATTGCATCAGAGAACTTAAGGAGGAAAAAATAAAGCATAAAAGCTAGAAGAATAAAGCATAATATCCATGGCTTTTTGGATGGAAAAATACTTGCTGAGCTTGAATATGTTGAAACAGAGGGAAATATATTGTTCATTACAAATATAGATATTTAAACTCCTGGTTACCAAATGAAAACAGGACTAAAATTAATAGTAAACATGACAATAGAAAACAAATTGGATAATACAATAAAATTTCTTAAAATAAGACTACTAAAAAAGAAGTACTAACAATAGATAAGGAGACACTGAGATTCAAGTAGACACAAATATAATTCACAAAATGAAATAAAACTAGGTAACAAACATATGAAATATATTCAGCTTCTTATTAATGAAAAATGTTAACTTAAAAGGAAATACTTTCCTTTGTTTATCAAACAGGAAAGGCTTAACAAATTATGTGATGCAAGGAAGGTAGAGTCAGATGGCTCTCACAAAAGACCAAAGGTATTAACAATTGACATTACCTTTCTGGAAAGCAATTTGGCAAAATATATCAAAATGTTTATACTCTTCAATCCAGTAATTTCCTTTCTGAAAATCTAAGTCAAGGTTAAAGATTTTTGCAGTTAAAGATTTTGACACAACAATGTTTATTGTAGCAGTATTTAACTTGAAAAAATTGTAATGGTCAACACTGAATGAATGATAAATTATGGTGTCCATATGATAGGATATTTATAAAGCCTTTAAAAACCTATAAATTTAAAGAAGTAAATATTAAACTGGAAAAGTAAGATAAGTATTTAATATTTTTATCAATCTAATAATTTTAATTTTAAAAAATCTGTAGAAAATAACAGAAATTAAAACATAAAATTTCTAACGGAGATTTTCTCTGAATTTTGGAATTATGGTAAAAGTTTTCTTCTTTTCAGAAGTTTTCCAAATATGCTGTACACCATGCAATAACAGGTAACTGCTTTATGATGATGTATTTATTGTTTGTTACTATTGCATTAAAAATTTTTGAGTACACTCATAAGTAGTGACATGAAATTCTATATAAATATGTCTTTGGTGCTATTATTACAGTTCATCATATCTTCAAACTACCACCATTCCTGCATCCATGTTTTCTGAATTCTTATTTTCAGCTCCAACAGAAAAAGTGTCCTTTAGAGTGCAAGTGACAAGCTATCAATATTAGTTAGTTGAGTTTCAATTTTTGCATCCCCTTCTTTCATTTTTGTGAAAAAAAATATCACTCAGAACAGCAGGAGTACTGCTATAGGGGACAAATTAAGATAGTCAAATCATATTGGCTTTTTATTCCATGAACATGGCTTTAAAAATCAAAATTACAAAGGCAGCCCAGCATAAACCTCTTCTCTGTTGCTCTTGATACTATACCAAAAGGAAAGAAACAAGGAAATGCAGACAGTGCTCAATCAGAATAAATAATTTATTCAAAAAGGATGCTATGTTATGCACCTAATGTCACCATCATTGCAGGTACCTGGACAAGCAATATATTCTATGATGGTAGAAAATACACTACATTGCCAAATGGGTGGTAACCATGCTCTCTAGTAAAATAAATATCTGTGGTAAATGACACATACCTATTTAATGACACTTTGAGTTCATGTGAAGTTTGGCAGTGTAATAAAAGTCTTATCTCTTGCTTTCACTGTTATTGCACAGATTTAAACTGCTGTCTCAGAGGCAGTTTTACTATCTTTTTCAATCTACCCCATAAAAGTGAGACTTGATTTGCTTAGCATGAGAACAGATCAATAAAAGCTCAGTTATACAGCAGATTAGATCACTAACTTGGAGATCAAAGATGTTAAATACAACTTGTATAGAAAAACTAGATCAAAAGTTGAGCTCAGACACACGGTACATATTTGCAGAACTCAAAGTAGCCTTTCCTCTGTACCAACAATTTACCTTAAGTCTTGTCGTGGTCATTGTATGTTGAAGTAGTTTACACATGGCTGACAATTTTTTAAATATACATAAAGTATGCATATTTAAAAGTATTTTTGCACTAAATTTTTGAATTCTTCCTCTAAAACAGATGCTGAAAGGAAATGGTATTCACTAAAGCCCTAAATTCACTTTATAAATAACTTATTAATATTGTTAAAATTTTAAGTTAGATTTTTCTTATGGGAAACAAAATATATTACTGAAATGTAAGTCCTTTCTGCTAATATTATCTTCTAATTTTTATTTTATAGTAAATCTGTACAAAATTTTTGTTGAAATAAATTTTGTTGATTGATTTTGTTGAATTGCTCTATCAAATACTTGCACAGTTGCTTAAATAATTTAAGAAATTAAGTATTGGACCTCACCTTGCCCTTCTCTTGCTACCACATTTGACTCTATTAGGAACATGTACAGGTTCAAGTGTGATATATTCCTTTGTACCACATACGGAGGAAAACAAATAAAATCAGTAAAACAGGGCAAAACAATCACCACCACCACCACAACAAAATCCTCAAGGTATAGCCTTCTGATGTGAAAGTGTAATGTTATTAAACATTTTCACTCTGGCATATTCATAGCCCTTTAGATGGAACCCTGTTACATAAGTTCATTCAAGTAAACCTCATAGTTTCTCTCATGGAGCCCATTTCCTCACTCTGCTTTTACACTTTGAGCATTCCCTGATTCCATCTTCTCTTCAGCTTTGCAGCACAACTCAAATTCTGCAGTTCATGGCAAAAGAGGCCTGATTGCCCCAGAAAGGTCACTGGACCTCATTCATATGTTGTCAAATTCTCCACTATCTTTTTAAACATTCATTTGACATCTTGACATGCTGTGCTTTCCAGTGTTTCTCCAAGAAGATCCGTCCCCAAAATGTGACAAACACTGATGTTGAAGTACAAAGAAACAAAGAGGAAAACAAATATTACCCGTAATCCCGTATCCCCAAAATAATGATTCTTAACATATCATTGTATATATCTTTTTATACTTTGTTTTTATGCATACTTTCTTCTTAAAATCACAATGCACATTTTCTCATTTAAATAAAATGACAAGATATTTAGCCCATATTGTATATTATGCGTATGTATGCATATATATAAAAGTTTACACGTTAATAAACACACATAGGTATTTTAACATTGTCAAATGTATACTGTTCTTTCCAAAAAAATTGTAAATAAGAAAAGTAGCTTGTAAATTACCACAAATATTCATTACTCACTGAAAATCTTTTTTTTTCACAAAAGATTTCCAAGCTATGTCCAAGTATATTTAAAACCCTGATAGATTCTAGCCAAATGGTTACTACTAATAAAGAAAATAATTCTTCTTTTAAACTGCAAAAATTTCAATTATATGTAGTTTTAGAAAACAAATATGAAAATGACAATATTTAAGAAATAAATTGAAAAGTGTAAGTTTGAATTGCAATAGACTGCTTTGTGCTATGTTTGTAGCATTTTAATTCTATGTGGCCTTTGGAGGTTGGAAATATGATAGCATGTTGATAATATTCATCCAGTAGAGAACATAATCAAAAACGTGGTACACTGGTATTTTGACTTGATTTTGTTTTTTATGTAGTAAGCCAACTATCAACAGTTTGCACTAGAATTAACTTAAAAAAATACTTTAAATATTTTTATGTAAATTATGTAGGTGTTTTTATGTAAATCATATAGTCTGGTGCTATTACCTTTGCACATAGATTTCATAAATCTGGGAGATTTCTTGAAAAAATAGTCATGCAGAAATGTGAAGAAATTAAAATTGTGATAATCACTTTTAAAAAAATTCTAGGTCTGTATTTAGTTCTCAAATAATTTGACCTTAAAATCATCATTAGATGGTTTTAATTATTTGTAATGTATATTTTGAGTTTCTAATACTTGCATTAAAATAAGAGGTCCACTGAATACTCATCGTTTTAATAAAGTCAATCTACTGACCAAGAAGGAGATACATCTCTAAGAAAAGGAAACACAACACCAGGGGCAAGAAACACCCAAGACGAATCTTTTTTCTGTTATGTAAACCAGGTGTAAGTGGCTGATCTTGGAATAGACTCTGACAAGCGGTGGTCATGATACCAAATTGTGATTGTTTCACACATAACTTTCAGAGTGTTACCACAGAGATAGTACATTAAATGCTAAGAATTGTTAGTTATGTTTTTGTTATTTCTTTTAAATCTTAAACTCTTTTCCTAAGGCAAACACTGTTAATTAATATAATCAAAATCCCTTTCCTTCCTCAATCACATGTATAATATATTCCCTTTATTTATTACTGTGACTTGGTCTCACTGCTGTCCATGAAGAAGTCAATTTGATAATATAATTCATTTCCCTCCTTGTATGCTTATTAATAAACCTGGTTTTTATTTATTTAGTATTTTGGGGGGGAATCTATAACTGAATACCTATATACATGTATTGCTTTTATGATTAAAAACTTTACTTTCTAAGTTAAAGATGTTAGTCCTTTCTTTTTACAAATGATTGGCATGTGCACGATGAATATATTTCCTGGCATAATCTATAATTCTGAATCTAAAGGTATTTCAGTGGTATTAGAGGGTGGTCATCCTGATGTGATTGTGGAAGGAAGACGGTTTCACGAAAGGATTGATCTTTAAGAATGAAGTGGTCAGGAACAAAAGTCATATGCAAAGGTTGCCAAAGACTTTGCTTTATAAGAAAAGTCAGAGTTGAATTCTTGTTTTGATATTCTGGCATCTTCGTTACAAACAACACGTGCTAAGTAATTTTGAAAATTTCCCTCAGTTTGGAATTAGATTAAGAAAAATAAATGACAAATTTATATTATATTAGGACTATTTCAATATTTACTTTAAAAGCCAAGTGAAAGGTGTAGTTAAATAAGCAGCTAAACTAATTCAGGAGGAAAAAATCTTTGCTTTAATTATATGAATATTTCATTACCTAATCAGTATTTTTACTATATTTTCTTTCTTCTTTTGCTTATTTTGGTCTCATTTTAGTTTCACATGAATTTTAGTTATTATGATGTTAGAGAACGTGGAATAAAGGAGTACGTAAAATTTATTCCTCTGGAAACTTCACTCCTAACCCTGAAAGAAAACTTTACTATGCTTTTCTCTTACACAGATTAGATAAGGATACTGTGCAATTTGAACTTAAAGGAGTCATATTTATAATAATTAAATAGAATTTGCTACTTATAAGCTATGCATGATGACACGTGCTGCAAATCTTGTCCATTGTCCATTATACCTCTATACTAACGTGGAATAAGCATACTTTAGTTTTTGTAGGTAGATAAGTGACATAGAATCAAAATGGAAAATTAAGTAATTACATCCTTCAATTTTTTTAAGTTTAGAGTGACTAGGAATAGTACTTTCAAGTCAGAAGGTAAGATGGTGAAAGAATAGTATCTTCGGGGTTTTTTTGTACATGGACTAGCTATTTCATAATTATGATGAATCCAACTATTTCCATTTTGTCTTTGTTCAAATTGGCCAAATAAAAGATTCTACCATATTTTATTCCTATAGCTTTGACGGTCAGGTCCAAATATAATGTTGAATCAAATGTTCTAGGTACAAATTTCCTGGTCCAATTTTAAAGACACATCCACATTTGGTGGGAAATACCTAACAGAAAGGACATAAACAAAATATCAAACTAATTAACATTTTATTAATTGTTCATAATTTTTATAAGAAGAGTCTTCTTTAATGAACGTTATTTGTCTTAAATTTTGACAAACTATTTCTGTAATTTAAAAACACCCACAAAACAATAAAAAGCATGAACACATTAATCTAGCATGTCTTAATTTAGAATCAATATTTACTTAGTCTATGATTATTGCCAGTCCTGACATTGTGTGTGCTAACACATTGGAACTCATTCCCATATATGTTTTATTCTTCAATCAGTCTTAAGTATTTCATTTTCAAAATTATGGGGATTAAGAATCAAAAACTTGTCTAGAGGTTAAGAAGAGAAACTTTAGGTAAAGCAAACATCCTTGGAATGCATAATAGAAGATGCAGGAAAGAAAGTCTGGGCTTTCAACCTCTGCTTTAGGATACTCTGTAAGAAGGAAGGGAAGCACACAGTTATATAGGCAAAGTTAAACCCTGGGTTTGATGGAATGGGGTTTAGAAATGAAACCTACCCACAATTGTGCCTGACCCTCCCACTCCATCTCAAACATTCAAGTTACTTTCTGTTCTGAGACCCTAGTGGGAAAAGGGAATCAAGACAAAGAGGTAGGAAGAAGGTGTCAGGTAATTAGAAGAGCATTGATCATTTTTACAGAGAATCAAAAAACAACAACAAAAAAAGCAGAAAAAAAGAGTGAATATCTCTCCTAACAGTAGTAAATAAAACAAAGCAAACATATTTACAGGGGCTTGTTGAGTTGTGGAGAGGAAGGTCCAAACAGAAAGGGAAGTGAAAACAATCACACACTGATTAATCCTAAAGTCAGATTTGCAAATATGTTGGTGGCAATACCTAAAGTGTGACCTTTATTTTATTTTTCTGAATGTAAAAATACGGCTTAAAAATGTTTTTCTCCTCTTTCTATTTTTACAACTCTATTTTTCTTACAATGTCTTAAGTTTTTAACCACTTTTTTTTTTTTACTAAGTTTTTCTGGGAAATGGATGAAGGAATGGAGTGGTGGCAAGTAGGTGGGTAGCAATAAACAAGTATTTTTTTCTGTAATCTAAACTTAAGTGTACTCAGTTATTTGAGGCTCTGAAGTGTTAATATACAAAATTATTAGGAAAAGTAAAAGAAAAATACATAGAATTTACATGTTCTTTATGTTAGCTCTTTAAACGTAATTTTTGTAGTGAATTTTATAGTATATTTATAGTATAAGTGACTTTAGCTTTTGACATTAGCTCCAAGTTACTGTCTGCAAGTGTTTTTCCATACATTGGTTACATTGGTAATGTCTTTGTATTTCCATATTCTGTGGTGTCTGTTTTCCTCTTTTGTTTTCTTTTGTTTTGCTTTTCACTCTTCTGTGTGCTTGCTTCATTTAACCTTAGGTGTGTATACTCACTTTGTATGGTCTGTTTGTTACTGACTGGTCTTTGCAATCCACTTCCTGTAAATTTGCTACAGTAAGAGAAATGCTACAATAAATAATATCCAAATGACAAACTTTAATATAAGTAATTTCTCATTCACATCACAGTCAATGCAGGTCAATAGGAGCGGGGGTGGGTAGGGGCTGGGTTGGAGGGGGTTCATTCTTTGCATCACACAGTTGGGCAGAAACAGTTCCTTCTGTCTCGTGCTTCTGCCCCTCCCAAAAGGTGTCACGGGTATTCACTAAGCCCTATGTATCAGGCCCTTAGATGAGAAGAGAGAATAAGGATCTTAATAATCACATAACCAGAAATGATACCCATCACTGCTACCTAAGCCAATTAATATGGACCAGCCACTGGGCTCCTCTTACATACCAGGGAAACTGGGAAATGTAGTCTGGTCACATACCCAAAGGAAAACTAGACCACAAATACTGGTGAGCACTTGCAGAATCTGCTGAAGCTATAATCCTGATCTTTTCTTTTCTCTATACCCTTTGAATATTCCATGAAGTTGTCCAATGTATGCGCCTTTAGGAAACTATAAATAAATACAATTGTGCAAGTGTATTTAGCTATTAGTCTTCATATTCTATGTGGACCATCATAATATCCTTTAAGCAATAATTATTCTAATTAATAATCTATTCCATTATAATATTTCCCCCCAAATCCATGTTCTTTGTCACAAGTAATATCATCCAGAGACTTTCTTTTTCAGTAATAATTTAATTACTCAAATTTCATACATGTATTACATGATGCCTAATTCTTTTTTTGAAAAGGAGGATGAATAATAGAATTATATTTGGTTTTTGTTAAAAAGAATGTCCTTAGAACTCTTAATTATGTCTTTAAAAAGTCAAGATATTACCCTTAAGCTCTTGTTTGTCTTTTCACAAAGGAAAAAAATTATTTTGAATTTTGAAAAGTAATCTCTTTATTCCCTATGCTGATGATGAAATTCAAAAAGCAAAAAAAAAAAAAAAAAAACCATGAGAGAGTAATTCTACATTTCTTAATATGAATTGCTTTTAACCTAACTTAGCTCTTCTACATTTTAGACCTAGAGTATGAGTTTATTGCCTCATTACACAATAAAGCAAAACTGAACTAGAGAAAGGAATGAGTGAGTGTTGGAGAAGAGTTTGTAGGCTCAGGTTTGAATCTAGCTTACAAAAAAGACAGAATGTAGGAGGTCATGTTGAAAAGAAATCAAGTAGGTAGACAGAAACTTGGGCTTAGCAGGGATGTTGTGAACATCCCAGAAGGGTTTCTTGAAAAAATTAAGAGATTTTTATAAGATTTTTGACTGCAAGATAAAGATCAAAATAACAAACTCAGTAACAAACAAGCAATTTTATTTAATTAAAAAATTATGTAGCAAAAGATAATTTTTGAATAAACCATAAATTGACAGAAAAATAGTAATGTGGTACATATGGAAATTAAAATATGTGTGAAAGAAATATTTACAGAGCCAGTGTAGCCATGAGATATAAAACTAGTGGCTGTCAGGGTTAAATTCATACCAAATGTGATATTTTACAAATGCAGGAAATTTAGTTATCAAATTAGGAGCGGCAGCTAGTGACTGAACTAATTAAGCAGGATCTCCATAAGCAATTTACTTCATTAAAGGTTTGTGGTTTTATATCTGCCTCAAAATTATTCAGTACCTATTTTAAATAATAAAAGACAAAAATCAAGTTTAATTGGCATTTTAATAGAAAGCATATCAATTAAAATTATCTATGATAAAAAAGACTCCTCCTAAAACAACTATTGTTTAAAGTCTAGCAGCTCTATTTGTTATCAACTTGAAAGAACAAAATGGAACCGAATTTGATAGTAACATGGGGTGTGGGAAATTCAACAGAGGCCCTCAATCTTCATCAACTAATTACACAGAGCATTTGGATTAATTAACTGGTATTGTTATCTATGTTACGACTAATTTATTTCATTAATTTTATAAGCTAATGCTTTTGCCATGTACTGTTGTTATTCCCCAAACCTCTTCTATTGCCTCATTCTGTGGAATGAGACAATGCATTCTATCTGGAATTAAATAATCCAATTCAAATCATGGTTCTGCTTCTTATTAGTTGTGTGATTTTGAGAAATTTCTTATATAATCCTCAATTGTGCCAATAAGTAAAGCAAGAATAATAACAGAATTTATGACAATGAAAAGAGAGAACACATTCAGAGTATAGCACTAGCCCCATAGTAAGTGCTCTGTACAGGTAAACTATTACCACTTTCTGTTTTTATTGTTATTATTACTATTACTATTGCTCTGGTCTCAGATGTCACGGGATATCTGAAAGTATAAAGTTAGTATGAGGGATTAGTATTCAATCTAACATTCAACAAAACCAAATTTTGAATGCAAAATAGAGATAATGAAAATGCTTATATGATTAATATTTGTAGTAAGATAGAGCAGAAGGATTAGTTTCTGATTGATTTCATAAGAGAACAGCAAAACTCAGTTCCCACACATGAGCTATTATTTAGGACATGTATAAAAGATGTGTTATGGAATCTTAACTACCATCTTTAAGTAAAACATCTTTGCTACATCCAAGATATTGTCTTACTTCCATTGTTTTCTATTTCTCATACCTCGAATTTCCAAAATCTCTGGTGAAAATTCACTCTTTTCTGATGAGTCTTACTGAATTTTAATCACATTCTTATTAAAATTCAGTAGTTAGTATTCATGTTATTTACTTTCCTGGACTTGTGCATTTTTCTTTATCCGTTTGGCAAAATTTGACAACAATTTAGAGGGCACTATATTACTATATATGTTACTAGTCCAGTGTTGGGTACACAATAGCTGCTCCCCATAAGTCATAGGCTGGCAACCATCTCCAAGATTTGAGCTGAAAAATTCCTCTACAGGCCTACTGCAATATTTGAAATCTCACTATCAGAGTTTCCTTTCCTAGGTAATGTGACATGATTCCAGTTGCCTGATTTTATTTGCAGATGAAGGAGTAAAACATCAGTCTCTTACCACCCACTGCTATCTTCACTTGAATTAGTTGTGAGGATAATTCTAAAGTGAGATCAAGAATTAGAAATAGAATTGGCTGTACATACACTTTTGGTGATAACAGTACAGAGAAGTGATATAGTCACAAAAGGTGACCCTGAATGGACAGAGAGTGAAAAAGCTAAGTCACCTCACACCACTGCAAAGGAGATATTTCTTCAGGGCATGGGATCATGTAATCATTGTAATTATGTTCTGTGTAAGCCCTTCAATGTATTTTCCTTTTGATTATTTGGGAGCTTCTTGATAGAGAAAACATTTGTTAGTTCCTCAAATAGCTACTGCGTGCGTATCACATACCATTTAGTCCTTCAGCCTTCCTTGAAGAGTTCCATGTTTCAGGCAATAACATGGAAGCAGCAGGATCTAGGGGGTAAATATCAAACATGGAGATCTCTGCCTTAACTAAATTCAGACAGTATATTTTCACCTTTGCTTTACCATCTAAAAATAGAAATAAAACTTACCTTACACAATAAATCTAAATAAGATTATTGGTGATAATAGTTTGAGAAATAAGAAAGTTCTCCATGAATCTGCAGTATATGAGCTGAGGGTTCAGGAAGTATTAGAAAGAAGTGTGTTTAGCGTTAGATGGATACCAGTGGTAGGAAGTTCCACCCTGAGAACTCATTCCCCTCCATTACCTCAATGGATAGGGGAAAAGTTATTCTCATCTATATCCAGTGTCCTCATAACCTGGAATTGGAGACTACATTAGTTTGCTAGGGCTGCCATAACAAATACCAGGGACTGGGTGGCTTAAACAACAGAAATTAGTTTTCTCACAATTCTGGTAGCTAGAAATCTGAGGACAAGATGTTGGCAGAGTTGGTTTCTTCTGAGCTCCCATCTTCCTTCTCTGCATGTTGGTGTAGTAATCTCTTCTTAGGTGAACACCAATCGTATTGGATTAGAGCCCACCCATAGGATCTCTTTTAATTCTAATTACCTCTTTAAAGGCCCTATGTCCAAATACAGTCACATTCTAAAGTACTAGGGGTTAGAGCATCAACATATGAATTTGGTTAGAAGGGTGGGGGAAAGATACAATTCAGCACAAAATAGAGAGGGAAATAGAGAAATCTCTAGATTCTTCTCTTATGTATTTTTTGAATGTCCTAAAGAAATATTCCTCTTGTTCCAAAGCTCTCACTTTTTTCTGAAATATAAAATAATACAGCACTAAAAGAAAAAATAAAATAATTTATATGTCATACCCCTCTTCCTCAGCCATTGGGGGCGACTATTAGGTAATGTGGTAAGAGGGGTGACATATTACCCTACAGTTAGGAAGATAATTATTCCTTTCTTCATCCAGAGCAACCTAATTCTGTTAACAGAGCCATGTAGATTGGCAAAATATGAGAGTGCACGTGAATCAAATAAAAAAGTCAAGGCAATTTTTTTTTTTATCCTGAGTATGGCTTCTACTATTAATGTTTCAGAAATATATTATTTGCCTTTTCATCAATTCACACTTGTCTTTGTCCCTGCATAATTTATACATATAAAAGGATAAGAGTATAGCTATTTTCCTAAAGCTGTGTTGCCCAAGTGTGTACCACAGGTACAAAATGTTTCCTTTTTCTCCTCCTGTTGTTTCAACACTATTTAATGACTAAAAACTGAATACCAAGGAAAATCAAGAGCACTTAAGGCCCAATTCATAAAAAAATGATGCAAGCCATTTATGCACAAATGTTGCCACTTTCATATGGAAACAAGGTACATAAAGAAGTCTCCTTTGTGATTCATAAACCCTCTTTAAAGTAATTTTGTTGCTCAGTTTTGTACCTCAGGAGAGCAAAACTCCAAAAGAGAGAAGTAAGAAAGAAAAGAAAACCTACAGATATGCTTACGGTCCTGTTTGCATAAAAAGCCACAGCAAGCCTCTTATACAATATTAATTAAACATATATTAGACAGTGGTGTGTGGACTGTATAGTCATTACCCACTTTAGTCAAGACTATAAAATATCTCTGAATGCAGCCAAGAATATAAAATAGAAAATATTCAAAAACACACACAGTGCTCACTCTCTGTCTTTCAGATGGGCCCAGACTCTTTATCATTCTGAGTTGATTTGCCTACATATATTCCAAGAGAATAAAGTGCTAGTATAAATACTCAGACTCCATGTCCAGTCTTTTTATTGTCTACCCTGGAAAGTTAGAAATAATTTGCTTAGACTATGTCTAAGTATAAAGGTTACTGAGTCTGATGTTTGCTTTCTACGAATGCTAACACTTTAGATGCATTCAAGTGATGTGACTGACAGAAAGGGTTTTCCATGTCAGACATGAATCCATTATTACTGACCATGACAGGATTCAATATTATTATTCAGGAGCCTAAAAACCAAAGCCAACAAAACTCCAATCACTTCATATTCGAAATAAATGAGAACTTTGTATACTTCCACTCATTGTGGTCAATGTCACCATTCACTGACATTTCAAATCAACAGCCTTCACAATTCCAGAATAAGAAAATACAAACTGTGGTGAAACCAGAGAGTTGACACTGCACGCAACACCTTTGGAGGGAGACCTTCAAGACAGCAGAGGAGTAAGACAAGGAGATCACCTTCCTCCCCACAAATACATCAGAAATACATCTACATGTGGAACAACTCCTACAGAACACCTACTGAACGATGGTAGAAGACTTCAGACTTTCCAAAAGGCAAGAAACTACCCACATACCTGGCCGTGTGGCTGACAGGGTATTGGTGCTCTGGCCTGGTATCAGGCCTGTGCCTCTGAGGTGGGAGAGTTGAGTTCAGGACATTGGTCCACCAGAGACCTCCCAGCTCCATGTAATATCGAATGGCAAAAGCTCTCCCAGAGATCTCCATCTCAACACTAAGACCCAGCTCCACTCAACAACCAGCAAGCTACAGTGCTGGAGACTCTATGCTAAACAACTAGCAAGACAGGAACACAACCACACTCATTAGCAGAGGGGCTGCCTAAAATCATAACTAGGTCACAGACACACCACCAGATGCAGTCCTGTCCACCAGAAAGACAAGATCCAGTTCCCTCCACCAGGAAGCCTACAAAACCCACTGAACCAACTGGGGGCAGACACCAAAAACAATGGGAACTACGAACTTTCAGCCTGCAAAAAGAAAACCCCAAACACAGTAAGTTAAGCAAAATCAGAAGACAGAGAAACACACAGCAGATGAAAGAGCAAGGTAAAAACCCATCAGACCAAACAAATGAAGAGGAAATAGTCAGTCTACCTGAAAAAGAATTCAGAGTAATGATAGTAAAAATGATCCAAAATCTTGGAAATAGAATGGAGAAAATACAAGAAATGTTTAAGAAGGATGTAGAAGAACTAAAGAGAAAACAGACAATGATGAACAACACAATAAATGAAATTAAAAATTCTCTGGAAGGAATCAAGAGCAGAATAACTGAGGAGAAGAATGGATAAGTGACCTGGAAGATAAAATACTGGAAATAACTACCACAGAGCAGAATAAAGAAAAAAGAATGAAAAGAATTGAGGACAGTCTCAGAAACCTCTGGGACAACATTAAACACACCAACATTTGAATAACAGGAGTCCCAGAAGAAGAAGAGAAAAAGAAAGGAATGAGAAAATATTTGAAGAGATTATAGTTGAAAACTTCCCTAATATGGGAAAGGAAATAGTCAATAAAGTCCAGCAAGCACAGAGAGTCCCATACAGGATAAAAACAAGGAGAAACATGCCAAGACACATATTAATCAAACTATTAAAAATTAAATACAACGAAAAAATATTAAAAACAGCTAGGGAAAAACAATAAATAACATACAAGGGAATCCCCATAAGGTTAACAGCTGATATATCAGCAGAAACTGTGCAAGCCAGAAGGGAGTGGCATGATATATTTAAAGTGATGAAAGGGAAACACCTACCACCAAAATTACTCTACCCAGCAAGGATCTCATTCAGATTCGATGGAGAAATTAAAAACTTTACAGACAAGCAAAAGCTAAGAGAATTCAGCACCACCAAACCAGCTTTACAACGAATGCTAAAGGAACTTCTTTAGGCAGGAAACACAAGAGAAGGAAAAGACCTACAATAACAAACACAAACTAATTAAGAAAATGGTAGTAGGAACATACATATCAATAATTACCTTAAATCTAAATGGATTAAATGCTCGAACCAAAAGACATAGACTAGCTGAATGGATACAAAAACAAGACCCATATATATGCTGTGTACAAGAGACCTACTTCAGACCTAGAGACACATACAGACTGAGAGTGAGGGGAAGGAAAAGATATTCCATGCAAATGGAAATCAAAAGAAAGCTGGAGTAGCAATTCTCATATCAGACAAAATAGACTTTAAAATAAAGACTATTACAAGAGACAAAGAAGGACACTACATAATGATCAAGGGATCAATACAAGAAGAAGATATAACAATTGTAAATATTTATGCACCCAACATAGGAGCAACTCAGTACATAAGGCAAATGTTAACAGCCATAAAAGGGGAAATCGACAGTAACACAATCATAGTAGGGGATTTTAACACCCCACTTTCACCAACGGACAGATCATCCAACATGAAAATAAATAAGGAAACACAAGCTTTAAATGACACATTAAACAAGATGGACTTAACTGATATTTATAGGATATTCCATCCAAAAACAACAGAATACACTTTCTTCTCAAGTGCTCATGGAATATTCCCCAGGATGGATCATAACCTGGGTCACAAAACAAGCCTTTGTAAATTTAAGAAAGTTGAAATGATATCAAGTATCTCTTCTGACCACAACACTATGAGACTAGATATCAATTACAGGAAAATTCTGTAAAAAATACAAACACATGGAGGCTAAACAATACACTACTAAATAACCAAGAGATCACTGAAGAAATCAAAGAGGAAATCAAAAAATACCTAGAAACAAATGACAATGAAAACAAGATGACCCAAAACCTATGGGATGCAGCAAAAACAGTTCTAAGAGGGAAGTTTACAGCAATACAATCCTACCTGAAGAAATAAGAAAAATCACAAATAAACCATCTAACCTTACACCTAATAGAACTAGAGAAAGAGGAACAAACAGAACCCAAAGTTAGTGAAGGAAAGAAATCATAAAGATCACAGCAGAAATAAATGAACTAGAAACAAAGAAAACAGTAGCAAAGATCAATAAAAATAAAAGCTGGTTCTTTGAGAAGATAAACAAAATTGATAAACCATTAGCCAGAGTCATCAAGAAAAAAAGGGAGAAGACTCAAATCAATAGAATTAGAAAAGTAAAAGGACAAGTAACAATTGACACTGCAGAAATACAAAGGATCATGAGAGAGAGATTACTACAAGCAACTATATGCCAATGAAATGGACAACCTGGAAGAAATGGACAAATTCTTAGAAAAGCACAACTTTCCGAGACTGAACCAGGAAGAAATAAGAAATATAAACAGACCAATCACAAGCACTGAAATGAGACTGTGATTAAAATTCTGCCAACAAACAAAACCCCAGGACCAGATGGCTTCAGAGGTAAATTTTGTCAAACATTTAGAGAAGAGCTAACACATATCCTTCTCAAACTCCTCCAAAATATAGCAGAGGGAGGAATACTCCCAAACTCATTCTACCAGGCCACCAACATCCTGATACCAAAACCAGGCAAAGGCATTACAAAAAAAGAAAACTACAGGCCAATATCACTGATGAACATAGATGCAAAAATCCTCAACAAAATACTAGCAAACAGAATCCAACAGCACATTAAAAGGATCATGCAGCATGATCAAGTGGGGTTTATCCCAGGAATGCAAGGATTCTTCAGTATATACAAATCAATCAATGTGATACAACGTATCAACAAATTGAAGGAGAAAAACCATATGATCATCTCAATAGATGCAGAAAAAGCTTTTGACAAAATTCAACAACGATTTATGATAAAAACCCTCCAGAAAGTAGGCACAGAGGGAACACACTTCAACATAATAAAGGCCATATATTACAAACCCACAGCCAATATCATCCTCAATGGAGAAAAACTGAAACCTTTTCCAGTAAGATCAGGAGTAAAACAAGGTTGCTCACTCTCACCACTATTATTCAACATAGTTTTGGAAGTTTTAGCCACAGCAATCAGAGACAAAAAAGAAATAAAAGGAATCCAAATTGGAAAAGAAGAAGTAAAACTGTCACTGTTTGTTGATGACATGATACTATACATAGAGAATCCTAAAGATGCTACCAGAAAACTACTACAGCTTATCAATGAATTTGGTAAAGTAGCAGGATACAAAATTAATGCACAGAAACCTCTTGCATTCCTATACACTAATGATGAAAAATCTGAAAGGGAAATTATGGAAACACTCCCATTTACCATTGCAACAAAAAGAATAAAATACCTAGGAATAGACCTACTGAGGGAGACAAAAGACCTGTATTCAGAAAACTATAAGACACTGATGAAAGAAATTAAAGATGATACAAGTAGATGGAGAGATATACCATGTTCTTGGATTGGAAGAATCAACATTGGGAAAATGACTATACTACCCAAAGCAATCTACAGATTCAATGCAATCTCTATCAAGCTACCAATGACATTTTTCACGGAACTAGAACAAAAAATTTTCCAATTTGTATGGAAACACAAAAGACCCCGAATAGCCAAAATAATCTTGAGAAAGAAAAACGGAGCTGGAAGAATCAGTCTCCCAGATTTCAGACCATACTACAAAGCTACAGTAATCAAGAGAGTATGGTACTGGCACAAAAACAGAAATATAGACATAGATATTGATCTATAAAAATATAGATCAAAGGATAGAAAGCCCAGAGAAAAACCCACTCACTTATGTTCAACTTATTCTTGATAAAGGAGGCAAGAATATACAATGGAGAAAAGACAGCCTCTTCAATAAGTGGTGCTAGGAAAACCGGACAGCTACATGTAAAAGAATGAAATTAGAACACTCCCTAACACCATACACAAAAATAAACTCAAAATAGCTTAAAGACCTAAATGTAAGGCCAGACACTATAAAACTCTTAGAGGAAAACATAGGAAGAACACTCTTTGACATAAATCACAGCAAGATCCTTTTTGACCCACCTCCTAGAGAAAGGGAAATAAAAACAAAAACAAACAAGTGAGACCTAATGAAACTTAATAGCTTTTGCACAGCAAAGGAAACCATAAAAACGAATATCCAATCCACCGAATGGGAGAAAATATTTACAAACAAAGCAACTGACAAAGGATTAATCTCCAAAATATACAAGCAGCTCATGCAGCTCAATAACAAAAAAACAACCCAATTCAAAAGTGGGCAGAAGACCTAAATAGACATTTCTCCAAAGAAGATATACAGATTGCCAGCAAACACATGATAGGATGTTCAACATCACTAATCATTAGAGAAATGTAAATCAATACTACAGTGAGGTGTCACCTCACACCAGTCAGAATGGCCATCATCAAAAAATCTACAAACAATAAATGCTGGAGAGGGTGTGGAGAAAAGGGAACCCTCTTGCACTGTTAGTGGGAATGTAAATTGATACAGCCACTATGGAGAACAGTATGGAGTTTCCTTAAAAAACTAAAACTAGAACTACCATAGGACCCAGCAATCCCACTACTGGGCATATACCCTGAGAAAACCATATTTCAAAAAGAGTCATGTATCACAATGTTCAATGCAGCACTATTTACAATAGCCAGGACAGATGAATGGATAAAGAAGATGTGTCACATTTATACAATGGAATATTACTTAACCATAAAAGAAATGAAACTGAGTTATTTGTAGTGAGGTGGATGGACCTAGCATCTGTCATACAGAGTGAAGTAAGCCAGAAAGAGAAAAACAAATACCATATGCTAGGACATATATATAGAATCTAAAAAAAAAAAAAATGGTTCTGAAGAACCTAGGGCCAGCACAGCAATAAAGATGGAGATGTAGAGAATGGACTTGAGGACACGGGGTGGGGGAAGGGTAAGCTGGGACGAAGTGAGAGAGTGGCATGGACTTATATACACTACCAAATGTAAAACAGCTAGTTAATGGGAAGAAGCTGCATAACAGAGGGAGATCAACTTGGTGCTTTGTTGACCACCTAGAGGGGTGGGATAGGGAGGGTGGGAGGGAGATGCAAGAGGGAGGAGATATGAGGATATATGTATATGTATAGCTGATTCACTTTGTTATAAAGCAGAAACTAACACACCATTGTAGATCAATTATACTCCAATAAAGATGTTAAAAAAAACAAAATTAAAAAAAAGAAAATTCAGACTGTGCCCCATGGCAGTTGTATCAATGAAAATTGTGATGAAAATTGAAATCTGTAGAGAAACAGTATATATTAGGCATTATGTATTTGTTATGCTTCTTTCCCACTCTGTGTTCCAGCCACACACATACGTAGTCCCAGATCCATTCTCTGTCTGTTGCAGTCCTGTTCTATGCCCAGGGAGGCTAACCTAGAAAGTGGCATCCATTTAAGTTCTGCCAATGGGAATTACTGACAAACAATGAGGGGCTGGAGGAGAAAGGGTTTGGGGTCTTTCTTCCTCACTGCTTGCCTTCTCCAGGGCTGTGAATATGTCTGTGGTCCCTCAGTGAGCACAGCTCCTGTTGGCTGGTACTCCTCTAGGGCTCACCTCTTACTGGGCTCTGGGAACAACCCATTCCTTCCTTGTTCCCTCAGTCCTTAGAGTGAGGACTTCTTTCTGCTGCCAATCTGGAAGTGCCTGCTTATCTCTTCTTGACTCCCTCAACCTTGTCACATTTGTAAGTCATCCTTTCTTAAATATTTTTGTGGGAGTAAATTCTGGAGGATTTCTGTGTTCTGTGGGAATTTTAACTGATAGACATTCAAGATGTTATGTTTCTAATTGATTTCTATTTCTGTATGACTAGTGTGTGGTTAGTGTGTAATTGCTGTATTTATTTTAACTTTGTATGGCTTATGCTGTAAATTCCAGGTTGAACATATCTGAGGCCCTTATTCTACAGCACTTTAGCCACAATTACACAAAACTGAGGTTAGAGTCTATTGATCTCTGAGTAAGCAATGAATACAGTTTGATAATCCAAATGTTTAATATATGTTTAATATTTAATATATGCTTAATCCTAATGTTTAATGCCAGTGTTTGACGATTGGATTGAACATCAATTTATTCACTTAACAAAATCTTATTGATTGACTACACTTGTAAAGCATTTTGTAAGGACAGTAGATGAGTAGGATACTTAGATATTTAATATCAGTGCTGCTGTTAATAATGGCAACCACTATTGTAAGAACTATAACACTTAACGAATGCTTTCTGTGTGCTAGGCGTGTGCCTTTAGCTTATTTAAACGTAGCACATCCAAATTAAGTAAGTAGTATAGTATTGTTTTCATCCTTTTACAATGAAGTTGTTAGAGCCCAAAGAAATTATAAAAGTTGCCCAAGGTCACTCAGCAGACAACTAGCAGAACTGGAGCTTGTTCCCATAACAGTTTTTTTTTTTTTAACATCTTTATTGGAGTATAATTGCTTTACATTGTTGTGTTAGTTGCTGCTGTATAACAAAGTGAATCAGCTATATGCATACATATACATATATCACCATATCCCCTCCCTCTTGCATCTCCCTCCCACTCTCCCTATTCCACTCCTCTAGGTGGTCTCAAAGCACAGAGCTGATCTCCCTGCGCTATGCAGCTGCTTCCCACTAGCTATTTTACATTTATTTGGTAGTGTATATGTGTCCATGCCACTCTCTCACTTCGTCTCAGTTTACCCTTCCCCCTCCCCATGTCCTCAAGTCCATTCTCTATGTCTGTGTCTTTATTCCTGTCCTGCCCCTAGGTTCTTCAGAACTTTTTTTTTTTTTTTAGATTCCATATATATGTGTTAGCATACAGTATTTGTTTTTGTTTTTCTCTTTCTGGCTTACTTCACTCTGTATGACAGACTCTAGGTCCATCCACTTCACTACAAATAACTCAATTTTGTTTCTTTTTATGGCTAAGTAATATTCCACTGTATATATGTGCCACAACTTCTTTATCCATTCATCTGTTGATGGACATTTAGGTTGCTTCCATGTCCTGGCTATTGTAAATAGAGCTGCCATGAACATCGAGGTACATGACTCTTCTTGAATTATGTTTTTCTTAGGGTATATGCCCAGTAGTGGGATTGCTGAGTCATATGATAGTTCTATTTTTAGTTTTTTAAGGAACCTCTGTACTGTCCTCCACAGTGGCTGTATCTATTTACATTCCTCCAACAATGCAAGAGGGTTCCCTTTTCTCCATACCCTCTCCAGCAATTATTGTTTGTATACTTTTTGATGATGGCCATTCTGACTGGTGTGAGGTGATACCTCGCTGTAGTTTTAATTTGCATTTCTCTAATGATTAGTGATATTGAGCATCCTTTCGTGTGTTTGCCTACAACAGTTTTGATTCTAAAACAAATCTCTTAGCCACCGTACCACCCTGGTGCTACTTAAAAGCAAACAAAAGCAAAACAAAACAAAGACACAATCATCTTTGGAAAATTCTGTGTCTTGCATGTACATTATTTTCTATTAGGGCTTTTTTTCTTAATATTTTATGAGTCTTATTTATTAAGGCTATTAAGCCATTGCTGTATCTATGGTAAATATTAGTTCCAGGTTTTTTAGGGAGTTACATTATAAATCTTTTCTATGTGGTAATTTCCCTTGCTTTTGTGCTAGAGAAGTTCTTACCCATTCAAAAATGTCTTAAGTGTGAACCTAAATGTTAGACTTTTCAGCCACTTATTTTATTTCTTGGAATTGATTTACCTATATGGTAAAAGCAGGTATTTAACCATGTTCCTTTCAAATTGTCAACATTGCCAAACTTTTAATTAAATAGCCATTCAGCCTCTTTTATAAAAGTCCTTTGACCATTTTTCTCTAAAGACAATGTGTTGGACCCTAAAGACACTGCTTCTCCTGAAGCCCGTCAAGTGGTGAATGTTTTCTTCTTAAATATCTCAGGTACTATAGGTATCGAGGATCCTTAATACTGCTTTCCAATCACTCTCTTCTTCTCTCCTTAAAGGATTCCAACCTGAATCTTATGCCATCAGTTTATTTCACCCATAATCCTCTCTTTTGCAAATACCTAAGAATTCTGAATCACTGCCCTTTACCATTTGAAGATTTAACACTTGCTTCACTATCATTCTCTCCAATTTGACCCTTGTCATAATTCTGGCTGATTCTACTGTCCATATAGATGATTACTCTAATACCATGGCCTTTCAGTTCCTTGATCTCTGCTTCTCTATCATTTTTGTCCTCAATCCTACTTCAGCCACTTATTCCCATAATACTTTTATAGAATTTATTACCAGTAATTGTAAATCCGGTATAATCTCAATTTTAAACCTTCTACCTTGCCATTATCAGCATCTGTCTTCACAACGCCTATCTTCAATTATTGTGCCTTTTCCTCCATTCTCCTGCTCTATTCTTTACCTTGCTTCTCAATCCACTTAGGAAATTGAATCAATTAGAAGTTATTTTTTACCTGCTTCTAGTACTATCTATCCACTTACTTGCTTCTACATTCTTTCCACTTATCAAGGATGAATTATCCATGAGCCTAACAAAAGCCAAACCTGTCATTAAATCTTATCCCTTCTTACTTCTTACGGACCTTGCTCTAGATATTCTCCCTTCTTTCTTGCGTAATCCTTTTTTTTCCTTTTTACTGAAAAAAATTCCTACAAATCTATCAAGTTGCTGTAGATCAATCTCATTCTAAAAATAAAAACCAAAAAACACCATCTTGGGTCTCTCTCTCTCCAGTTACTGCCTATTCTTGCCTTCCCTTTACAACAAATCTTTTTAAAAAGCCTATATTCACTGTCTTCAATTTCTCTACTCCTGTTCTCTTTTAAGCCTACTCCAATCACGTTTTTGTCTCCATCACAATATTTTGGCAGCTTTTAACTAAAGCATTAACGATTAATGCGTTGCTAAATCCAATGGAAATTTTTTTGTCCTTGCCTTTCTTGATCATCAGCAGCATTTAATTCAGCTGATGTCACTCTACACTCCTGGATGTTCTCCTGTGTCTTCATGGGCCCCGTTCCCATTTGTTCCTCATCTTTCAGTCCTCTCAGTCTATTGATGCATTATTTTTCATTCTCTAAATTCTAAGTGCCATCTTTACACTGATGCATTGCAAGTTAAATTTCTAGTCTGGATATTTCTTTCATACTCCAAGTCTGTATACTTATATTTCTAACTGCCTTGACACCTCCATGTATATACCTAGTAACTGAAATGTAAAGAACCCAGAATTTACCTTCCAATAATCCCCCAAAATAGTCCTTCCAGAGTTTTGCCAAGTTGTTACTGTGGGCCAGACCCTGATATAAGTATTTTGAAACTATGTGTCAATTTAAACCTCATAACAAGTCTTTGAGATAAGTATGATTATGCCCCAATTTTACATATGAAGAAACTGAGGCAGTAAGAGATAAATAACCTACCCAAGGCCATACTAGTGATTGAGCGAGAATCACAAATGCTGACAGTCTACCTTGTGAGATGGGGAGTTTAACAACTGCCTCATGCCACGTCTCATGGTTTCTCGCCTTGGAACCTGGGAATCTTCTTTTACTCATCCTAACCCTTTAGATGAAGTCACTCAGCAAATCCTACTAGTTCTTCTTAGAAATTTCTGCATATACTCAGAATCTGACCACTTTCTCAACACTTTCCCTATTACCAAGGACAAGTTGACGTAATTATAATGGTCTAAGGCAGCCCTGCATAATCTCCATATACCTAACCCACTCACTGTCATTTCCTCTGACCTCATCTCATACCTCCTCTCCTTGTTCATTCTATTCCAGGTGCACTGGCACTGGTCTTATTTTCTTCAAACACTCCAGACATGTTTACATATTAGGACTTTTTTTTTTGACCATTCTCAGATACTACCATGGCTCATTCTCTGAATATTTTTAGTTGTTTCTCAAATTTCACCTGTTTTTATAAAGGCTTTCACTGGACATTGTTTTCCAAAATCTGTCTTCCCCCAATTCCCCTCATCTTTGTTTCCTGCTTTATTTTTCTCTGTAGTATTACAAATGATATCCTTTAGTTATTAATCTTATTTATAAGGCTATCTCCCTGCACTAAAGTGTCAGCTACATGAGAGCATTTTCATTTTGGTTCATTACTATATTCTCAGCTCTTATAAGGGTACCTAGCACACAGTAGGAGCTAAATTAATATTTCTTGAAAGTATGACACATGGACTTTTTCATTGATATGTATTGTTTTTTCTATCAGGTTTTAAATTATTTTATGTAGGGTGTGTTTCAAAAGAAATTAAAATCTTTGGTCTGTGTCACACAATTTTCATTGTAATTTCATACTCTATTTCAATATATTATAAATTCTCTTCATGATGCTCACCATAACTAAGACTTTCTCTTTTGGGACTGCAGATGCTATTGCTTTTATCACAACCATAACATCTTCTTTTTTCAAAAAGTTTGGCTCACTGCATCTCTTAAATTCTGCTATGTAAAAATGATCTGCCCTTATTAATTTTCTCCAGAGTTTTCTACTCCTTTTCTTACTACCTACTTAAACCCCAAACCACTTAAATTTGATTTTTATTCCTAGGATTCCACCAAAACTGTCCTTTTTGATAACTCAGTCAATGATTTCTAGGTAACCATATGAAACGTACTGTTTTATTTCCTAATCTTACTTGATAATTCGGCAATATTCTTCAGAACTGATCCCTCACTTCTTTCTGAAATATTTTCAACCCTTAGCTTCTGTGAATTCATCAGTGTGCTTTTGGTTGTCCTCCTCCCTCATTGGTTCTCCATTTTGGTGCTCTTTTTCTGGCTTATTTTCCTGTCTTCCAGATAGAACAGCCCAGGATTGGATAATTGGTGTACTTTTCTTCATTATAACTATAGGTATAATTCAAATATTACCTGTTCTTATTAATTCTGGAATTTATATTTCTGGCTGGATCACCAAAATAAATACATCTAATTTCTTACTCAAGTCTCCGACTATTTCACAAATATCCTAAGCACAGCATATCCAAAACTGAATTGATGTTTTCCTCCCTCAAATTTTTCCTCCCAGTGTCCCTTATACCATCCAATGAACCCACTCCCAAATACTTAAGCCAGAATAATGGGAGGTATTCTCATTAATTCCCTATTTCTCACTAAGAAACTACCAATTCCTATAAATTCTGCCATCTCAATATTTTCTAAATACCTCCTTTTCTCATTTTTTCACTGCTGGTCTCTGGTCCAAATTCCTATCATTTTTCTCTTTGACAGTTGGAAGAGCATCCTAATTGATCAGTCTTCCTCCAGTTGTGTACCTCTCAGTGAATTCTTTATACAGCAGTCAGTGTGATCCTTTTAAAAATTAAAAATCTATCCATGTCGCTCCTGCTTTAAATTCTTTAATGAGACCCACTGTTCATGGAATAAAATATAATGTTTTTATTATAGTCGTTACCTGCCTCTCCAGCATTATGCTAGGCTACTCATCCCTTCAGAACTGAAGATTAAGAGATACTGTTTCCTTTTTCCAGTTCTGCCCACTAAGTTGTTTCTGAGTATAGGGCATTTGCATTTGCTTTTCATGCTTTCTAGAATCCTTGTACCATCACTGTAAGGTATTTCTCCAGTTGGTCTTAGATACATTTGTAAATAACCTTTTAATTTTATATTTCTTACCTATGGGGTCCACATATTTCTTTTTAGAAATTTGTCTATCTTCTATGTTTTGTTGCTTTCAAAGTATAGTCTTTTTCTCATGATAATTATAAAGTGATTATTACTGGCACGTAGAAAATCCTGTTAAACTTTATGCATCTATTATTCAATTATTTTTGCAAATTTTAAGGCACTTTTCATTGATTTTTCAGGAATTTTTGTATATAATCATTATTATTGGGGGCTCAATTTAAAAAATTAATTTGTGGGAAGTTTTGAATGCTTTGCCCTTTGCTTGCTTCTCAGTGCAATATTCAGATCAATATCACTTTTACAAAGTACAATGAGCAAAATAATATTTAAGAAATTAATATCAATTTAACAAATCCTTAATCACAATTTAAAACATTAGATAGTAGAATACACAGACCAAACAATTAAGTTTCAGTCACTTGAATTTTACAGGTTAGCATTAGTATATTACTTTATATTTTTTCTCTGCTATACACAGGTATACTTACACTAGAAACATTGAAAGAGGTGTATAGCCAGCTGGGTAAATCTTGAGTTTCCCTGAATTCCATCTTTTTCAGTCATCCTCCTTGTTTGTACCTTTTGTTTCAGATTCTAGCATTGACTTTACCCTCATGACAATATTAAATAATAATAATGATAAGTAGTATCCCTGACTTGCTTTTTATTTTAATGTGACCAGCTGAAGTTAGTCAAAGTAAAAATGATCTTGACTGTTAGTTTAGAAATATACTTTTAACATGTATATGATATATAGGCATTTTGTTTTGTTTTATTTTGTGTTTTAAAATCAGAGATGGTAATAAATATACCAAATGCCTTTCAGGCAGCTTGAAGTGATTTTGCTTTTCTACTCTTTGATCACTGGAAATGCTATATACTACTACTTGTTTCCAAGTATCACACTAGTTTTGAATTCCAGAACAAACACTGCTTATCCTTGGTTTGTTGAGTACATACTTTAGATTTCGTGTCCCTTTTTTATTTTTTTTTACATTTTTATTGGAGTATAATTGCTCTACAATGGTGTGTTAGTTTCTGCTTTATAACAAAGTGAATCAGTTATACATATACATATGTTCCTATATCTCTTCCCTCTTGCGTCTCCCTCCCTCCCACCGTCCTTAGCCCACCCCTCTAGGTGGTCACAAAGCACGGAGCTGATCTCCCTGTGCTATGCGGCCTTTTTACAAACAAAAAGATCTTTAGTTTTCTTTTTTGATAATTTTTTTCAGGTTCTGAAACATGTCTTTTAGTAACACTGTAACATGGATCATTATTTATTTCCGTATTTATGGCTGCTCTGAAATATAATAGCCATTTAACAAGTTAAGGCTGGGACCTGATTGTGTTGCTGACATATTCTGATATATAGATACTGATCAATAGGATATGACTCAACATAAATAAGTATTTCTTTGAAAATTTTTATGAATGCTCAAAAAAAACCTATCTGGATGCAGAAACTATATTTAAAAAATTGTTAGTATATATTTTTCAGTGTCTGTCATAGTTTCAGAGACTACTAAATCTTTCTATAATTTATGATTCAATTTTACAGATTTCAATATTCCCTAGATATTGATATTTTCATTTATTTTCAGGGTAATTCAAATTTGTTCTGTTTAACAATTTTTAATAAATTAATCACTTTCAAATGTATTCTTATATTCTTTTTATGTCTTCTAATATTTTATTTTTTTAAATTTTATTGATATAGTTGATTTACGATGTTGTGTTAGTTTCGGTGTACACAAAGTGATTCAGTTATACATATATATGAATATATATATTCTTTGTTTACATTCACTTCCATTATAAGTTATTACAAGATATTGAGTATAGTTCCCTGTGCTATACAGTAGGTCCTTGTTGGTTATCTATTTTATATATAGTAGTGTGTATATTTTAATCCCAAACTCCTAATTTATCCCTACCCCCTCCCCTTTGGTAACCATAGTTTATTTTCTATGTCTGTGAGTCTATTTCTGTTTTGTGAATAAGTTCATTTGTGTCATTTTCTTAGATTCCACACATAAGCGATATTTTATGGTATTTGTCTTTGTCTGATTTACTTCACTTAGTATGATAATCTCTACGTCCATCCATGTTGCTGCAAATGGCATTATTTCATTCTTTGTTATGGTGGAGTAATATTCCACTGTCTATATATACCACATCTTCTTTATCCATTCATCTGTCGATGGACACTTAGGTTGCTTCCATGTCTTGGCTACTGTAAATAGTGCTGCTATAAACATCGGGGTGCATGAATATTTTTGAATTATGTTTTTCTCAGGATATATGCCTAGGAGTGGGATTGCTGTATCATATGGTAACTCTATTTTTAGTTTTGTAAGGAACCTCCATACTGTTCTCCATAGTTGCTGCACCAATTTAGATTCTCACCAACAGTGTAAGAGGGTTCCTTTTCTCCACACCCTCTCCAGCATTTATTATTTGCAGACTTTCTTAATATTCTAAATTCATGTGTCCCCTCTAAATTAATTAATTTAATCTAATTAACTTAAAATTCAAGTTAATTTTAAATTTGCCAAAGTTTTGTGTATTTAATCTTTAAAATAATTTTAAGCAAGCTCTTGAAAGTGCATATCATGTCCATTGTTTTTCTGTGTTGTAATCATTATCTACTGTTTTCATCTGTACCATATTTTTTATTTTATTTAACTTTGATTTGTTATTAGACATTCAGAGAGACAGAGACTGTAATGAAGATATGAAGATTGATTCTCTTGGTCATTTTCACAAGATTAGCATCTGATAACTAAAACATGACTAAATCAAATAATTGTTTTTTAAAGTGTTAATAGTTAGAAAAAATAAAAACAGTTAAACTCATGCTATTAACCACATTATTTTTTTGCCACTAAGCAAAGATTAACTAACAAAGAGCCTATGGACATAATGTAGAACATTCGGGTAAAAGGCTACAAATTTCTCAATACACAAATTTCAAATTGTAGGTCAAATTAATACACTATCTAATATATTTTCCATGCCTAATATTTTCCATCTACACATTAAAAACCCAGGAAAATTAGAGAGACGTCATTTACTCAACTTTGTGGTACTAGGCATACTTAGATTCTCTACAACTGCCACTAAAGACTTGAAAGTTGAGTTTGGCATCAATCACCAATATTGTGACGGATATCGTGCATATTAGTTTTCCTAATTATGAAAACTGTGACACTTGAAAATGGTAATGAATATAGCAAACATCTAATTGCTTCTCTACCAACTGTAGGAATGTTTTATTTAAAGCAATTAAGAAATTGTGCTTTGACATGTTTCAAATTTCATCCATCTGCTTACATATGATTTCTGGGTGGATATATGAATATTAATAGCAACTCTGTAAACAGGTGCTACAATTTTTTTCTTTGTGAAACAATTTTGTCACATGTGCATAATCCTGGTCATTAATGACCTAAGTTTGTCGCTTGTTTACTACCTAGTAACTCAAATAGCAATGATGTCATTTATCCTATGGGTGGCATCTGCTCCCCACGTCATTGATATACACAATGATGTGTATGTATGTGTGACTATAATAATATATATATATGTGTGTATATATATATATACATATATATATATATATATATATTCTTAGGAACCATTTTTGTAACAAACAGCAACTGGAGTCCAGGGTGGGGAAGTCAGAATCTGAGAAATGGTAATTATCTTTCTATTTGTGACACAGATATGAGGATAATAAAAACACATTCATATTTATACACAAATTACACATTGGTTTAATTATCCCTATTTAATGAATTGTTTATTATAAACAGGTTTAGTGATATTCTCCTTGAAATATTGAGTGTATTGAGTCACAGATGAGATTTCAGAAATTTCTCTAATTATTTGAATGTATAAATTTGACATTCCTGACCTACATCCTTTTTTCCTATTTTTATGTTCCAGTTCAGCACAAAATATTTTTCAATGTTCATCTCAACCTTAATATCATTGTGAACTTGATCTATTTTATTATATATCATTTGGAACTATGTTCTAGTTATTTGCATATGGTTTCCTAGATCATTGGGTGTTATTTTGATTGGGCATAAGAGAGCATCTAAGAAAATACCATCCGATAATACACTGACAAAATTGTTCAACTATAAATGATGTAGGACAGTTAATTAGATAGAGGCTGAAATGTGAATGAAGGTCATACTTCATTCACACTGCCAAAAGAAGACTGGAGGAATAATTGAGAGATTCTATTACCATATTAGGACTGGAAGTCTTCAATGTTTAATCTATTAATTAGCTCCAACCAGTGCCCTTACATCATTTGACATTTAAGGAACTGACAGACACCACTAAACTGAGAGAAGATGAATGCAAACATAATGAATAATAAACTCAGAAATCTTCAGAAATAAGTGGCAATAAAAGAGATGTTTACTTAACATAGACATCTTATTCTTCTACTATGTAGCATGAAGGTAAAATATCGGGCATATTTAGGATTATGATTGCAAAGAACATAAAATTCAGGTCCCTGCCTTTAAGAAGCTTGCAGTCTACTCATTTGAAAACCCTAAGGAGTTTATAGTAGGAAAATATAAATTTGTAATGAATAAATTTTTCTAGAAATTACATAACAGTTTTTAGCTTTGTACCATGTATATAAACAAATATAATAGAAAAAATTGAATGTCAAGATGTCTTTATAAGTCACAAAATTTTATGGTGTAGCATAGCCTTCAGACAGACCTTTAAAAAGGAATAAAATATATCAGATTAAAGTACAATCAGTTTTCAATGAAAAGTGAATAGCGTTTGTCGAAGTATTAAATGCCAGGTAAAGAAAGAAATATTTGAAGCACTTTAAAAAATTACATTTACTAATAATTTTTAAAAACCTATGATTTCCACTATTACTTCCTAAAAATTGGAATAAATATGACAATATCCATTGGAATCTATACATTTTGAGAGAAGAGAGAAAAGGCAGTACAGATGTAGGATGATTGACAACTTTGGATCAATGTGATGATTGTATCAATTTCAGGTTTGCTGCTAACAATAGGTGTCTGACTGGACACCACTGACTTTATTAGGAAGTGGATGGAATATAATATACCTTGCAGTGCGTTAGTTGTTTGTGTTGATTGAATGAAAGACAAATTTCACATGGAGGAGGCTCTGAATCCCATCACTCTTGCAATTACATTGAACACCAGTGGAAAATGCCCTGTTGCTCCTGCAGTCTGCTGCAGATTAGTAGAATTTTTTCAAGCCATTGGCTTCCAGAATTCCACATGATTTCTTTTTCAATAAATTGACACGTTTAGATATGTATGCTTAATAGTAAGTTAAATAATTGAGTGTATAAAGCACGGACTGTGTCTTAATAGACCTGTCCATCTTTCTTTCCCACTCTAAGTATTCAATAGTGTTCATCAGCTGATGGGCCCACTGGCACTGGAATAGATGTAATTGCAATAAAATACATTTTATAAACTTTTTTCTCATATCTTAAGTGATGACATAAATAAAAAATATAGCAGTAAAAACAGTAGTGTTTGTAGCTGGGAATAAGATGAAAACTTTGAAGCCATTGAGAGTCGCAGCCCATATCTTCTTTGTGGCCAGTTTATAACATCTTTGCTCCAGTGTTCCAGGTAAGTGTTCTTTCTAAGAGTAAAGTAAATATACCATTTATTGGATTAATTTACCATAGTATGCAGCATAAACACCTTGTAAACAAAGCAAGATGTGAATTTTTTAAGTTTTTATTTTATCAGTTTAGTGCCATCAATGTTTATTTCCTACATGCTTGAGGACAATTGGGATTCTGGAAAAAAAAAAAACAGAAAACTAATCCGATTGAAGCGGTTTTCTAAGCAACTTTTTTTTAACCATTTATCAAACCTCTTTGCTCTGTTAGGCTTCACAAAATGACAAGGCTATTTTAGAGCCGTAAACCTCAATGCCCCGTGCAGTTATGGCATGCAACCAAAGACAACCGGAGAGAAAATGAAGCTGTAATTGACTACAGCTGCTCAAGCCTAACATTTCCCAACAGCATCCCAAGACTTTCAGATTGGTGTTTCTTTCTCCCCCCGAACAGACCAATGGGAGCCCCCAATAATCATGCCCAAGGCATGATTGGTCTTGTCCAAAAAAGCCAATGACTGGTATGTCTTTGACTGCTATTTGCTTGTTACATTCAGTGCTCAGAATGAAAATAAAACGATAGCAATTTTCTATGATAGCAATTTTCTGTGTTCACGGATCATTTTTAACTCGGTTCAAGGCTTTGCCTTCAAATCTAAGGGAAGTGTTCTGTCCTTTTGAGGTTGCTATTAAAATATAGACTGGAACCATTACATTTTATTGGCTTAGCCTTTCCCTGCACTGCCTATAAAAACAGACAATGCTTTAAAACCTCTCACTAATGTCCACTTTCTTGAGGGTGGAGCTGACCTCAAGCAGTTTACTACTTGTCTGTTAGTTAAGACTAATTAACTTTGACTTAGTTGTTAGGGCACCCTAATCTGGAGTTTCATTTTAAATAAATTGAAGAAATACTGGGTTCAACCCAGCACCAGACAGTGACTCTTCAGGGCTTTATATATTGAGACTTCTTTACTTCATAGATCTTGCTTATAAGAACATTTCGTAAATGTGCAATCAGTTCATTCTTTGATAATTAAATGCTCTTTACCACCAAACATTTTTTTTATAATGAGACTATGATTGTGTTGCTTATTTCTTTTAAAACAAGAAATGTGTTTAAATTAAAGCCACCATGAAATATCGGAAATAACCTTATATTGTTTTCTAATTAAATCACTAGTATTGTCCTGGGATGAAATAATTTGTTCACATTGATTTTTAATTGTAACATTAATAGCTCATTTTGTTTTTCAACTATGGAGAGGGAATCTGAGTTACATCTTATTTCTGCTTAACATAATTAATATGCAAAGTAAACATGTAGAAAATATTTTGGTATAGTTTTATTAAAACTACCATAGTGAATTTATATTAACTAATTTTTATAGAGAAATCATTTGCATTTCAGATGAACAATTCAGAGGTTGTATATCTCTGAAATACAAGAACTTCAGAGTAAAACATTGTAATATTAATACAGCCTTCTAGAAATTTGAAGAGTGGCAATGAAAGTGGTGCTTATGCAATGTCTTACTTTAACATATCAAGTAGATCAAATAACTCATTAGCATTTTAACTTAAGTAGTGGTCAGGTTAATCTTAAACAATAAAAGTTGTTATAAAGCCATGATTTTTTCAAATCTTTATCCTTAATTGTCTTTATTTAGATCCATTTGTATGAAAAGTATTTACCATAAGAAAAAAATTATTTATAGTCTTTCCCTGTATCACAGAAAAATAAAAACTTTCCAGAAATACATCTTTGATAAAAGAGACTGTTTCTTTGAACACTATACATCACAAAGCTGAACCCTCATTGACCAATGGCCAAATCAAAGTGTGTTTTTGTCAAAATGAGGTCAGTGCTCTGAAAATAACATAAGTTACATTTCTGACAGGAGTATTTTGAATCCAAGCATTAGGTGAGATTCACTGACGATGGCAGGTGTTGTGAGATGGAATTATCTGCGTTTGGCTGTATCCTCTGAATAGTTTGTTATTGCTAGTAGTTAATGCTGTTACTGTTTAGAATGATTGAAATAAGCACTGTAACAGTCAAGGTTCTCCAGAGAAATAGAACCAATAAGAGATATATATGTATCATATAAAGATATGTATTATATATAATATATATGATTTTAGTTTATAAAATATCTATTTTATATGATTTATTTTAAGGAGTTAGTTTACACAGTTGTGGGAGCTGGCAAGTCCTAGATGTGAAGTTGAGGCTGCAATCTTTTTTTTTTTTTTTTTTTTTTGCAGTACGCGGGCCTCTCACTGTTGTGGCCTCTCCCGTTGTGGAGCACAGGCTCCGGACGCGCAGGCTCAGCGGCCATGGCTCACGGGCCTAGCCGCTCCGCGGCATGGGGGATCTTCCCAGACCAGGGGAACGAACCCGTGTCCCCTTCATCTTCAGGCGGACTCTCAACCACTGCGCCACGAGGGAAGCCCCACACCCAGAATCTTAACTTCACTTACAGTCTGTGGGGTCTAGCTTCTGTCTGCCTTGAATCTAATCACAGCTCCACCACTTTCTAGCCAGGTGAGATTAGGGCAAGTGTCCTTACCTCTCTGTGCCTCAGGTTCTTAAAAAAATTATTTTAAAATGTTAGAAATAATACTAATGTTGGAAGGATTAAATAATACATTAGAAAAATATTTTTGCTAAGTCTCTGGCACATATACTTACACAATAAGTGCCAACTATTACAATAAAAATAATTCCTCTCTATTATTGCTGCATGTTTACCTTGACATGGATTAATTTCAGTGTGACACAGTGGAATAAATATAGATTTGTAAACAAAACATCTTTACTCTCAGTACTGGCTCTGTCATTTACTAGCTGTATGGTCTTAGATAGTTTATTTAGCCTGTCTGGGCCTCAAGTTCACTCTGTGTAAATTGAGAAAAATAAATTGTTTAACGTGGTTGGAGGATTAACTACAATAATGTAAAACCGCCAGTGCTTGCTGACACACGGTGCGTAAAAACAGGCCACATTATTGTTATTGTTTTTATTAAGAATTAAATGACTGAATAAACAAAAAAGACAATTTGGATCTCATATTACACATTATTATATTCACATTTATGTACATTCATGTTTTATATATATATTACATTAAGAATGATAGCTTACTTGAATTTTTGTCCCAGTATTCAAATGTAACTCAACTGTCTTGGGAAAGATTCCATCACTTGTTCTCAATAAGGTGAGGCCCTTGTAGTAAGTTCACTCAGCTCCTAAGAAGAATAGATAAGGAATGTTGTAGGTAGAGATTCTTATGCCCTCGGCACATCATTTTTCTCCTACTCTAAATGCCTTACCTGTTTATGACTTGTCTTTCCGCTAATGCCTGAAGGAAAGCTTTTCCTTCCTGAGACATGAGTGTCTACATCGAGGTGATTCTTTTTAGACAAATTCCTGGCAGTTGGAAGAATTATTCCTTAGCCCTGTTTTTTTTTGTTGTTTTTTTTGTTTTGTTTGTTTTTCATTTCATTCTAGAGTATTGAACATTACTGCTAAGGTAAAACATTTTTGGAAAAAGTGATCAAGTATTTTGTGCACTATTAAAGCTGTTTCTTTGGTGGTAGTTTTCTGCAAGAAATATTTTATAAAAGGTGAAAACATCCTATGTGAATTTCTTTCTCTTTCTCTCTTCTCTTTTTCTCTTTCTGTTTCTCTCTCTGTACAGGAATGGGGGCTTAGACTCTTTATTAGCTTGGATGAATGCATGTAATTATAACCCAGAAATTATACTGTCATTAATCAAAAATTAAAATCCAAATAGGTTTTCCTCATTGAGTTGATATGTCTTCTGGATTTAGGCAGTGCTCTTCAACAATGAACTTGATTCACTTTCTAAAATAGCCAACAAGTGTCTATTCTTATTGTACATTGTTCCCTGCAAATCTAAAAATATTGTGTTGGAGTTGAGGGCCATATTCTTATAAAACCATTTTTTGTCCTATAGGTGACTTTTTAAATGATTGGCATATAAGAAAATAAAAGCCTTTATACCTGACTTATATCTTTCTGTTTCTCATGAATAAGAAACATGTAATACAGGCATACCTGGAGATATTGTGGGTTCTGTTCCAGGCTGCTGCAATAAAGCAAAATATTGAAATAAAGTGAGTCACATGAATTTTTTTTGGTTTCCCAGTGCATATAAATATCATGTTTGCACTATACTGTAATGTGTTAAGTGTGCAATAGTGTTGTGTCTAAAAAAATGTGCATACCTTAATTTAAAAATACTTTAGTGCTAAAAATGCTAACCACCACCTGAGCCTTCAATGAGTTGTAATCCTTTTGCGAGTGGAGGGTCTTGCGTCAATGTTGATGACTGCTGACTGATCAGGGCGGTGTTTGCTGAAGGTTGGGTGACTGTGGCGATTTTAAAAAAATAAGACAACAGTGAAGTTTGCTTCACTGATTGACTCTTCCTTTTGCAAATAATTTCTCTGTCGCATAAGATGCTGTTTGATAGCATTTACCATCAGTAGAACTTCTTTTAAAATTGGAGTCAATCCTCTCAAACACTGCTACTGTTTTATCAACTCAGTTTATGTAATATTCCAGACTTTGTTGTCATTTCAACAATCTTTACATCAGCTTCACCAGGGATAGTTTTCTCCTCAAGAAACCACTTCCTTTGCTCATCCAATAAGAAAAAACTCCTGATCCATTCAAGTATTGTCATGAGATTGCAGCAATTCAGGCACACCTTCAGGCTCCACTTACAAGTTTCGTTTTCTTGCTATTTCCACCACGTCTGCAAGGACTTCCTCCACCGAAGTCATGACCCCTCAAAGTCATCCATGAGGGTTGGAATCATCTTCTTCCAAACTCCTATTAATGTTGATACTGTACTTTGACCTCTCCCCATGAGTTATGAATGTCCTTAATAGCATTTGGAATAGTGAATCCTTTTTAGAGGGTTTTCAATTTGTTTTGCCCAGACTCATCAGAGGAGTCTCTACAGCAGCTATAGCCTTATGAAACATATTTCTTAAATAATGAAACTTGAAAATCAAAATGACTCCTTGATCCATGGGTTGCAGAATAGATGCTGTGTTAGCAGGCATGAAAACAACATTAATTTCATTGTACATCTCCATCAGAGTTCCTGGGCGACCAGGTGCATTGTCAATGAGTAGTAATATTTTGAAAGAAGTCTTTTTCTCTTAGTAGGAGTTCTCAACAGTGGGCTTAAAATATCTGGTAAACTATATTGTAAACAGATGTACTGTCATTCAGGCTTTGTTGCTCCATTTACAGAGCACAGACAGAGTAGATTGAGTATAATTTTTAAGGGCTCTAGGATTTTTGGAATGGTAAATGAGTACTAGCTTTGACTTAAAGTCACCAGCTGCATTAGCCCCTAACAAGAGAGTCAGCCTGTCCTTTGAAGCTTTGAAGCCAGGCATTGACTTCTCCTCTCTAGCTATAGAAGTCCTAGATGGCATCTTCTTCCAATATAAGGCTATTTCATCTTCACTGAAAACCTGTTGTTTAGTGTAACCACCTTTATTAATGATCTGAGCTAGATCTTCTGGATAGCTTGCTGCAGCTTCTACATCAGCACTTGTTGCTTCACCTTGAACTTTTACGTGATGGTGATGGTTCTTTCCTTCAACTTCATGGATCAACCTCTACTAGCTTTAAACTTTTCTTCTGCAGCTTCCTCACCTCTCTCAGCCTTCATAGAACTGAAGAGAATTAGGGTCTTGCTCTGGATTAGGCTTTGGCTGAAGAGAATGTTGTGGCTGGTTTGATCTTCTATCCAGACCACTATAACTTTCTCCATATCAGCAATTAGATTGCTTGACTTTCTTATCGTTTGTGTGTTCACTAAAATAGCACTTTAAATTTCCTTCAAGAACTTCTCCTTTGCATTCACAGCTTGGCTGTTTGGTGCAAGAGGCCTGGATTTTGGCCTATCTTGGCTTTTGACATGCCTTCCTCACTAAGCTTAATCATTTCTAGCTTTTGATTTAACGCGAAAGACATGTGACTCTTCCTTTCACTTGAACACTTAGAGGCCATTGTAGGGTTATTAATTGGCCTACTTTCAACACTGTTGTGTCTCAGGGAATAGAGAGGCCTGAGCAGAGGGAGAGAGATGGGGAACAGTAGATCAGTGGAGCAGTCAAAACACAGACAACATTTAAGTTTGCTGTCTTATAAGGGTGTGGTTTGTGGCGCCCCAAAACAATTACAACAGTAACATAGAAGATCACTGATTCCCAATCACCATAGCAAATATAGTAATCATGAAAAAGTTTGAAATGTTGGAAGAATTACCAAAATGTGACACAGAGACACAAAGTGAGCAAATGCTGTTTGGTGAAATAGTGCTGACAGACTTGCTCAAGACAGGGTTGCCACAATTCTTCGATTTGTAAAAAATGCAATATCTGCAAAGTGCAATAAAGCAAAATACAGTAAAATGAGAAATGCTTGTGTTATACAGTAAACAGCCAAAAATATCCTAGTAATTGGGTTTCCATGTCTGTTTGAATAATATAAAAATAAATTATATGTATAACTGTATCTCAATATGAGTTAGCACTCTACTAATGATAAATGGTGAATGAGTTGATACATTTTGTATAATTTTAATTATTTTTGTAGATAATAAGAAGTGATAAACTTGCAACTTAAAATTTTCAGTTATGTTTGGGTCACCTAAGACACAAAGGAGCAATGATTAATAAAGATTGATTTTACTATGCCATTATGTAATATCCACCAAGATACTGCATTAAAGAAACCTTGTCATAAGCAAATTCTTAGAAAATCAGTCTTCTTGAAAGTTTTTTTTTTCTTTCCATAAAGGCTACATCATCTTTGCATTTTCTTCTTGGAAGATGAAGTTTTGTCTAAAAAGAAAAAAAGGACTTTATTTTAAAATGTCATTTGTAATAGTGATTAGCACTTAATTATATAATCTCCTGTTCTTAAGTTATTTTAAATACAGGTCTTGTCTTCTTGAAATTGTTTTATATTTATTAGGAACTGACACCTTTCAAGCCACCACACATTACTTATTTCCCACAACTAAAACAATATTTGCTTGGTCTGACCATAATTTGACAATATTTTACATGAGGGATTTAATTACACTTGTGAAAATAGAAGCAAATATTTATAAAATAATCTAGTATTTACATGAAACTTGAATAGATTAAAATGGTACAATTATATCCTCAGAATATGAAAAGTTGAATCATGTTTAATTTAAACAATTTTATTTACTAGATGCATTTCTAAAAGCTTGTATAAAGGTTTTCTTAATAACTAGATTTCCCTGTTTATATTTTTCATATATTTCAAAGTACAAAGAACTCAAATTAGAATAGAAGATAATAGAGTGAGAAAAAAGAAATTCTATATATATTCATCTTAATTGTAAATAAAATTATCTATCTAATTAAGAACAATTTTTATAAAAGACATAAATTTCCCTAAAAATTTTATTCCTCTATATAAGAAAGTTCTATCTTAATTATAAAATTAGCATTTCTCAATATTATTAAATATAAAAGTGCATCAATTGTTTTACATAAAATCTTTTATGTAGAACAAAATATAATATATACAATATAATTCTATTTTTTTTTAAATCTGCAAATCAATGAGAACAATATAATCCCACTTTGGTTGCAAAAATGTCCTATATTATGTATACATATTTACATTTTTTTTCATTAGTGTGAAGCAAAATGTGGAAAGAGACATACCAAACTCATTATATGAGGTCTGAAAATGGAGGAAAAGTTATGCATGAGGTAGGTTAAATTTTTCTGGGGTAAAAAGTAACCCCCAATTCTCAGGGTTTAAAAAAGAAAAATAGCAACATGGTTTTCACTCCGACTACTCTCCCATTCAGGTTTGAAACCTTATGAGAGTTCTGCTCATCACCATAGGCTGGATAATGGAGCCACCATCTCATATGCTGCCAGTGGCTGAGCCAGAGAGAAGGAGAAGTTATAAACTTACCTACAAGTAAATGTTCTGGCAGGAAGTGACACCTTCACTCACAGCTCACAGGCCAGAGCTCTCATCTGTCTCAACCACAGAATGTCCAGCAAATACGATCCTACCACAGTCCTGGAAAGCACAGAGCCAGAAATAATGGTGACAACACTGTAACTACCAGAGACGGGGAGCAGTTGCTAACATGTTCTTCATTCTGGTATTGCTTATACTTTTCATTAAAAATGTAAAACTACAGGGCTTCCCTGGTGGCGCAGTGGGTGAGAGTCCGCCTGCCGATGCAGGGGACACGGCTTTGTGTCCCGGTCCGGGAAGATCCCACATGCCGCGGAGTGGCCGGGCCCGTGAGCCATGGCCGCTGAGCCTGCACGTCTGGAGCCTGTGCTCCACAACGGGAGAGGCCACAACAAGTGAGAGGCCCGCGTACCGCAAAAAAAAAAAAAAAAAAAAAGAATGTGGGCTTCATGGGTGTAGTGGTTATAAAGGAAAGAAATTAATAGGCATACGGAAAGAAAACTAAGATAATTGTTGGTATAAGACTACATTCCCTAAATAGGAAGTGGGTAATGAGAACTGAGCTTTGCATCAATTTCTCTCCTTAAATTGCAATTCCAGGCAGTGATTTCATGGTCTCAGTAATTCAGGAGATCAGGACTAAAACACTACGGGAAGAAAATCTTCCTTCTACCTACATTTCAAATCAACACGATGCTTTGTGTGGAAGTGAGGTGAATTCAATTCATTGCTAGAGAGGCTACATTTTCATACTGCTACCCAATTTCTACCATGATTTACAAATTCACTGTCCTTTCATTATTGCAGAATGAAATAGTGAGTTTTTTAACCCGTTGAAGCATAAGTCAAGGAAACAAACATCCTCTACATTCTTTATTGGATCCAGGCTTTAAAAAGATTTATAGGTATAAAGAATGTATACTTGAAATGCTATTTGAAATGTCATATGACTATTTCAAGAAAGGTAAATAGTGATTAATTTCCCTATTGTAAAAGAAATTTTGGGTCAAAGTTTGTTTGTTTAGTAACAAATTAACCAACTGAAAAAAACTCAAGTTATAAATGATGAGAATATTATATTCAAACTATTAGCCAATGATTTGCCGTTTGAAAATGTCTTTTTCAAAGGAAGTTTGAAAATGTCTTTTAAACCAGTTTATATATGTTCTTGACTCTTTGGGAATGCTCAAATTCAAACAAAATTTTTAATTCCCATTTTGTGAAGGTTTTGGTTCATTTGCTTATGTGTTTTTACCAGATTAGAAAGGAATTATTTAACATGAAAAGAGCTTGCCTAGTTTAGAAGTCCATTTTGATTATCATCTATATAATAGATGTAATTTAAATTAAGACATGCTTTCTGTATTTTAGTCCCATACTATGAGGGATTTGCATATAATCCAATATCCACCATGAATAAATGTTATCAAATATATTTTATAAAATGTATAATTCTCCAAATTCACGTGATTTTAAGTATCTAAATATAATTTGAAATAGGTAATTCTACTTGGTTAAACTTTCTTCAGCTGCAAAATATCCTGATGGCAAGTGCTGTCATTAAAGGCAAGAACCCAGGACTCTTTGAAACCAGTAAGTTGGTAACATTGGAATCCCTGAGTTAAGACCCCCTTTATACAGCTCTGGACTCATCTTAAAAAATCTGATCATGTAAAAAGCTTCTTGGGTGTAGTTCTGATTTGAAATATTTAGGAAAGAAGAAATTCTTTATGGTGTGACTATGGGAGAGTTTGGAGTTTTTCTTCATATCTGATATTTGAAGCACTCAGTGAAAAGTTAAGACACTACAAATAAAAACAACACAGTGAAGTATTAGACTGTTATCTCCTGTTATGAAATTAACTCTCAACTGTTATTACCAACTTTTGTGCTCAGACTCTCACTCTAACTTTGTTCTGATTTGATTTTTTTGTAGCATGTTAAGATCACATTGTAAGACATTAATTGGCCTTTAGCCAAAAATAATAAAATTCTGACCTGAACTGCCTCTCTTTTGAAAAAGTAGAAAAGATCCCAAGAGATTGCAATTTTAGATCTCACACATAATTTCCCATTCCCCTCCTATAAATCAGGCTTCTGTAAAATAGTGAGTTATACCATTCACATTTCTGCAGATACTAAAATTCCCCATTCATTTTCCAGCTTGCATTCTTCAAGAAAAGAGATGTTAGCAAAGATTGTTAAGAGTTGTGGTAGTCGAAAAGAATTGGCAGGATTCCAGTTTGTAGAACTTGTTGAGATTCTGCCAATTCCTTTAACGCATGTTGCTAAGCAGAGCTGATATTCAGCCAGTGTGTTCTAGCATAGCCATACAGATTGTTAAGATTTTGAACTACTTCAATTCCAGTGGGTAAATAGCCACTACTTCATGCCTCCTAGTATCTCCTCCCCCACCCGGGTTTACCCATTGGCACCCTCCCCAACTCCCCCTCCAGCCCAACTTACTACTCTGCATCTACAAAATAATGTTTAACAGTGTAAGAGGCTTTTTTTTTTTTTTGCGGTACGCGGGCCTCTCACTGTTGTGGCCTCTCCCCTTGCGTAGCACAGGCTCCGGACGCGCAGGCTTAGAGGCCGTGGCTCACGGGCCCAGCCGCTCCGCGGCATGCGGGATCTTCCCAGACTGGGGCACGAACCCGTGTCCCCTGCATCGGCAGGTGGACTCTCAACCACTGCGCCACCAGGAAAGCCCATAAGAGGCTTTAATACCTTGGTCTTGCTAGCATATGGATAGCCCCCAGTTTGATTGGTCAGTGCTCACTCTCTAGCCATTGTTGAACACTTTGAAGATAACTCTTGTTCCTAGGCCTAAGTATGTTTCTAGGCATGTGTAACAGAAATAGAAATGGGGGAAAGATGGCCATAATAATTCAGTGCTGAAGCAGCTGAGAAATCTCACAATCAGAGCTGGAATATTGCCTGGAGCCTGTTTGTCAGCATCAACTCTTCTCTCTACAATTATCGGGTTCCCTGCTCTGTTACTCAGAGAACACTTCTTGATAGCTACTATTTCCCAGACGCTGTGGGTGCAAGAATTACATGACGATTCGTTTGTTCAAAAAGCTGAATCAAGTAAAATAAAACTGACATTAAAAGTCTATGGTGGTATATTAAATGCCCAGTAGGGTGGAGACAAAGGAGAGAGTGGGAATTAGTTGGGACAAACTTTTGGGTGATCTGTTTGATTAATTTATTTGTTCACTCAAAATATAATGATGGAACATGTAACTGTTTAGGACTGGAGATACAGAAGTAAACAAGAGAGAGATTTCTCTCCCCTCATATTATTTACAATCCAGCAAGAAAGACTCTAAAGTGAATTACATAATTACTAAATGAATAATAATACTTTGAGAACTAACTCACTTAAAATTTTAATGTGCTTGTCTATTTTTGTCTATAAAAACAAGAACCTTGATCATTATAATTCATTATTGCTTGAAAGAAATAAAGTCTTATGGACAATTAAGTATTTCCTATTTATTGTCATTGTCTTTCTATTGATTCCATACAAATAATACACTTGGCCATTTTGAAATAAAATGTAAAATTTATTGAGTAAAGGCAACAGTACACTGTGCCATTCCTATTTATCTTGTGGTTTTCCTACTATTTGGTTAAGGGCATCTTCATTATTTGCTCTGTATGGAGAGGTAAGAGTTTACTGACTTACTCAAGGAGGCAGAATCAGTGGTAGTCCTGCATCAGACCCTTACTACATGATTCTTTGGCCCATTGTTTTTGTAGCCCACTTATCTATCATTTACTCTTAATTTCAAACAACTACGGGCATATTCTCAATCTCATTTTGCTACAGCATCAGTACTGCATTCTGATCTCCATTTTTTTTTTTTAAAAAGAAAAGCAATCAGAGTTGTTATTTCTCTGGAGTAGCAAGGGAGATATAATTCATTACTGAGTGACTGCAGTGTACTAGATTATGTACCAAGTGCAGGAAAATCCCTCTCAATGACTTTGTAAGATGATATCACTCCAATTTATTCTACTTATTGAGGCTAAGGGAGATTCAGAGCTTTCCTAAGAGTTCAAGACTGCTAAGTAACACAGCTGGGCTTCAAAATCTGTCCTGTCTCTCAAGACCTTTGTATTATTTCTGACGATATACTGATATATGAAAGTTGATTTTTTTTCTATATTCAATAATATTTGTAGGTGCGATAATAGTATTTACCTGGAAACGTTCTTCCTCTTTATTGAATATGTTTTATATTACATCGCCCTAAAATAGCCTCCATTGCAGTGATAGAGACTACAGTAGGTGTTGAAATCATGGAGTTGAAAGGGACCTTACAAAATTGATGATGTGTGGCCGTGTAGTCATTGAAGCTCTTCCAGTGAGAATGAACTGAGAAGGGAGTCAATTCCATGTTTGAACAACTTTGTTTTGAGTTTTGCTGTAATGCCATTAATAATACTTCCTTTGTTGGGAATAGTTATCATTTACAGAAAACTTTGTATGTGGCACATGTTTAGCCAGTGGTATTTTCAATCGTCACAACCACCATACAATGTAAGCTTAACTATTTTTATTTTTGATATTGGGAAACTGAGGGTCCAGGGACCAAAATGACAGAGGCAGTCCATGTCTGTGCTAGCACTGAGTCAGCTCCATTAGACTACAATTCTTGTGTTCTCTCCATTATGCCATACCACTACTTCATTATTAGGACAAATAAAAATTCTTAAGCAAAATAGTCCTTCAAATATTTGAAAGCAGCAATCATATTTTTCCCTTAATCTTTTCTTTTTCATGCCAAGAACACGTAGTTTGCCCAGTATACATAGGACCTGGTCTCCAGATCATTCAGAACTACTGTCAGCTTTTGATACCAAAAGTCAGCACAGTTCCTCAATGTTGCCCCACTAGTACATACTAGGGTGGAAAGTTACCTCTTGGTTCTTGACTAAGCAGACTAAAAGCACACTTTTGTCTTAGCTTATTTTGGAAACCCCTTGGTTCATTATGTCTTCACAATAAACTAAATATCCTACCTTTTGTTTTCCATTAATTGCTATTAAGCAAAGTCTCTCAGTCCTATATTTTTCTAGTTTGACAGTGAGTGTAAGAATTTAAACTGACTTCCTTTAAATTCCATCTTATGAGGCTTAGCTTGTGGTTTCTCATTCAGTGATTGACCTATTTCTCTTCAGATTTATGACATCTGAAAAACCAATATAAATGTACCATATTTCTTCATCTGAATCTCAAACGGGGTTTTAAGTTGAGAGGTTATGTGTTAAACCCTATCCTCTAAGACAGAAGAAGAGCCTAAGGAGGAAAAAAATCCTTGGCCATTTGATGAGAATGGTATGAAATTGGGGAGGATTGATAAGTCATCCTCTCAACAAAGATTTATTGAGAACTTACTCTGTGCCAGGCAGTGTTTTAAGCAATGATGTGGCATCAGTAAACTAGATGACAGAAATCACTTTCCTCCATGAACGTATATTTTAGTGGGAATATACAGACAATAAATAAACATGTGAGGAAAATATCAAGATATGACATGGTAATAATAATATTACAAAAAGAAATAAGTGGGGAAGCTGAGTAGGGAGTGTCAGGTGAGTGTGTGGGAGGAGGATGGAGAGTTCTCTCCCTAAGTTCTTTGCATAAACCTCTATCATACTGATTATGCTGCACTGTAATTATTTGTCCTTTGTCTGACTCTTCCTTTAGACAAATTACTTTCCAGGAAATGTTGTATGTCTTATTCATCTAGACGTTTCCAGCATCAAGCACAGTGACTTGCATGCAGTAAGCTTCACTAAAAGCTTAATAAATTAGTAAAAAATTCTTAAAATCTGAATGATAACAAAAATAATAGCAAACTATCAACTGCTTGCTGTGTGCTATGCATTGTGCTATTGTCTCATTTACTTCTCATATGACTCTATGAAAATATTTTTAATTTTCTAAAATGATTATTATATTCCCCATCTTACCAATGAGAAAACTGAGCTACAAAGATGCTACATAATTTGAATAAAATCACATAGCCAACAATCAATGGAAAAGAGATTCAAACCTAGGATCTCTATCTCCAAATCCCAAATCTTTCAAGTTTCTGCCACATAGTATAGAAATAGACCCCTTGTCAACCTCCATATTGCTAGAAATTTTATAAGGTACTATCAGAAATGATGATCTCTATTATATTTAAAAAAAAGGAATTTAGGTAGAAGCTGAAGCAAGGCAAGTCAAAGTTTATCAAGCTGACAAATTCAATTCATTCATTCAAAATACCATAATGTCCAAATAATTGTTTCTAAATAATAAAGAGTTTCAATTATGGTAGACTTGAGAACAAAGAAATGAGAAACAGGAGGGAAAGAATGACAGAGCATTTCCATTACATACTAGAACATGAAGTACCTGCTTTTCCCTTTCTAAGGAGGTATAATGGGGGGGATGGGGAACATCAGGCAGAGGCCACATTAACAATTGATAAAATGTATAAATCCAAACAGGGATCAAGGAATCATCAGGGTCTTATTCATTGGTCAAGCAGCAATAGGGCTGATTTTAGTGATAATTCTACTACCCTATCCAAGCTGCATGCACATTCCTAAGGGAAATAAAATGAAATGAGGTCAGTAATAAGCAAAAGCAGCGGGGGACAGATTACACTATAGAAATGAAGCGCGCCTTGTCCCACAGTTATCTTTACTCACTGCTCAATTCTTTTGCCCGTGAATGAAGCAAAATGGTGGATTATGAGGATCAGGTGTCAACTGGGACACCGAGAAAATGGTTGAGTGGTATCTCTGTCACTTAGATTTAAAGCTAGAAACATTGGGAAGTCTACTTGAGTGTATGGATATTTGTATAAATATTTAATAATCACATACACTTTGTATACACTTTGCTTTTCAGATTAATATTGCTTTTCATGAGAGACATTTAAGCTATTTTATAGCAGCACTCTCAACCTGTCCCCTGTATTTTGGGTTAAATGTTTAGTGCTTCTAGAATAAAGACATTTGAAATTGTGATGCAAACGTCACAATCTATGTGACTAATAAAGTTACAAATCAGAATTTCCATTATAAATATTATAATCATCTGAACACTTAAAAAAGCATGAGAACACTAAGAATATGTAAATATTTCCTCATTTTAGAGGAAAAAGGTAAAATCCACTAAACTTTAAGAATAATCTTTAGTTACATCTTATACATACTTTACCATGAGAATGGCATGAGATTCAAAATACAGGCCTGTAATCAAGTTTTGGGTTATTTTGCATATTTGAAGTAACACTGATTTTTTTAAAGCATAGAGAAAAGTCACTTGCAAAATATTAGATGAAGATTCACTGCAATTAGTTTGCCTGGGCTACCATAACAATACCACAGATTGGGTGGATTAAACAGAAATTTATTTTTCAACATTTCTGGAGGTTAGAAATAGGAAAACAATGTATCGGCAGTATTGGTTTCTACCAAGGTCTCTCTCCTTGGCTTGTGGATGGCCATTTTCTCCCTGTGTCTACACATGGTCTTACCTCTGTGTCTGTGTCCCAATCTCCTCTTTTTATAAGGACACCACATTGGATTAGGGCCTACCTTAATGACCTCATTTAACACATTATTTACCCCTTTAAAGACCCTATCTCTAAATATAGTCACTTCTGTGGTACTAGGAGTAGGACTTCAACATATGAATTTTGAGGAACACAATTCAGCCCATAACACTTATTAATAAAGTATTCCTAAGAGACACTTGTAAGGGATTGGGGGAAACAAGACCGGAAGGGGGAATACAACATAAGTGTGTATCAGGCAAAGTCTTGGCCTCAGCCTAGTCATGCTCAGTGCTCCGGAGTGTCAAGGGCACCTCAGGGTTTGTCTTGACTCAGGAGAGAGAACTGTGCTTTCTGTGCTCTCATACCCTGCACCACTGGCCATTGATCATTGGCCACAGAAGAGGGGGTCGTAGGTAACTCTCATATACTTCTAACTCTGCATGTGCAGTCAAAGCAGATCAAGGAACCCCATGCAGAGACCTCCAGCTGTGGGCTGTTAGAAGCAAACACACACAGGATTGGTAAATAGCATTTTTATTTTTTTTTTGCGGTACGCGGCCCTCTCACTGCTGTGGCCTCTCCCGTTGCAGAGCACAGGCTCCGGACGCGCAGGCTCAGCGGCCATGGCTCACGGACCCAGCCGCTCTGTGGCATGTGGGATCTTCCCGGACCAGGTCACGAACCCGCGTCCCCTGCATCGGCAGGCGGACTCTTAACCACTGCGCCACCAGGGAAGCCCAGGTAAATAGCATTTTACCAATGGATTTTACAGTGGATTTTGGGCAGGGCATCAACTTTGTCCACTTTAACGGATCATGTATAAGGAAAGTATGATTTATTCAGAAATATGTTTTACCATTTGTATATTCACCTGAAGATCAATTTAAAGTGTATATATCCAGAACATTATAATGCTTTTCTGAATTTTTAGAATGATGGCTTTTTTTTAATGTTACATACTATGCAATATAGAATAGTACAAATTTAAAAGTAAAAATACATCTAATATCCCACCACTGAAAATGTAACCATTAATATTTTTGTATATAAATACATGGGGTGATAGGTATGAATATATAAAATGGGATCATAAAACATGCTCAGAAAAACGTCAACTATCCTCAAAATAATCTATAAATTTAGTATAATTTCAATCAAAAACCTCCATTGGTTTATTCCTGGAACTAGCCAAATTTATTCTAAAAGTGTATGGGGGCTTCCCTGGTGGCACAGTGGTTGAGAGTCCGCCTGCCGATGTGGGGGACACGGGTTCGTGCCCGGGTCTGGGAAGATCCCACATGCCGCGGAGCAGCTGAGCCCATGAGCCATGGCCGCTGAGCCTGCGCGTCCGGAACCTGTGCTCCACAACGGGAGAGGCCACAACAGTGAGAGGCCCGCGTACCGCAAAAAATAAAAAAAGTGTATGGAAGAATATATGCATGACAATAGCTAAGACAATCATGAATAAGTGAATAAGGAAATATACTTGTGATATTAGAAATCAAAGTATTTTATAAAGCTATAATAACACAGTGTTCTATTTACAAATAAATTAAAATATAGGCTAGTGGAGCAGAGTAAAGAGCTGATATCCAAGAATACACAGCTTCAGTATATAAATGTGAAAGGATTTAAACAATCAGTGTAAAAAAGTGGATTGTTTGATCTTAGATGGATTAAAAATCTATATATGATAAATAAAATTGTATGATTATCAGAATAAAATACAGGTTCACGAGGAGTTTCTTAACTAAATATTAAATTCACAAATCACAAAGATTAGCAAACGTGACTATATCAAAATTTTAAATTTTGGGGAAAAAAGGTGCTTAAACAAAGGAAAAAATATACATAACCTGTAAGGGATTAGCATCCAATTTCACAAATAAGTAGGGAAAAGAAAATAGGAATATTAAAACAACAAACACAACCAAAAGACACAGAATTATCCCGAATAGATCGGTAGAAAACAAAGAAACAAAAATATGTTCGTCTATGTCAAGTGTTGGTGAAGATGTGGTGAAAGAAAAGTTCTCATAAACTTTGGAGAGTAACTTGCGAGTAATTTGAGGTTCTTCATACCCTTCAAATTAGAAACTGTATTTCAAGGTGTAGTTACTAAAGAATTCTCACAACTATTTTGAATGCACAGACATGCTCAAATAGATTCACTGCAGCCTTATTTGTAGTGAGAAAATTTTGGAGCAACTCAAAGGCCCACAAGAAGGAACATGAATTCTTTCACTTACGAAACAATTTTTCATTAAATACTAGTATTTGCCAAACACTGTTATAGACATTCATATATGATTAAACAAGACACAAAAATGAATGACCTCAGTAAATAAACTGTGGTACGTTCATATAGTATCATACTATAAAATACTATTATGCATAAAATAGATTAATACTAATACATAACAGGATTAGAACTTTGAAAACAAAGTTGAGTGAAAAAGTCAGTTGCAGAATGTTATATATTATATGAAACAGTAAAGAAACATTTAAAAACAAATACAACATGACATTTATATAGACAATGGATATGTTAATATTTAATAAAGATATAAATCATGTTCTTGAAACTGGCACATTTTATGATAATGGTAACTTCCTGAGAAAAGGAGGGGAATGAGATTGGTGAGGAGTACATGGAACAAATTAATTTTACCTTTAAGACTTTATTTATTTAAAAGGAAAAACAATTTGTTGAAGCAGTTACAAAATAAGCTAACATCTGCATAATTTATTTGTTGATATATTCGTATATTGTATACAGCTGTCAGCTATCACATACGAAATGACAGGGTCATATCAAATTGACAGTTTCTTAATATCTGAGCTGGTAGAGTAGCTTTATTCTACAAAGGGTTCATAGGTCCAAGATCTTTCTATATGATTTCTCTGTCATTCTTGGCTTCCATCTTGTGCCAAAATAAGTGCTTCAGCTTCTGCCATCATATTTGCTTTCCAACCAGCAGGAGGAGGAAAGGAATAAAAAGGGCATGTTTCTTCTCATTAAGAACACAACCCAGAAACTGCACATACCACTTATCTTTGTAGCTTGTTTGCTAGAGCTTAGCCGCATGACCACACTTTGTAAATGTCGTCTTTACTTGGGTGATCATGTGCCCAAGCTAATAATTTTATTATTATGTAAGAGATGGAGAACAGTCACTGGGGACAACTCTCAATTTCTGCCATAGGTATTTATATGAATAATTGCTTTTTTTTCAATAATCCATGTGATTTTTCTATGTAGAAAATCACATTATTTGAAATTAAGTACAAGTGGCTTCTTCCTTTCCAATCTTTATACATATGTTCTCTTTTCTAGTTTTATTGCATTGGTAATGACTCAAGTGCACTGTTGCATAAGAGCAGTGGTGGTGGACAATTTTGTCATTCAATTCTTTTCAATGGGAACACATAAAATTTTACTATTAAGTTGTTTCCGGTATCGTTTTTAAAGATTGGTCTATCTCTGTGGAGGATAGATTTCAGAAAGATGTGACAGGAGTATAATCAGGAGATCAGTAAAGAGGTTACTTCAGAATTCCAAGTAAGAGACAGTGGTGGTTTAGACCAGAGAGTGGTTTGCAGCGAGAACGGAGAGAATTGCTTGGATTCCAAATAGATTTTGATGAGGGTGGAGAGAAGCTCTTGGATTCAAGATAAATTTTAAAGATAGAACCAATAGTATTTGCTGGTGGGTTATACTAGAATATATATGTGGAATGTATGAGGAGAAAATAAGAATAAAGAATGATTTGCTTGTTGTGGCTTGAGAAACTGAGTAAATTGTGATACTACTATTTGAGATGGGAAGGACATGGGAAGAATCAGAGGGTGGGGAGGGAGGCATGAATTAAGAATTATGTTTTGGCTTAGTTATGTTTGCGATGACTATTAGAAATGAAAATAGAGATGTCAAATCAGGATTTGGAAATTGGAGTCTGGCGTTTAGGATAAGGTCTTGGTTAGATACATATATTATGAGTTTTCAGTGTGTATATGGTATTTAAATTTACAAAGCTGGATATTGGCATCACTGGAGTGAGCATAGAGAAAGAAAGAGTCAGAGGACTGAATCACTGAGGACTCCAGAACATAGAGATCCAGAAGAAAGAGAGAAATCCAGTGTGTGAAAACACAGAGCTGCAATGAGGGAGGTAAAAACCAGGAAAAGTGGAGTTCTGAATACTTGATCAACCAAGGCCAATGTTGCTTAGATGTAGAATAAAATAAAAATTGAGAGTAGAACTTTGGATTTGGCTGAATCGGGGTTATTCACTAGTTTAGAAAGTTTTTTTTTTTTTTAGTGGAATATAGGAAATGGTAGCTTGATTAGATTCAAGGGAGGAGAAAATAGAGGGCAGTTGGAAAGCAGAGACAGTGAGAATAAAGTACCTCTTCCAATAGTTATTGCAACAGAGGGAAACGGAATTGAAGAGTTATTGGATGAAGGCAGATATTGGACCAAGGGAGTTTCTTTCTTCTTTTTAATAAATGGGAGACTCACAGTATGTTTCCACAATGAGAGTGATCCAGCACAGAAAATTTGATAGGGTAGGAGAGAAAACAAGAGCAGAAACATTGATCTTAAGAAGATAAGAAGGACTCAAATTGGATACATATGGAAGGTTTGGCTTTAGAGAGGAACAGAACAGTTCTTTTTTTTGCAGCAAGGAAGACAGAATATATGGGTGTCAATATGGAATACTGGATTCCGGGGTGAGAAAATAAGAACATTTGGTTTTCCCAGGGAAATGAGATCCTCAGCTACAAGTAAAAAAAGGAGACGATGTAGATAGAGGTGGGAGGAGAAAGGGGAAGGTGTAAAATATTCATCTTAGAGTTGGGAGGTGGTGTGGATTGAATGTGGAAATATGGAAGGACTACTGGGAAACACTGAAGGATCACTTGGGTTTGTGATCATAAATAGAAAAGGAGACAATGCATGGCAACTCTTTTTCCTCAGATAGTTTCTGCTAGTCCCATACAGGTGCAGAGCAGACTGAGAAAGTATTACGGGGAATGAAATTTGCTGACAATCAATCAGAGGTAGAGAGGGTTTAAGGAGTAGAGTACGTATGCAGAGAAGTGATTGGTATGAGAGATACATATCATGTGTCCTTCCTGATCACAGCTTTCTCTTACCTCTTTGTAGGCAATCATTATCCTTTCATTTATAGTAATCACTTCCTTGTTTTTAAAAATAATTTTATCATCTACCTGTGCACCCCTAAACAGTATAATTCAGTTTTGCTTTGTTTTGGAACTTTCTATTAATAAAATTATATTATATCATTTTATATTGTTGCCTTAATCTAGCATTGTTTTAGTCTTGTAAATATCATTCACATTTTGTATAGCTGTAGCTCATTCATTTACTATTGTTATACAGTATTCAATTAAATGAAAATACCACAATCTGTTCTTACATTGATAGCTATTTCAAAAAAATCTTTTAGCCTAAGAAAAAGTTTACTAAAAATGAGTTTATTTTCAAAAATAATAAAACCAAGTCTACCTACAAAAATTGCATAGCCTTCCAATAAAAGTAGAAAGAATATTACTAACCCCATAAGAGTATACAAGGTATTCTGTATATCAAAACTGTAGAATGACTATTTACATGCGTGTTATTCTTTCTTTCCCACAATTGATTATTTCTAGTGAGAAAAGTATCTTTTCAAATGTATTTTGAAATGGCTTGAAAAGGATTTCTGAATACAGTAAGCTGTTACTGGGTTAAGCCTCACATCAAAAACCTCATATTATAAGAAATCAGATCAATATTTTCAATAATGTATGATTGGAAACAACTGACCGAAAGTACTAACTTGTGTAATAAGATTGTGTTGAAGGTAACTGAAGGCAGAACAGCACTCTGCATGACCAGTGGCAGTTTATTTGTTTGATAGTCAAATATAGGATCGATTCTATTTCTTCCCCAACTAACTTCATTTAGCTATTATGTGACAGTAAAACTGATGCAATGTGCTCATTGCTGGGAATTGCTTGCCTGCTCAGCCATAACCTTTCTTCCTAAAGCTTCCCTGAGTGGAGAGAGATAATTTGCAAGTGAAAGGCATGTTAGAATCCTGAAAAGCAAAGTAGCATTCACTTTCTAGGAAATACAGCACCCCTTTACCAAAATCCTTTTTCTTCTCTAAATCCTGGAAAAAATACATATGGTGATAGTAGCTGTTCTGAAAATTCAGTATTCTTTTTAGGTTGCTGTTTTTATTAGTATGTTTCCTAGTAGTATAGTGGCTAAATTTTGAAGGGAGGAGGAAAATCAAAACTCAAATGTATCACGTTATGGTGAATTAGAAAAGTCTTCATGCGTGAACTACATACTGCCTATATATACTACTCACCAATAGAACAATCATAACACCAATAAGAATAATTATATAACATACACTGAGATGCCAGTTACCTCACTAAATGCTTCAGGTGCTTCATAAAATTTAATCTTCACACAATGTTGGGAATTTACTTTACCCTCCCGTTAATATAGATATGGAAATGAAAGTTTATCTAATACAGTAAGGACCCAGTGATATTACAGAACAGGCAAAAGGAACACCAAGCTTGTGTCCTTGACCTCATTTTACGTTACTGCTTTGCACTCGAAGTTCTAGTCAGTTTAATCTACTCCCTGCCTCCAGGGCACCTCAAGCCCCTCACTCTCCCTAAACATACTTCCTTTCTGGAGCCACTTCTTTGCACATTCTCCAGACAGACTTCTTCCTGCCCAGCCTGCAGGACCCACCAGGTCCCACTTCTTCCATCATCTCCCCTGACTAACCTAGCAACTATTGGCCTCTCCCTCCTCTTCACCTCTTCAACAGTTAACCAGTAACTTACCACACAGTTTAGCCCTCCAATTGTTTTACGTATGCTAATTCTTTTTTACCAACTGGATAATCATTTGCTTGACAGGGATAATCTTTATGGCTTGTCACCCTTTACAGTCCTAAGAATAACATTGTTTATTTTCAACATATTCACCAAATTCATTAAGTTCCAATTTCCAGGCTCCACACTATGAACCTATAAAAGTATAACATTTAATAAAACATGATTTCCATCCACAGGAGCTTAGTACCTACTGTAAAAAATTTACATAAAAATAAATGCCAAGTAGGACACTTTGTGTTACAGGGTCCCTTCATATGTGTGTATCATGGCATTTGGTCTCCTGGTAACCCTTTGAGGAAGGTCTTTTCTCAAAGGAGCAAGCTAAAGTCCAGTGCTCACAAAAACAGTAAATGGTACCTTGAGAGTTAGGGTCTAAGTCCTCAGTCTCTAGTCACAGACATTCAACTAAAGTTATTCTGGCTTATACATGACTAAACTTCAACTTTATGCTGATCAGAACAGCCTGTTTTGTGGCCTACAGAACATGCATTGTATATCTGCTTTGGCCATTGAAGAAGGGAATGCATTTGAAAGTCAAAATGGTGTGGCTATGGTTCAGGCATCCAAGGTAAAACTGAGTGGTCATGGTGGACATGATTTTAGACACATACTTGTCTTTCTGAGAACTTGAATTTTCTCAACAATATTGAACCCAGGGACATCACCAACCATTCTCAAAGCAGTGTCTGCTGGCAGCTGCAATCTTATGATCTCAAGGTCTCCTCTTGTAACTATTTAATTTTTTTCTTGCTTTGGGAACAGTAACAAAGAAGACAATGCAAGTCATAGCCTCTCATAAGAAGGTGCTAGATTCTTTAGCTAGAAACCGATTGGGCAATAAAATTGCTTTAGATTAGATTTTAGCAGAAAAATGAGTCATATGGGTAGTGGCTAGTAGCTCATGTTATGTATATGTTAATACCACATTAGAAGTTAAAAACTACTTAGATAAAATTAGGCAACTGGGCTTCCCTGGTGGCGCAGTGGTTGAGAGTCCGCCTGCCGATGCAGGGGACACGGGTTTGTGCCCCGGTCCGGGAAGATCCCACATGCCGTGGAGCGGCTGGGCCCGTGAGGCATGGCCACTGAGCCTGTGCGTCCGGAGCCTGTGCTCCACAACAGGAGAGGCCACAGCAGTGAGAGACCCGCGTACCACGAAAAAAAAAATTAGGCAACTGACTACCTGGCTACTAGTCTCCCCAGAAGTGCCAGGTTTGGATTGTTTTTCAGCGTTATTCTCCTGATCCTCAAGAAATAAGATATTTTCCAAGGTTTATTAAAGTTTAGGTTGTCACTACTCCTCCTATTTCTAATTGGGTCTGTTGCACCAAAATGGTGCACCAAAGGGCTAGGACCTTAATCCTACAAGACTCAGATCCAAGATTTGGAACTCAGGAATATTTCCAACTTGATGTCCATTCCCCATATTGAGGCAGGATGACACCCTGTTTCAGCAGGAAGTAGCCAGAGTGGTCATCACCCTGTTCCCTCAAAGATTCAGAGAAGGTTAAAACAGGAGTGGGGATTGAAACTGAGTCCCCCTAAAATCAAGTTCCCATGCCAAGTTTATGATTAACCTATTTATCCAAAACTATTCTCTTTCTTGCCCCCCCCTTCCTCTCAGGATTGAGGAATATCAAAGAAAAGAGGGGATTGAAACCTAGTAGGACCCTGCAGGGCTTTCCTGGGTATGAAAACCCCTCTGTGTCCCCCATTTATTGTTTGTGAAAAAAGGCTTTAGTTTCCCAAGCCTTCCCTGAGTTCCAAAGAGCGGGCACAAGGAGTTACTAATTAGAGAAGTGAGGGAATGTAGAAACAAAGGAAAAATGGTTAAGCAAGAAAAGTAATGGCAATAGTTCAGCAATAAAACAGAGCCCTAGTTCTTCTTCAAGGGGTATACATAGCAATCTGACACATATCTTTGAGTTGCTCTGCAGGAACTAAGACACCTCCCCCGCCCTGAGGTAGAGAATGGTGACTACACGTTAACCACAAGCTTGTAGACTCCAGACTGTTTGAAACCAGAAGGTTGATGATGAAGATTCCTGAAACATCACCCTGTTACCTCACCACCAACCAGTCAGAAGAAAGTCATGCATCCTGCAGCTCTCACCACAAATGTTGCCTTTAAAATTCTTCCCTGAAAGCCATCAGGGAGCTTGGGTCCTTTAAGCACAAGCAACCCATTCTCTTTGCTGGGCCCTGCAATAAACTCAATACTTTCCTTCACCACAACCTGGTGTCAATAAATTGGCTTTGCTGCACTGTGGGCAAGCGGACCCAAGTTGGGTTCAGTATCAATAGTTGTAGCTGTTCATTCAACTTCTCTCTTCCTTTGTGCTTTAGTGCATGGTGACCTGGCTTCCAAATGTCAATGACTAGTGGATATGGGGTATAGCTCCAGTTATAAAGTTGGATAACGTTGAGACATATTTTCTACATTGGCTTTCAGATTTTCTCCAGCTGATCAAAGTGGTGGCTGACTTGATGACCCAACCTATATTGTCTGCCTTCCTTTCTTTCCCAATTCCACAATTTCTTTAACACCCAGATAAACCATTTGTAGGATCTCTCTTAAAATATCTAAGACTTAAAAAAAGAGCTTATTTATAATACATAAAAAGAATCTGTAAACAAGACCAGCATTTAATTTAATTTGAAAAAATGTTTCTTATATTTGACATATATGGTGTCATATTTTCTGTTCATCTCTTTTTAACTAGTTATCTGGAGACATATAATAATGGGTCTTTTTCTCTCTGAAAAGCAGTCTCCTTAATATAGTAAAATTTTGACCAAATTTCCTTCTCCATATTAAACAATTCTTTTGTATTTTATTTATGTATATATTTTTCCAGCCCTTTTTGTGGTTCTTCCATGAGGAGTCATGTCATGGATGTCTGTGCTTCTGGTCCACTTTGAAATCTTGGAAGAAATTCAATCAATCTAACTCTAGAGATCCGCCAAACCAAAACATAGATGTGAAACTGTGGAATTTTTAATCACATTATCCAGATGATTTAACACTAAAATAATTGAATTCCTGGAAAGAGTTGACAAGATGTTAATGACCATATGAGATTTATCTCACATTTCCAAAAATGTTCCTTCTATACATATCAAAAATACAAACATATCAAATAAACTCTCACATACATGTAAAGACAGACACACACAGACTGACATAGGACCATATAATCCTAGAACTACAAAGAGCACATGGTTGGTGATTAGGTCTAAGTTTAGGTGTTTTGCCTGGTCTTTGAATTTGAACTGCAGTACACCAATGTAACCTCAAATACATTTTGGATTCAATTTTGTAATTCCTTTTCTTGCTAATTAGCAGTAAGATTTTGAATTCCTATTTAAAAATCAGGCTTTGTAAATGCCTAAGCCTCAATTGTATATGCAAATTCCACACATTTTCATACTGTGTGGAATAACTGCATATGCAAACAGGTAATTTGACAGTTAATGATTCATTTGCACGTGCAAACCCTCAATTTTAACATACAGATGCCAATTGGTACATGTAAATAGTATTCCATGTGGACCCTATTTGCCCAGTGTTTTTTCTCTTTGTAAAGAAACCAGCCTTTAAATATATTTTTTCCATTACAGAAAATCTGTTTGTAATCTAGGAATTTTATCTTCAAGAAAATAAAATTTGATTATTTTAGTCTCAAACTTACTGGATTAGCTATACACACACACACACACACACACACACACACACATGTGATGGCAGTGTATGTTTGATTAAAAATATAAAATCATGATGCAGCTGATTCTGTATTTATTGTTTTAACACTTTTCAACCTGAAATAACATAAAAGCTTTTTTTCTTCAAAAGACCAATAGTTAAAGGGTGTTGATTTATGTAAATCAATAATTTATCAACTTGCTGTCTTTCCTTGCTGCCAGCCAGATGCTTCTCACTTTGCTCAGCCAGACAATGTCAGCTGCAACACATAATGGCCTCTGCTTCATGTAGAAATAAGAACATAAATATTTTAAAAATCCTGCTACAGGAAGTAAGGTGGGTTGGGGTGGGGGATGAGAGATTTTATTGGTTTATTGTGAGAGTAGAACAAGTCTACATATTTTATAGGTTGGTTTTATCAGGAGTGGAGGCAGGGACATCTCTTAGCCTGATTTTTATCTCCTAACAAGGCTGACAGACCAAAGTCTTTTCATAGCAATTTGTTGAAGACATCTGGTGAAGCTTTCTAAGGGATGAACACACTGCAGAGTGTTCCTCTGGTATCAGTTGGCATGGCAACCAGTAAAAGACTATTCAACATCAGTAGGTTTCAAAAAGGTTGAGGCCTAGTTGAAAATCCATTTGGGCTCCTACCTGCAAAATTCTTTTGAAAATGCACTAAATATTTTCTTAGGGCTCTAGAGACTGAACCAATATGTACAAGAGTGGCACCTTCAATCTTAAATAATTTTCAAAACATGGGATTAATGATTCCAGTCACCAGAGGTATTACAGAAGACCTGGAATTACTGGCACTGTGCTGGAGAGGATATTAGTAGAAATATGGTTGTTGTTTCCCTTTGTGTCTTATTATTCAGGAAACAGAAGTGTTATTTTCATATTTCTATAAATTCTAAGTTAATAAGGCCAAATGAATGAAAGAAAATCTTCACGGGTTATTTTTTAAATCAAATATATTTATCCCAAAGACTTAAATATGATTTTTTTAATGCTGAAACTAAATCATCTATTTTAAAATATTTGTGGCCTCAGGACATTTTAATATAGATTTGTTTTCTCAAAAAAAATGTTACTATGTTATATTGGAATACTCTAGTTCAAGAGATGCTTTTTATAACATTATTATAAACCAGTTTAAGCAATTTGTTTTGCTGTCAATTAAGTGATAACTCTTTGAAAATCAAATAAATACTAAGTTTTTTGTTGATATACACACAATTTTCATAAACTCTAACAAAGCTAAAGTAACATTAACTAAAATAAAAAGTTCCCATGTTCTTTTATCCAAAATACTTGTATTGCATTGTAGATTTATAGCCACGGTTCTAAATTGAAAAGAAGAAAAAGTGAAAGAAATTTCTAAAAACATGCCCTAAATATATATAAATGAGAAAAATAAATCTTAGCATGATACATCATTGCCCTGACCATGAGTTAGAATTCAAGTATTTCATTTAAATTATCCATTCAACAGAGGGTAGTCATCAAACTTAATTTTTAAGTAAAAGGATGTTAATTAAAATTTAATTAATAATGTTGTTCTTGAATGATTGGATTTCGATGGCCCATAAACCTTGTGCACTGGAACCCAATAACAACCACCACGACCATTGCCACAATTATTTAGAACAGATCTATACCAAAGCCACATAATACAAGTGCTGTTCTTTAACCCCTCCCTTCCCAGACAGTGTGAGAATTAAGATGATCCAGGAAGCTCTGTTAAGTTGTTTGATATCAAGCCATGAGGCATATTCAAAGAGGAATTTATTTGTATAATATACAAATAATTGTGGTTACACTATATTACATTTTATTGCTTCAGTGGCAAAGGAAAACAGTGATTCAGTCTGCTACAAGGGACAGGAAGGCAAAAGATCTGGATATTTATCCTGGTTCTAACCCTGATCTTCTGAATGAGAGGGAACCCCTTCCTTTTCCCAACGTCTTAAATTTCCTCTCAGGAGAATGGGAAAAATCAGGTTGCCCTTGCTGCTTTCACCGAATTGTGGTAAAGAAGGTAATTTTGTATGACAAGGTTTTGAAACGTATAAAGTTCTAAAGTATAAATTGACATTGTCACTAATAAAGTCAGGCATGTATAAAATTGAAATTTTTGGATAAAAATATTTCACATAATTAAATAATACCATTTAATTTCTGAGGCACTTAGAAATTCAATACTTTCCTAGCTTCACCAGTGAGCACTGAAGAACTTTTTCTCCTGGGTCCAAAAACAAAAGATGTTTCCTCAGCTCTCTCTTTTCTTCCCTTCCTTTCTCCCTCTCTCTCTAGCTCTCTCTCTCTCTCTCTCTCTCTCTCTCTCTCTCATCTCTAACTCCTTGAATATTGCCCAGGTAACTACTACCTGCTCTGCCATGACTGCAAGACCGCTAGAAAAGGAAAGTCTGCTCACTCTCCAAAGTCCAGTGATGTGGGACCACTTCCCTTACAGTCGGCTGGCACACACTGCCAATATTCTGTTCAATACAAATGAAGAAACAAGACTGAATGAAGCTAGGTAATTAATCCAAAATTATAACTGTCGTGAAAGGACTTACCCATGCTTCCATCTATCTCCAATATTGTATGCATTTGAGCAAATCAGAAGAGCCAGAGAAGAGGCTTTTTCCTTCATATTTATTCAAATAAACAGTGAATGTTACCTATGAATCAATGAATAATTTATGAGTAATAGTCAAAGGAGGAATCTGTTCTGACTTCTGGCCCTTAGACCCCTAAACTGACTATACAAAGCAAGTCTTAACAGCTCCCAGAATTCTAGACCACTCTTCAGGCATTTAAGAGATGATATAGGTCATTGCTGCTAGAAAGGCTACAAAACTCTCAAGTTAATGGCTGTTGATTAACAGTGGGGGTTGTTCTGCATCCGCACCTTCTGCTGTGAATTTTGAAACCAAAAAGCACTGGCAATAAATGGCACACAGAGCCTCAGTTCTTCTGCTCGGCCCCACTTCTCATTTTCCACCCCTTGATAATTGTGCTCCCCCTCCCACCAGCAGATGCATTCTACTCCAATTTTTTGACATAAGACCTTCAATTCAGTGGATTGAGAGACAAAAGATAGGAAGAAATAGACAATCAGCATGACATATGAATGTAATTTAATGGACTAAAATTAAATTTTAATTTACAACATATGTTGACTACATGGCCCCAGGGAACTGACATTTGTGCATCATGGCTTGCTAAACTTGTTGCAGACATGACTGCAAAGATGGAGTTTATCTCCAAGATGCAAAAGTTCCAAAAACCAAGGGACTTCAACTAAACATCCTTTGAATCATTTTCCAGGATGCCAGGAATATCCTGTTACAAACCACAGTGGAGCTCACCAATGAAAGTTTGGGTAGAAGAGAAATTGATAATATGTCCTGGTATCTATTCCATTAAATGTTAAGCCTTCAAATGTGTTATTTCATCATAGCTTCAACCACCATATGCACAGGACTAAGTGCTACAAACCGAGAACTGAAGATTTATCTTGCACCTGAATCTACCCACTCTTCCCCCCATAGTCTTTATTCTAGACAATAACAGCGTGATATATTTAGTTTTTAGCAATTTACCACCCATAAAATGCATATAGCCCATTTAGCTAAAAAATGGAAGGAGGAGGACAGAAGTCAGCATGGATCAAAAGCACACCTAATAGATCAATAAATTGTAAAAAGGAGGGATATTATACTATGATAGTCTCATAGTGAGTCAGGTACCAGTCCCTGGTCATATAAGAATATGGTGGTTTCCTGGAGTTCCCTGGTGGCCTAGTGGTTAGGATTCCGTGCTTTCACTGCCCTAGCCCAGGTTCAATCCCTGGTCAGGGAACTGAGAACTGAGATCCCTGAAGCTGGGGCTGGACACACATGCACATGGGCAATCCAAAGAGAGAGGCCGGTGAATTCCCTGGTGGTCCAGTAATTAGGACTCCAAGTTTTCACTGCCAACAGCCTGGGTTTGAAATAAGAAGATCTCCCAAGATGTGCGACTCCACCAGAAACAAAAACAAAGACAAAACAAAACAAACAAAACAACAACAACAAAAAAACCCCAGAGAGGCCAGTGTTTCACAAACATGAAAGATGAAATGGCAATGAGACAGTTTGCTCTTGCTGGAGAAAAATTATTATATTATGAATTAAATGAGATTTTGCTATCACCCCTCAGACATGCAAAGGCATGCACTAAAGTGCATATTTAATGAAATATTCTGAGGTAATTTTTCATATTTGACCTAAAAGGTGCCCTGCCTCCCCATCAGTGGAACCATAACAATGATCTCAAATGGTTGCAGGAATAGAGCTTGATGAGGAGGGTCAGCGTGGGATGGTGGAGAAAGAAACCACTCAGGTGGACCTCCAACCTTAGTCTGTTGAGAACTCGCTGAGAGCCTGGGCAAGTCGGGTCATGGTCCTAAGGCTTAGTTTCACTGTTTATAGAAGTAGCTTGGAGATTCTGTCCATCTCTCTGAACTTCTACATCATTGTTATGGTTGTTTTTCTTGCGGGGGTGGGGCAGGCTGAGTTCTTTTGCAAAGATTTGGAGCCATATTCATAGTTCTCTTCAATTAATCATTTCTCAACTAAATAATTACCCATCAGTTGAACTGAGGGTCCTCTAGTCTCCAACTTCAGAATATCTTATTCTAATGAAGTTATTAGCTTTAACTCATGTTGATCTTCGCTTTACAGTTGCAATTTTTCTAAATGTTCAAGAGACACTGGGTACCAAAAAATAAACTTTTTCCTACCTCTTTTTTTTTTGGTTAAAATTTTTTGTTTATTTGATTTATTTGTTCTAGAATATACGTGGATTAATTTACTCAGCCAATAAAATCACACACACACAACAAATTAATTAGAATCTTCAATATTCTTATCACAAAAATGAGGGAAATCAGAGTGGCCTCAATTTGAAGTTAAATCCTAGGTGGACCCTAGAATCTAACAATGAAGAATATGTTACTTTCACACTTTTATAAACTATGAACCACTGTTATCCAGCTTAGAGACTCATTGGAACTGGAGACTCAGAATTTTACCACTATCCTGAATGCCTTAAATGCAAATTAACAATACCAAGGTTGGGTTTCAAAGTATAGTTCTCTTGTTTTGTTTGCTGATAATTCTAAAATTTGAATTAGATTCTTCATACAGTCATACTCTTTAAACCCAGAGAACACGTAAGAAAAAAATTAATAGGTTTTTACCTGACTTTGATCAACAAACATTTATTAGGTACAGAGTACATTATCATTGTATCAAGTGCTGGGAATATAGAAGAAAATAAAACCATGGAGGCTTCTTACATGGGGCTGTATGGAGGAGGGGCACCCACTGACTGCAGAGCAATGTCCCCAGTGCTAAGGGAGCGTGAAATAGGAACTGATCTGTTCTGTTTGAGAGGTCACAGAAAGGTTACCCAGAGGAAGTGCTGCAATCTAAAGGATGGATGGGCCTTAGTTGGATAGAAAAAGGGCAAGGGGAAAGGATTTCTAGGCAGAGGGAGAGGCAACTGACCGAAGAGCTGAAGCTTTGGGGAGAAGGAATATGAAGTAATCTGAAGATATATTCTAGAATATAAATTTAGAAAAATCATCTGTGACCTTATTGTTCAGGACTTTGGATGCCATGCATGGACTTTGAGATTTATTCTCTTAGAAAATGAGGAGTGTAGGTGAGAATAGTTCTAGTACCTCAAGGAAGAAGAGACGAATCAAGAGTTTCTCTCTGCCCTGCAAATTTGCAGTCTACGTGTGGAGGGCAGGGACATTGGAGAAAGCAGTGGGAAAGGCATTAAAATAAAGCCCCAAGGATGGGGCTTGCTTGCATTCATTTTGTTCATGTAATGAATGAACCCTAAGAGCTACATCTGAAACGATGAATAAGAATTGGCCCTGAGCCACATTTAATGTCTCTGGGTCTCAACTTCCTCATCTATAAAGAGAGGGCATAAGGCTGGCTCAGTGGTTCTCAACCTCAGCTGCCCATCAAAATCAGCTGGGGAAATTTTTTAAATATCAATGTCTGGGATCAATATTAAATCAGTGTCTTTGGGTGGCTTGGGGGGTGCAGGATGGGAGAGTCGCCCGGTTGGTTGTTTAATGTTCCCCAGGTGATTCTAACGTGCAGCCAGGATTGAACACTACTGAATAAGATAATCTCTGAGGTCACTTTCATTTGTGAAGTTGATATTCAAGACTAGCCCAAGTAGAAGTTGCAAAAAACAGATAACCTGTTCATCGATGTCTTCCATACTGTGAGCACTTCCCGTTTCTGCACCTGAAACCCAGTGTCCTTGTGCTCCCCAGGAAGTCCCACTAAGATGCTTACTCATATCTTGGAAAAGTCTACTACTGAAGATTTCTGTCCATTGCCAATAAAAAAATATGCCTGGCTGACATGTAATCTATCAGATAGTGGTCTCTGCTGAGAAGCTGTCTTTTTGATTAGTTTTTAACAAAGGTCTTTCTCAGTTTACTCCCCTTCACCCTCCTCAATTTCAGGTAAACAACTTTCTTAACTAACCCCTATTTGCTCTTCCTTATCCCTGAGTTTTTCGTGTGTAAAATTTTACATGCCCTCCATCCCCTTCATACATGCTACCTCCTATTCAAATTGTATCCAGTTTTCCAAATCCAGTTCATGTACTATTTTTATGAAATCTGCCCAGACTTTGCTTTCCTGAATTTATATCACTATTCTCCAGTAATATTTGCATATCTCATCTATTTTATAATCAATTTTATACTTAATTATTCCCTCTCTGTGAGATCTCTTATTGTTGTCTAAACTGTTATTCAAATATTCGTGAATGTTTACCTTCTTTGGGAAGAATTAAATAGGAAAAAAATTAAATAAGAAAATTATATAGGATATTAAATTTAATTAAATAGGTATAGAGGTTGAAAGAATTTTTAATCTGCCAGGAGTTATAGAAATGTAACTTACAATCCATTTATTTATTTGATGTATATTTATCAAGGACCTACAATCTACTAGTCTTGTTTCAGGTGCTAGAGATTCTGAAAAAAAAAAAAAAACCATTCTGGAGGCATGGATATGTATTAAAACTTGGCAAGGCCACAGATAAGAATGGATGGATAGGTGGATGGATAGAGGGCCTCTTTGGGCCGTGTGGATATCCTGGATGATTTATGTTAGGACTTTACATAGGCTTAGAATAGTTTGTGTGAGCCCATTTCCTCATTCTTGGAAATGGTAAGACTATATCATTCTTCTTCAGAGAAAAACTGAATTGACTTATGATTATAGCAGAGTACCAAGAAAGCACGGCAACTCTATTGTACTGGCTTTCAAACAGGTTATTCCTACTCCTTATCATATATCTGTAACCTTCTTCAATTTGTGTGTAGAAGGAGTTCTTTCATGTTTGATTAATATTTTGTTATAGGTATTAGATTTATTTTTGTAAGAGAAGTAGCTTTAATGGCTTAAAATTTTTAATGGCTTAAAAAAAGAAGTAGCTTTAATGGCTTAAATATATATATATATATGGCTTGACTTTACTAGGATCGTAAAATTTTCCTTAGTTTCAATCTCCCACAAATATTTCAAGGAACATTGCTGGCTAAACATCAATTTGAATAAAACATCAACAAATTAAATTGGAAAACACTTCTTTGCAGTTATAATAGGATAAAAAGTCAAAAGAGGAAATTAAATTATTTGTATTTTGATAATTTCCAAAGGAAATGGCAGACAGTACAACAGAGTTGACAATGTACACTAAAAAGTCCTGTCAAAGTTTCCTTAAAAAACTAAAAATAGAACTACCATATGACCCAGCAATTCCACTACTGGGCATATACCCTGAGAAAACCATAATTCAAAAAGAGTCATGTACCACAATGTTCATTGCAGCTCTATTTACAATAGCCAGGAGATGGAAGCAACCTAAGTGTCCATTGACAGATGAATGGATAAAGAAGATGTGGCACATATATACAATGGAATATTACTCAGCCATAAAAAGAAACAGAATTGAGTTATTTGTAGTGAGGTGGATGGACCTAGAGTGTGTCATACAGAGTGAAATAAGTCAGAAAGAGAAAAACAAATACTGTATGCTAACACATATATATGGAATCTAAAAAAAAAAAAGGTTCTGATGAACCTAAGGGCAGGACAGGAATAAAGACACAGACATAGAGAATGGACTTGAGGACATGGGGAGGGGGAAGGGTAAGCTGGGATGAAGTGAGAGAGTGGCATGGACATATATACACTACCAAATGTAAAACAGATAGCTAGTGGGAAGCAGGCACAGAGCACAGGGAGATCAGCTTCGTGCTCTGTGACCACCTAGAGGGATGGGATAAGGAGGGTGGGAGGGAGACGCAAGAGGGAGGAGATATGGGGATATATGTATATGTATAGCTGATTCATTTTGTGAAACTAACACGCCATTGTAAAGCAATTATACTCCAATAAAGATGTTAAAAAAAAATAAAGTGGTAAAACAAAACAAAATGAAAAAAGTTCTGTCAAGCTCCTTCCACACACATGAGCATAGTAAGGTTTAAATTTGATGGAAAGCCACCAGCCAGTTCTCATAAAATCAAACCCAGTTCGCCATTTCTGCTGCTGACAGGATATGTCATTGCTAGGAAATAAGGCAACAAGCTGCCGTCTCCAAGGTATCAGCGCCTCAGAGACAGATGAGGGGAAGGGGCCCATGTGTAAACAGAAATGACCTGTGCCGCAGAAGAATATGTGTGATTTCCTGGAGCTTGTTTGTGTCTTACTTGGCTAGAAGGGCATTGGAACAGTCTTAGGGGAAAGTATTCTGCTCCTTAAGGCAAGGTGGCTTATTATCAGAAAAGAAACAATAATAAATGGAAGAAAAAGAGCCAGAGTGGTGATTTTTCAAACTCGGGGGCAGGTAATAAGTATCCATGAGACATTTTGGTACACTGTGTGATATTGAAACTCACTTTAAAAAGTGCATGTGTGTATGATTTGCACATAAACTTTCCCATAAGATAAAGCACTTTGAGTCTTCTAGCCACAAAAAACTGGGTGTATATTGAGAAGAAATATTGTAATTTCATGTATGGGAGTGTGTGTGTGTGTGTGTGTGTGTGTGTGTGTGTACAGAATAAACATGTATACTATGTTAGTTTATATAATTCACATAGTTTGCATATACAGCTATAAATTTGATAAAATATTAAAATATGCAGGCTGGAAATTTTCAAGTGTGTGCACACATCCGATCTATGTGAGAGCACATATCTGTGATCAATTTGTATTTCATATGTATTAGCTAGGGATTTGTACTTCAGCAAAAAGGGTTACAGAGTCCATTAGCTGATCTGAATTTATGACAGTACATCTCTTGATGTTCAGCTATGACAGGAATTACTCTCCTCTAATGAGTAATAAATGTGGGTAAGTCATGTGTCCCATTGGATTACTTGGCTAAAATCACATTTAGAAGATGGCTAATTGTCTAAAATTTATCCAAATCCAATACAAATTTTATTGCCACTAATTGCCTTTGCAGGTTTTGGAGCATTGAGCATATTTACATGTATTTTTCATAGCACTCCTATGCACATGTAATGCATGAATAGAATAGTCATGACTATCCAATTTAAACTTTTCAGCTATTTTGGTAATTTAACATTAAATCATTATGACGAAATATAACTTTCCATTTTTAGAGCTGTAACAAATTGCATTTTTAAACTAAATGTTTTTGTCATGGGTAGTCTATTATTATTGTTTTGCAGTTTTGGCACGACTTAATTGTAATATCAGTGTTATCAACAAGTAAGAACATATTGTAATACCTGTTAGTCCTATTGTAGATTTATTTGTATTGCCATTCTAAGTCAGCTGAACTATTTTACCCAGTGCCACCATAATAAACAGCTATTTGCAAAACTTTTATATTAATCCCTTATTTGAAATTGCATATATAAAATTGGTGTTTGATGCTCAATAAACAAATTTTTAAAGCATAGAAAATATGTATGTGAGATAACATAGCTAAATATGTAAGAAAGTCTACAGTTTTAAAAGATTTCTATAGGAATTTTAAAGTTTTTCCTTTATTAAACAAGTTCATAAAATAATAAAATAAATATTCAAAGGGTTTGGGCTGAGATGTTTTCATATTGAAATACAGTAAGTCCCCTACATACGAACGTTCAAATTGCAAACTTTCAAAGATGGGAATATGGATTCCCATGTCCAACCACGTAAGTTAATTCACATGTCTGGCGTACATTACCACGTGTGTGCATCCTCTACAAGCGGTTGTGCTTTTGTGTACTTTACTGTATGGTACTGTATAGAGTACAGTAGTACAGCCTCTTTATTTCAAACCCAGGATGTCTGGAAGCAAGCGTAAAAGCAGCAGTGATATAGCTGGTACTGTTAAGAAGCACCAGCTGTTGTACTGTATTACTGTACTTTTCAAGGTACTGTACTGCAAGATTAAAAATGTTTACTTTTCTTGTTTGTTTTTTATGTATTATTTGTGTGAAAAGTATTGTAAACCTATTACAGTACAGTACTATAGAGCCGATTGTGTTAGTTGGGTACCTAGGCTAACTTTATCGGACTTACAAACAAATTGGACTTACAAATGTGCTCTCAGAACAGAAGTCGTTCATGTGTAGGGGACTTACTGTATTCTTCCTTATGAAAATATCCAAGGTAAAAAAGATTAGATTGAGAGATAACAATAAAAAAGAGAATAAAATATATAAATACATATTTTATCAACTAAAAGTTCAGTGAGATAGCAATTTGAGGTCAAATGGCAGTTTCATCCTATGTTCCTATTCCAAGCATATAGAAATAATTGATAGCTTATAAAAAAATATAAATACACAATGGGGTTTCTATACCAAAAAGAGACATGACTGTGGATCAGAAACAGAGAGGGGGACTTCCCTGGTGGCATGGTGGTTAAGAATCCTCCTGCCAATGCAGGAGACATGGGTTGGATCCCTGGTCCTGGAAGATCCCACTGCTGTGGAGCAACTAAGCCTGTGCACCACAACTACTGAGCCGTTGCTCTAGAGCCTGTGTGCTACAACTACTGAGCCCATGTGCTACAACTACTGAAGCCCATGGGCCTAGAGCCCATGCTCTGCAATAAGAAAAGTCACCGCAATGAGAAGCCTGTGCACCGCAACGAAGAGTAGCCCTTGCTCGTTGCAACTAGAGAAAGCCCATGCACAGCAACAAAGACCCAACGCAGCCAAAATATAAATTAAATTTAAAATAAAATAAAAAAGAAAAGAACAGAGAAGGAACCCATGGTGTGAGTACGGACTGCTTACTGGAAGCCAGACCTTGAAACAAGTCATCTCAGTCTGGTCCCAAAGCCCAGGTGAACATGGAGGGAGCTGGATGGTCAAAACTGTAGGTGCCCCCATGAGGTCTCACTCTGTTTGCTTGTGAATAGGACCTAGAATGTCACCTACCAGGCTGGGGAAGAGACAGAGTCACCCAATGGGAATAAAAATCCATGCCAGGATGTCCCATGTTGCCACATCAGCAGCCTGATCTGCTACATGGTAAACCTGGGCTCTAAACAACTTAAAAACCTAATACAGGGAGAAGCACACTAGAGAAAAATCCCTGGAGAGATGAGTGACTAAAATGAATTAAAACCATGTGAGGAAATTCAGTAACATGAAAGAGAGAAGATGGACTCAACAGGCTTAACAAATTCCTATCTAAGGAAATAATGATAATGAAACAATTTGGAAAAGACTATATAACATAGACTCTTTAAATTTTCTATAGCTATAATAGAGGAAGTAGTCCCCATGAAATAAGAGAAACACAATCCATCAAAAAGTAAGAAATTATTATTTTAAAAGTATAGGTTTCTGTGAAAAATAATCTATTAGAAATATTAGTAATGAAACATATGGTCAAAATATTTTTTAAAAGAATAGATGAGTTTAAAGTCACCCAGAAGCAACTAAAGAAATAGTTATTAAATTAGAAGACAGGGCTTCCCTGGTGGCACAGTGGTTGAGAGTCCGCCTGCCGATGCAGGGGACACGGGTTTGTGCCCCGGTCTGGAAAGATACCACATGCCGCGGAGCGGCTGGGCCCGTGAGCCATGGCCGCTGAGCCTGCGCGTCCGGAGCCTGTGCTCCACAGCGGGAGAGGCCACAACAGAGAGAGGCCCGCGTACCCCCCGAAAAAAAAAAAATTAAAAGATAGAACCTAGGATACCTGCAATAATGTACCACAAAGAGATAGAAAATATGAAAGAAAAATTGATATTCTAAGATTAATTAAGAAGTTCCATTTCATGTTTAACATTTCAGAAAAAGAGAATGGGAATAAATTTAAATAGAAAATATTCAAAAGTTTCACAGCTAAGAACTGTCCATACTAAAATATCATCACATTGAAAAAGCCCGAAAGTATGGTAATTATGTTCAATTCACATCTGAACACATCATAACAAAATTGTAGGATATCAGAGATAAAAGAAATCCTAAAAGCCACAAGAAAGAAAAATTGTGTTGCTTACAATGAATGTCAAAAAGACCAACAGCAGATTTCTCATCAGCAACTAGGATACCCGAATACAGTAGAGTGATAGTTTTAAAACCATTATGAAGAAATAAAACACATAAGCTTAAATTTTTTTACCCAGTCAAATAATTATTTCAGAGAGATGGGCATTTGTTATATTTTCTGACTGCCTCTTTGTTGCTTCAAGAAACAAAAAGTAAAATGAAAATAGGAAAACTGTGAGGCAATAGGAAATGATGAGAAAAAAATTAGTAGAGTCCAATAGTAAACCGAAATGAATAGAGATCACAATAAATTAAGAAAATAAAATATACAAATTTGGGTATATTTAGCTAAGGGAATCTTTGTTGTTTCTGAGTTTTCTACTCCTTTTGCAAATTCTCAAAACTTGTGTAATTGGATTTAAAATGATATTAGAAACATTAATAACAGAAATAAAACTGAAGAAAATCAAATCAAACATTAATATCAGGTAAAAAGTACAGAAAATTGAAGACTAAAGTAAAAAAGTAGGAATTGTAAATAATGAGTAAGAAAAAGATTTAATGATGATAAAATATGATAACTACAGAAGAAAAAGATAGAAGATAGTCTAAACATTTACAAATTGGTGTCCCTAAATGAGATCAGAAAAAATTAAATTGAAGTAATAATCAAAGTCACAAGAAGAGAATTTACTACCCAAGTCTTCAAATTATGCAAAGAGAATTAAAATACATGCATATCGGTTACATTTTCTGAAATTCCAGAATAAAGAAACTATAAAGAAGCAAAAAATTGTCCTTAAAAGAACAAAAATTAAGCTTGCTTGAGACTTACTTTTTATAACATTAAATACCAGAAGGTAATGGATTAAATAAAGGAGAAAATTGTAGGACTCAATTTTCAATATTCTGTGAAGTTGTTGGTAATAGAATAAAACAATCAAAAGGTACTTTGATTTATATAAAGATTCAGAAATTATTGTGCTTAAATATTTTTCCTGAATAAAGTCTCAAAGATTCAGTGTAACTGTTTGAGAAAGAAACCAAACTAAGTTGAAAATGGGAAAGCTGTATTAGAAAAGGACTGGTAATGATCATTGAAAGCAACCATTAAAATTTCAAAAAAGCTTAATTTTTATATATAATTTCAGACAAATTTAGTTGCTAAAACAGAGGAAGATAAATAATGTAAAATTTTAAAAAAATAACATATTCCTCTGCATCTGGAATCTCTAAGTGAAATAAACCATACCAGGAAATAGGAGAGGAGAGAAGAGAACTCATGTAAACAGAATCCAAAAATTCGTATTTCATTCAGGACCTGATAGGTAGAAAACTATTGTCTTAAGGTTTTGATGAAAAGGTAATCATGAAAATAATGATAATCAAGATCTATTTTAATCAAATCCATATAAATCATAATGAAATAAATATTTGATCCAAATTATGATTTCTGAAAATAAACATAGAAATTATGTAAAATAGAAGGCATAAATATGTGACATACCAGTTGTGAAAATAAATATTAAAGGGTTAACACTTCAATTATAAGTTAAGAATTTCGGCCTCATTCAAAACCCAGAAATCCACCCATAACCTATCTATAGGAGGTAAATCTAAAACAAAACAGCATAAAGGTTAAAAGAAAGAGAATTGCAGTGACATATCATAAATGTTATTTTAAAAAAAGTAATTGGGGTTCTATTTTAATATAGCCAAATCTGATTTTGCTTATGCCAACTCTGGTGGGCCAGCACAGTCGGGGGATGGGAGGTGAACTCTTTTGTTCTTGTAAATGAAGAATAATATAACCATTGGAAGGAAAAAAAAATGCAATATGGGCAGATTGTCTACGCAGAAACCTCAAGAAATCAATTACAAAAAATTTTTTAAAAAAAGAAACAAAACAGAGGAATGAGTTTAGTAAATTAGATGTTTCAGAAATCAAGAAGAGTTCTTAAATATCAGTAATAATACAATACAATGAGAAACATAATAGCATCACAGATCATTCTTCAATTTTCAAGTATAGGTGGGGATGCCCCAAATCTGTTTGCAAATTGCTGACAGTGGTACCCACAGGGCTAATGTGTCTGGGAAAATTTAACAGGTATGTGCTGTTGCCTGACCTGGCTGCTGCCACTGGTGACTAGATTTTCATGCAACACAGAACAGCCAGTATGGAGGAAGTTGCATGAACCTACAGAAAAATTTTTCCAGGTTTCTTGTCTACATGGCAGTTTTCAAATTATAATTTTCATATACTTTGGTAACTAGGAATTTTAATTTATATATTCTAAAACTTTGACATATGTAGGGAAATTAAGATTATACAGCACTGAGGTAATAGGGACTGAAGGCCAGTTTAGTTGATCAGTTAAGAAAAACATATTAAATTCATATATACACACTAATGGTATGGTAGATTGAAAACCATAGCAGGAAAGAGAAGAGATTTAGATTGTGAGTCTCAAGAGAAAAAAATCAACAAAAAACTTTAGTTCGTATCTCAAGATAGTGTGCATTTTGTTATTTAAAAATTTCTATATTATTATTCTGCTTTTCTATTATTTCTTATTAGTAGGATGGCAATTCCATTTGTAGTACTATATGTGAATTACTTTTGATTTTCTTTCCCTTTCATATAATATGTGCCATTAAACATAACAGAGATCAAAAGGGTCATTGGGATTTCTAGTCTTTGCAGTCAATTTTCTGGAGTCTTCAGCAAAAGTTTAAAGAAAAGGAGAGGACGAATATAGAGAATTCTAAACTTGGGGACAATTCACTATAATTTAATACATGATTTGGCATGACAATAACTGGGAATATCAAGATTAGGGGATAAAAGGAAGAAAACAGTAGCTAAAAAAGGAAAGCTTTTTTTTTTTTTTGGCAATCAATTGAAACAGGTTGAGTTGCTTAAAGGAGTTGTGACTGGTTATTATAGAAGTGAAAGGTCAGGTAAATGTGATAAAAGCTTTTTGAAATACTCACATGAATTCCCTTACTGCAAACCAAAATGCCATGTATTGACCAACATAATGTGAGTAGCTTGAAGAAATTTTGGTCAACAACCTGGTTATCAATTCCAAATGGTGGACAAACTTGAAAAGCATGTGTTTCAAGTGTAAAATGAAGAAAAGAGCTAATCAGAAGATGGAAAATGTGGAAGGTGGGCTTTTTTGAATAGGGAGAATTAAAACCTAAACATATGTAAAAAGTGATGTAATGTTGAATGACAAACATGAATACAAAGGAAAAATTTTTTCCTCTCGAAGAGAAATGCATTAGTCCAGTTAGTAGAACTAATTCACACCATACAAAATAAACAGCAATTGGTTCAAGCAGTTAAGTCTAGAAAAATAAAAACATAAATATTTTAAAAGTATATACACCCATTATATTTTCTCAGAGAATGAAAGATATTTTAAAGGATATAAGATAACTATGAAAAAAGTAATCAGTCAAAAAGAGAAAAATATTAAACACTAAAATAAAAGACATAAAACACAATGGGAAAGTAATTTGCATTGTACAGACCAAAGTTACTTTTCCTACATGCAAAGCATTTACAATCACTAAAGCACACAGACACATATACATTGACATACAAGTGCAAGCATACACATAGAAAAATGATATATTTTCCAAAGAAAATATTCAAAGACAATAAACATGCAAACTATAGTTAACATTACTTGTAAGCAAAGAAATGAAAAGCAAACATCAACCAAATGAGGTATTGTTTTTATGTATCAATATGGCAATTCAAAATAATCAGCATTTAATGTTGGTCAAAACGTCAGGCTGCAAACGTTCTTCACACCTGTGGGGTTGTATCTATTGATGCAGTTTCCCGGAAGAAAATATTTGAAAATCTATATCAAATGTAATTTTGTAATAGGACTATACCATAAGGAAGCCAGAAGACCCATACAAAAATATGACCTACAATATCATACACAATAGTCTTACATAAAAAACAGAGACAATCTAAATAACTGTCAGCTAACTATAATTTATATCTAAAACAGAACATTCTGTATCCATAAATATCATATTTAGAAAAATAGTTACATGAAAGAATATTTATGATACAAACTTAAGTTTAAAAAATTGTACTAAAATATTTTGTAGAGTAAAATCCAAATACATTAAATGTATTTTATAGGTGTGTATAGTAAAATATTAGCATATTGGTAATAGTAATTGCTGGTGGTAAATTTCGAGAATTTATTAAAGTTTATATGATAAATAAGCAATTACTGATAATCCAGTAAGTGTTCTATGGTTTTTAAAAAGCTGAAATAACTTTGAATTGTATCCAAATAAAAATAGGTAGACAGAGAGGTAGATGGATACACAGATACATGACACAGCAAATACAGTGAAATGCTAGTAGTAGAATCTAGGTGATAGGCATATGGGCCTTCACTGCAAAAGTCTTTCAACTTAGTGGTATGTTTGAACATTTTCATAATAAAATCTCACAAAAAATTAAAAGATATAGCAACAAAATTGTGATATGCCCACTATGATGTGTTAAAATTATATTTTTTATTGCATTTATTGAAATATTGATGTATTTCACCTGAGCAAAATATTATTTTTATTAGTTTTAATACTCTGCTGGTTGGGAGTCAGAGGAAAAAAAAGAGATTTTCACAGCAGCAAATTCATAGAGGATGAACAATAACAATGTTAACCAGCAAATAGTTAAAATATAAGTTCATCTCTCTTTGAAAAAACTAAAATTATATTATAAGTTATATATTATAAAACTATATTTTACTAAACTCAGTTCTTTGTAAGAACTTAATTTTTGCTTTGTTTTCCTAGTTTTTCAAATCTGTTAATGCATATATGATCATAAATAGCTCCGAACTTTTACCTACTCAGGTAAGCAGGATAGTCCCTGCACTGGTATTTTCCTCCCTAATTACGTGGAGCATTCTCCCCAAGTCCCTTACATGGGACCATTAGTTGGTCTGGGTTATTGCATTCTACTAAAGCTAACCACTCCAAGACTCAGGCCCTGCACCTGAGAACATCAAAGTGCATTGAGACTACGTTGCCACCACTGTCTCTTTCTTATGGTGCCACTGAGATAGTACTTCACTCTTCACATCTATGTCACCCTTGCCAATGAGGCTATTGTAAAGTGAAAACAAAACTTCCCCTTGTTCTATTAAATTCAATTGGCATGCACAGCAAAGATGACTGGCTCCACCTGAATTTCAAGAAAATGTTACCTCCACTTAATTCATTGGCATCCTTCCTTCTGTAGCCTCTCTTGTTCACGTTGGAAGTCTATTCCCCCTTTTACCAGGCACTGGTGTGGCTGGAACTTCACTAGTACAACCTGAGAGTCCAGAGAGCTGGGCTTCATTGCCACTGACCCTGTCTTGGCTTTAGCATCAGTTTAGCTGTATATACATAACCACTGCAGTGCACGTTCCTGCCAACTCACCCTGACCAACCTCGAATTTGCAGAGACAATACTCCTTCCTTCTGTTTCACCTTTAAACAGCAAAATGTTAGAGACTTTAGGGAGAAAGTCCTTTGGGTTCACATTGACACAGTTATTTTCCTCACTAGCCAGTATCCACTCTCATTGAACCCCAAACCACCAGCCTCTTGTGGTCCTTCCATACTTGACTGTCGTCCATACTTGAATCTGCTGAAGCTATTGAGGGGTGGGAAGGGGGTGGGGATATTCATATGAAGGGTATTCAAGAAGATAAACACCCAAGGCATCCATTCAGAGAGGTAAAAATAAGTTGTATAAGGGTGCTCTGTGTACATGTACCCCGTTGGGTTGAGTATACCATATACAGATGTGTTCTGTTAAACTGGAAAGACATACTTACTGTGAGTTATAAACTAAGAAAGGGAATACAAGGCAACTAAGGAATAGATGGGCAGCCTCTCACACTTAACAGAATCTGTATATTTGATGAGATCCATCTCAGCAAACCACTGGCAAGTGATGCCTTGTGAAATCTAGATGGTGAGTTGGTCAGCTAAACATCCTTTATGAGTTGTCTTTCTCTTTTCCATATGCACTGAGTAAATTTTGGAACTATTTTACATGTGACAACCTTCTCCCTGGAATGCAGCTTGATGGGAAGTCTCTTACATGTTTGTTACATGGGCTGAAGTCCCCCGCAGACACTGCCAGCATCTCAGTCCCCAAGTAAATGGGATAATTCAGCTCCCCACACTAGACTTATCCAAGTGCCAATTCCAGTCTAGCTGAGACTTCCCCTCCTGGTCAGGTAGCTCATGTGTCAACAGGTATAAACTAGAGCTAAGAATTTTGTGCAAAGATCTCTCTGCTGTGTTTACCTTATTGTATTAAACCTACATACCAATTAATGTTTAGGAAATTTGATATTAGTGACCCAACTTTAGGATGGTTTATGTACTAATGGCTTACACATTTAGAAATCCTTTTTCTCCTCCTCTGATAACCAAACCTTCCCTCTTTAACATGGCTACTATAACCATTATCTCTTTTTTCCACTTGGCCTTATACAGGCTCTACATTTTTTTTTTTTTTGGTTATTAGGGTAGCTACCTGGAAGACTAGCCCTTCAAATGTAGCTCCCCAGCTTCTCAAAGCACACTAACTTGAGCCTCTCATCCCTCAAATAGAAGCACTCTACCTTGAAGATCCTAAAAGTAGAAACAATAGAGTTGAGTGCCCCATTGAAGTCTAGGTGTGGTTTCCTTGGTGACTTAGAAAGTTAGGTAAATAACATAGGTCAGAGCACCCCTATTTCCAATCTGTGATAAGAGCTTAGAGACCAGGTCCTCTTCACTCTTGTACCCAACACAATGCTGTTGATACATTCCTGAAATATAACCCTAAACTAGGTGTAGATCCCAAAGACTGAAGGGTCTGCTTTGTACTACACCTGATAGATGGAAGATCTCTAATTAACCTGGTTGGAATATCCAGGAGGCTCAGTATCTGACACTTTTGGATTATTTGCATTTAATACTAAGCATTTTTATATTCTAAAATTATTGTTTCTACAATCCAGAAGTTTTACTAAAATCATTAACACTTATTTTTGGTAAATGAAAATATCATTTTCAGGGGATTTTAAACTGTTAAAGTATATTTTTTAAATGGTATTTTAGTCAAAATCTAACTTAGAGTTATACTTAAAAATAAGTCTAAATTACTGAGTTAATCACTGTTCATTATTTTTAATGCAACCAGAGTACATTGTGCCAAAACAAGTTTTCTAAATCAGATAAACATTGCCATAAGCACTAAAACACATATTTTAAAAATTTATAGCCATGGCTATACTACTGTGTAATTTGTAATTTGTGTTATTTGTGAAACTTCAAAATAACACTTGATTTTTTTACTCTTTCCATTAAGAGAAGTCCTATCTGTTATCAAAAATATTGACTTCAATATTGTTTACCAAGTATGCATTACACTTTTTAAAAAAATAATCAAATAATATCTGAATTTGAAAACTGATTGAAGCACACTAGAGTGGAGAACATTTCCAACCACACAGAAATAACGAATTGTAATGATTTTCACTATTCTCAATCAAATTGAAAGTCCATTTTCTGATTCTGCTTCATTTTTAAAGCTCATTTGACTCAAATTAATTTTTCTTTGCCCATGTGCATGCCCTCTAATTTGACCAATGGCTCTTGCTAATTCACAGTGACAGGTTTGAATGATGTCATCACTTTTTTATTATTTCTGAATTCACTGAAAAATATGGTGAAACTATCATAATAAGAAGTACAAACCCAGGAAAGTCTTAACAAATATCATTTCTAAGTTGTTTCCACTGAACAACTGTAAAATTTTGCTTCATCTTTTCTATATATTTATAGTTCCGTTAAAACCAAATAGTGCTGTCAGACCAAGGCCACAACTCATTTGGATAAGACACTGAACTCAGCAAGGTCAGACAACAGTGCTCAAGGTCATATGACAAGTTCATAGCATAACTGGGGCTATAATCCCCCTTACTAGGGCTGCCCTGAATACTTACCCAGTGGTGTTTCATCAAAATAAAAACAATTCTGGGGACAGGCCTGTATTCATCTGGTCATAACTGTGACAGTGGTTTTTCTGGTTCTGTTATTTTATTTTATTTTTTATTGTTTTAATTTTTATTGTAGTATAGTTGATTTACACTGTTGTGTTAGTTTCAGGTGTACAGCAAAGTGAATCAGTTATACATATACATATATCTACTCTTTTATAGATTCTTTTCCAATATAGGTCATTACAGAGTACTGAGTAGTGTTCCCTGTGCTATACAGTAGGTTCTTATTTGTTATCAATTTTATATATAGTAGTGTGTATATGTCAGTCCCAATCTTCCACTTTATCCCTCCCCCTACTTACCCTCTGGTAACTGTAAGTTTGTTTTCTACACCTGTAACTCTATTTCTGTTTTGTAGATAAGTTCATTTGTACCCACATATAAGCGATATCCTATGATATTTGTCTTTCTCTGGCTTATTTCACTCAGTATGACAATCTCTAGGTTCATCCATGTTGCTGCAAATGGCATTGTTTCATTAATTTTTATGGCTGAGTAATATTCCATTGTATATATGCACCACAGCTTCTTTATCCATTCCTTAGCTGATGGACATCTAGGTTGCTTCCATGTCCTGGCTATTGTAAATAGTGTTGCAATGAACACTGGAGTGCATGTATCTTTTTGAATTATGGTTTTCTCCAGATATATGCCCAGGAGTAAGATTGCTGGATCATACGGTAGCTCTATTTTTAATTTTTTGAGGCACCTCAATACTGTTCTCCATAGTGGTTGTACCAATTTACATTCCCACCAACAGTGTAGGAGGGTTTCCTTTTCTCCACACCCTCTCCAGCATTTATTGTTTGTAGATCTTTTGATGATGGCCATTCTGACTGGTGTGAGGTGGTACCTCATTGTAGTTTTGATTTACATTTCTCTAATGATTAGTGATGTTGAGTATCCTTTCATGTGTTTGTTGGCAATCCATATATCTTCTTTGGAGAAATGTCTATTTAGGTCTTCTGCCCATTTTTGGATTGGGTTGTTTGGTTTTTGATATTGAGCTGTATGAGCTGCTTATAAATTTTGGAGATTAATCCTTTGTCAGTTGCTTCATTTGCAAATATTTTTTCTCATTCTGAGGGTTGTCTTTTCATCTTCTTTATGGTTTCCTTCGCTGTGCAAAAGCTTTTAAGTTTCATTAGGTTCCATTTGTTTATTTTTGGTTTTATTTCCCTTTCTCTAGGAGGTGGGTCAAAAAGGATCTTGCTGTGATTTATGTCAAAGAGTGTTCTTCCTATGTTTTCCTCTAAGAGTTTTGTTGTTGTTGTTGTTGTTGTTGTATGCAGGCCTCTCACTGTTGTGGCCTCTCCCGTTGCGGAGCACAGCCTCCGGATGCGCAGGCTCAGGGGCCATGGCTCACGGGCCCAGCCGCGGCCTGTGGGATCTTCCTGGACCAGAGCACAAACCCGTGTCCCCTGCATCGGCAGGTGGACTCTCAACCACTGTGTCACCAGGGAAGCCCCCTCTAAGACTATGATAATGTCTGGTCTTACATTCAGGTCTCTATTCCATTTTGAGTTTATTTTTGTGTATGGTGTTAGGCAGTGTTGTAAATTCATTCTTTTACATGGAGCTGTCCAGTTTTCCCAGCACCACTTATTGAAGAGGCTGTCTATTCTCCATTGTATATTCTTGCCTCCTTTATCATAAATAAGGTGACCATATGTGTGTGGGTTTATCTCTGGGCTTTCTATCCTGTTCCATTGATCTATATTTCTGTTTTTGTGCCAGTACCATACTGTCTTGATTACTGCAGCTTTGTAGTATAGTCTGGAAAAGAGATTGTGATGTCTACTTCTTGTTTTCCTTTTTGTTTTGATTCCCAGGTACACTCAGCACTGGTGTAATAGTTAAAAATTTGACAACCCTTTCAGGATAAATCATGCTCAAACTAGACTATGCTGAGTCACTTATACAGCCTTTTACTCCTGCTTTCATTTTACTCACTCCTTCCCTTCCTAAATGCACACAAACAGATATCTGACACTCTGCTAGCAGAAATTCTGATTTATGAGGTTTTAAATGGATGCCTCTCCTATATAGACACAGTCTTCAGGTTCTTGGTTTGGCTAGCAGAGGGTTACTCCATGATTCTCCCCTGAACCCCCAAAAAATATCCTCCCTTCCCTAGGCTGAGGCAGTCCTCTATGGACCCACATATCTTAGCTCGTCAGGTGAAAGGTGGCCGGATATCAATGCCCTCTCAGCTGCTCTGACAAGGACTTTTGATCAGTGCAAAACTGCACATCAACACACCCAGTCCTCGGGAAAGCTGTCTTGTTAATATCCTTACAGCTTTCTTTCCCTTCCATGTTTAAGTATGTATAATTAAGAAAAATGACCTTAACTATATGTAATTACTCAATTTCTATTTCCAAATATTGCTTTTCTAATAATAATAACAAATTCAGGAGAAAATTTGGTTAGTAATTAATGAGAATTTCTTGATCATCAGAATAACAAAATACTAAAACAATACTTTGGGAAATGTAACAAGAAAACAATTGACCAATCTAAACGTTTTAGCTGAAGTCTAGGTACTAAATTGAATAATCTGCTTAGATCCTTTTCTTTTAGGATTCTGCTACCTAGATATACTTCAGTCTATTGCAGTATCCAAGAAATGAGGGAGATGTGGTTTAGTTTTGAATGTGCTTGAACCAGTTCTGGAGACAAGCATTTTGATTATAGATAAAAGGGAAGTTTTTCAAAAAATTAAAATTTCAGGTCTTTTGTAAGTTCTAGTGTGATATTAACAGTTTATTTGCATAATGTCAATCTTTGTATTGAGTTTACCCAATTTTATTATTATATGAAAATGGTTTTTTGAGAGCTTTACACTCTACATTATTCCTGTAAGAAATTTGAAAGGGAGAAATATGTAAAAATGACTACTTGAGATTCGATAAGTATATATGGGTGATTTTCTGATTATATTTCTAAAATATTATTCCCAGATTCATGTACATATTTGGGTAAACTAGCTGCACATATTTATTATGTATATTTTAAATGGGAGGCATACCATTAAAGTCCACAGAGTAAATATATAGTCATTTTGTAAATTATTTATCTGGAAACCTCAAGAGCTTTTTGCTACTGTTTCATCTGTCAGTTAAATTTGTTTTAGTGGCATAAATAATAGTTATGTGATATTATTGTATAAAGTAGCTATGAAAATATGTACAATTTACTTGTAAGAATGATCAAATAAATAGACACAAAGGTGTATCCTATCTTGATCAATGCATGTAATTCTGCAAGTGTTAATCAGTTTTTGCTTGTTCTTCTATGTGAAATTGTACACCCTAATTTAACATATGCTTTTTTATTCATTTAAAAAAATGAATATATTTAGCATTTTTAAAGTTTGCAGATGCATACAATCTTATACATTCTTAACCAAGTTGGGTTTAAAGAATTTTGTAGATTCCTAAAACAACTTATTATTGAAACATTATGAAAAATAATGAAACAACCTAAAAATAATCCATCAGCTTTTTAAATGCACCAACCAAAATACCTAGAGATAATACATTTATATTAATATGTGTTAAAAGAATAAACTTAAGACTTATTGGTACCCTCTTTATTAACATAACCTAAAATTAGCAATTTTCTATTAAAATTTTCCCTAAAAGATATAAAATTAGAGAAAATTAAGTAATAATTCACAGGTTATTCTACGGGAAGCTTATATAAGACAATTTAAGTGTATGACCTAGGGACTTGAGAAAGCCTATAGAAAATTTGTCTTTGAGTCTCAGTTCTTACAGTTGTCCATTTCTTACCAAATCATCTGATTTCCAGGTCAGGAAGACAGAATGAGCATACCCAGAAACATCCCCATTCCAAACATATACAAATAGGATTTCCCTGGCAGTCCAGTCGTTAAGACACCATGCTTTCACTGCAAGGGTACGCGGGTTTGATCCCTGGTTGGGGAACTAACATCCCACATGCCACGGGGCACACACACACACACACACACACACACACACACACGCACACACACAAATATATATATATATATATGTAATAAAAAGATAGTTTTAAAAATTATCTCCAAATACTTTATACAAATGGTGATAGCAATTAAGCAATTTGCTATATGAGTCTATGGTTCAGGCAAAGAAATGAGAGCTAGAGATGTAAAGTTGAGAGCCATCAACAAATAAATGCTACTTTATCTGTAGAATAGGATTAGGTTTTATAGAGAAAGTAAAAACAGAGAGGATAACAGGAGCCAGGATGGAGGCCTGGATTAGACCCATGTCTTTAACGTTTAATGCTTAGATGGTGGAAGAAGAGGAGGAAATAATAACAACAAACACTGAAAAGGAATAACCACTGGAATTGGGGGGAAAAGTAAAAGAATGAGGCATCAAAAAACAAACACAGTAAAGCAACTATATACCAATTAAAAAAAAAAACGTGCAAAGTGTTTCAGCAAAGGTGTTTCACTATGTCAGGCATTCCTAAGAGGTTGAAGAAGATTACAGGGACAGAGAACTGACCACTGGGTTTAGCAAGATGGAGGTCAATGGTGAAACTAACAAGATCAGTTTCAATGGGAGCAGAGAGCATAGACACAAAAGTAGTATGACTGCTTGGCCAATGGTGAATACAAAGAAGACATGTGTATAATCATGAATTTGAGTAAGACCAGTTGACATATGTAATGTTTTATACATATGCAATCTATAATTAATTTTCTATAGAGATTTTTACCTGCTTGAGTGAAACCACATGCATTATTTTGCTGGCGCTGCCATAACAAAATACCACAGACGGGGTGATGAAACAATGGAAATTTATTTCTCACAGTTCTGAAGGCTGGAAGTCCAAGATCAAGCTGTCGGTAGGTTTGGTTTCTCCTAAGCCCTCTCTCCTTGGCTTGAGGAGGTCTGCCTTCTCGCTGTGTCCTCACATGACCTTTTCTCTATGCATGGATGTCCCTGGTGCCTTATTTCTTAAAAGAATATCAGTCTTGCTGGATTAGAAACCCACCCTTATGACCTCATTTAACCTTAATTACCTCCTTAAAGGCCCTATCTACAAATACAGTCATTTTGGGGGTTAAAGCTTCAACACATGACCATTGAAGGGACACAATTTTGGTCCATAACACCACATAATAGTTTTAACTTTGTTGGTATTGGATATACCCCAGTAGCAGAGAAAAGAAAATAAATAAAGAAGTAAGGTTATTAATGAAGCTGACTATAGAATCTAAATTTAGGACTGGGCAAGAAAGTTTTGGGGAACATAAAAGAAGTAGGTTCAATGGATGAAATTCCCAATGAAGATGAAGAATTGTTACAACAGGTAGCATTATTGTGATAATAATAGGTAACATTTACTGAAAACTTTCCTACGTGTCAGCTGGGTTTGTGCTAATGCTAAAAGGAAGAGCTATTACTCCCATTTTGCAGATGAGGACACAGGCACAATGTGATTGAGTAACTTGCAAAGGTCACATATTTAGAAAGTGATGAGTCAGAATTTGAAGAATGTCAGTCTGCTTCCAGAGACCACTCTCTTCACCATGGTGCTGTAATTGATTTGGAGGATGAGAAGGAAGTGATATCCACAAAGAATTCCCAAGAGGTAGCTTATGGGGCATGACAAGCTCCAAGGCTAATCCTAAAAATTACTGGCTGAATTTGGACCAAGAAAAAAATAACTTGAGGAGAACAAGTTGCTGAGGGACTAGGGGCATGGATCATATATATGAAAGAGAAATCAAAAAAATGATGATAGAATGTTGGTGCTCTAAGTCAATAAGCAAGACCATTCAGAAAAAGTGTGTAGAGGACATGGCAGACAATTTACAAAAGAAGTCCCTGTGACCATTAAACTTGAAAATGTCCTATCACCATAATCATCAAAAGATCCAAATTAAAATCTGTATTTAGAAATTGATGATTTTCATAACTCATGAGAAAGACTTTCTCAAACATTGCTTGTGGGAGGATAGCTTGTTATGTATACCTGTTACCCTAGTAATTCCACTTCTAGAAACCCACCCTGAATAAAACAGTGATTTAGAAAAAGACTTATGTACGTGGATAATCACAACAAAGTCATTTATAATAGAAAAAATCCTGAAAATAACCTAAAGATTCCCAAACAGAAGAATTATTAAATAAAATACCCTCTCATTTCAAAATCATAATTTTTTAAAACAAAGTACTTTTTTAAAGATTGTTTTGGTGTGGACGATTTTTAAAGTCTTTTATTGAATTTGCTATACTATTGCTTCTGGTTGTTTTTATGTTTTGGTTTGTTAGCTGCGAGGCATGTGGGATCTTAGCTCCCTGACCAGGGATTGAACCCACACCCCCTGCATTGGAAGGTGAAGTCTTAACCACTGGGCCACCAGGGAAGCCTCTTCAAAATCGTAATTTTGAAGAATTTTCATATCAGTGAAGAAGACACTTTAAAGACTGGGGTCTCAAATTATATATACCTGTAGTACTGAATTTTGAAGGAAAATAAAATACACCAAAATGATTATTAAGTAAAGGATGATAAGTGATTTTCCTTATATTCATTTTGCTTCTCTGTATTTTCTGAATTTTGTACAATGAGCATATATTATTTAACTAATCATAAAATGTATATGTTTTTAAATAATAATTCAAAAATATTGACTAGGAATATGAAAAGCATCACAAGAAACCACCAATTGATCTATTAACCTCTATTGAATTAAATGTGAGAATAATTAGACTTTAAGTAATAGAGATGTTGAATAGGAGTAGAAAAAGAATGGGTGGTGGAGAAAGAAGAACATTAAAAGCATAAAAAATGTTAAATGCATAGGAAAATATCTAATAGAGGCAACACCCTCTTAATCACAGCATATTTTTAAAGAGCATGTTTGGAGACAGAAAATTATAAACCACATCACAATTAGGTCTGTGGGACATAAAAGATCAAACAAAACATTCAGAATTCCCAATCGAGTAGTACTATGTGTTGGCTGACAGGTTGTGGTGTAGGCAGGGATTTTACATCAATTATTCCAGAGATGACTAAGCCTTGTTACATTTTTCTCAATCTTGTTTTGCCTAAGAAAAATCTCTGTGTGTGTGTGTGTGTGTGTGTGTGTGTGTGTGTGTGTGTGTGTGTGTGTGTGTACCAATCTCTCCAGCTCCTCAGGTCTTCTCAACCTCATAGGCCTGCACATAGTGGGATGGGGAAATGACCCTGATTCACTCTCTAGCATACAGAATCAACAATGCTCCATTTTTCTCTTTTCTTTCCCATCTATTTTGTATGTCGTGGTCTTGGAGGAGAGAGAAAACCTAGTTCTTCTCGTGTGCATATTCTTCTCAATCATTTGTTTTTCTCACAACTGAGATGTTGTGTCAACTTTGAGTAGACGTCTTTGTTCCTTGGGGTTGGGGATATGATGAATAAAAGTAGATGGAAAAAGTGGATGAAAACTGTATGAAATCTTCTCTCACAGTGATGCAGATCCTTAATAAAATGATATATATGGTAATTCTCAGAGAAGAGCAAACACGTATAATTGGTTTATTTTGTAAAGTCTTATTAAACTGAAGACAACTTTTATTTATACACTAAACAGATTACCCATAGGAAATCTGGCTTTCAAATTTGACAGTTTTTTCAAAACTTTTCTTTTTTATTCTAACTCACCTGTGTAAGGACTCCAGCTAATCTACCTAGAAGATTGCAAGGTATTCCCTCTTCTTATTTTGCAGGCTGAGGTATTCACTGAAAACCAGACATATACCACTTCTTTGCCATCTCTGTTGAAACTGTTCATGTTCTATCACAGAGAGTGATCTATTTCCAGCTCAAATTTAAGTGTCACTGGGCATGATAGGCAACTGTCATGTTTGATGTCTTACTTGTTCTCTTATCACCAAAAAACCAGGACATAATGAATACTCAATAAATGTTTCTTGAGATCATTTTCATGATATTCCATTTTATTGAATTGACACTTCATGGATGGTCTCTTCTGAGGCTATATTATTTTGCTGGGAATGAATTGTCTGATCATCAGTTGCGATTATCATGATACAAAACTTCTACTAGATAAAATACCAAAAAATTATATACATGTTTGTATTATCCATGTCACTACTCTCATCCTTTAATATGTAATTAAATTTACCTTTAAATTATTTTTTCAGGGATAGGGGAATTTCTATGAACTCAAATTTTAAAAGGAGATGAAAATTTATTTTCGAAAGTTTTCATATGTTAACATATACTGATTCCTCTCTCCCTCTCTCCTTCTCTCTCTCTTTAAAGACTAAGAAAGAAGATTCCCCAGTATTAATCATATGGCTGTCCTCTACTGGCATGGTGGGGATAAATATGACAACAAGCAACTTCTTTAAATGGACAGGACTTTCTTGGTAAAAGACTGATTTGGAATGTTCAAATGAGAAGTTTCAATACTGGATTCACATCTTGTCTGGAATGGCAGACTTCTGTATAGACCTCTAGTAAGCTAAGATTTACTATGAAGAGGGCATCTTGCTCCTATTCATGTGGCACAATTAGCCACAAGCCAAAGCAGGCAGGTCCCTGACTTTGCTCTTCCAGTGCTGAAAGAGAAGTGTTTCATGGTTGAGCTGGCATAGTTTCCCATCTATTTTACCCAGAGAACATTTCAAAATTTTAATGCAAAACGCAGCTCAGTATTAGCATCAGTTAAAATTGGAGATAAAATTTTCTACCAAAATGACAGCATAAAGGCATGATTTGCTAAGTAATTAATAAATTATACCAACTGCTTTTTGTCCCTTGTAGCAGTCACATGTTATGTACAAAGAGATATATGTTAATGTAAAAATTTTTAAACAATAAAACATCATACAAACTTAAGTGACTATTATCACCATCATCATCATCATTATGACTGTATGGCATGTGAATAATCAAAGCAACTGCACTGCATCTCTGCCTATGTAGCTATTTTGTTCCTGAGGTTTGTGCCACCTGGGACTCTACCAGGTAATCAGGGGCAGGTCTCCTTTGCTCTTGCACCCCACACCCTTCTGAGCTTTGGCCCCTGTTCAGGACCTCACTGGAACAAGACACAAGACCCCTCTATATGGGGCTCACTGACACCTTCGCTCAGTTTTTTATTGTCCACAGAGCAGAGACTAGTTTTCTGGTCCCTAAGTGGGTAGAGTGGTCTTATTCATGATGTTCTCCAAGACTGTTAACTTTAAAATTTTGGAACTCGAAAGGCAGGGACAGATTTCCTTTCTTCCACTGTTTTCTTGTATCACATCCTTTTACCAAAGAATACGCAATGCCTACCTGCCGCCTGTATGGGGATGGAAAAAAATCAAGGGAAGAAAAGAGAAAATTGGGGGAAAACAACCCAAATTAGTATTTCAATAATAGTATCCTGTCACTGCTATAATAAAAACTCCAGGATGCCATAAAATTGAGAGGATTTTGCCTATTATTCTGAGGTTAAAGGAATCTTCAGGGAGATTAGGGATTGGGTAATATATCCTCATAAATGGTTACTCTAAACCTATATAAATTTTTAATTTCAAGGAGGTCTTGATCTTTGTATTTGTTACTGGGTCTCATCTGGAGGCTCTAATCCATTCCAGGGGTTCCTAGAGGGTTTAGATTCAATTCAAGTTCTCCAGAGTTTCTCCAACATATCAACAATAATAGCCCCTATTAACATAGAAGCCAACCGGACATTGCAGTATAACCAGAACCCCATGACCCAACAGAAGCAACCGTTAAAACTGAGACTGTGGGGCTTCCCTGGTGGCGCAGTGGTTGAGAGTCCGCCTGCCGATGCAGGGGACATGGGTTCGTGCCCCGGTCCGGGAAGATCCCACATGCCGTGGAGCGGCTGGGCCCGTGAGCCATGGCCACTGAGCCTGCGCATCCGGAGCCTATGCTCTGCAACGGGAGAGACCACAACAGTGAGAGGCCTGCGTATCGCAAAAAAAAAAAAAAAAAAAAAAAAACCTGAAACTGCATATAACTAATTCACCTCTCTCCTTATGCACCAGACCTGCCTTCCATATAAGGATATCCTCAGTATCTACAGCAGCCCCTGGAACATATTAGATTCTCAAGAAATGCTTATTGGATTATTTTGGAAATAAACTTAATTTTTCATGTCTTCCCTAAATCAAATCTTTACTGTCTGCACAGCTGTACAGTAGTTTCTAGAAGTCTTTCTACAGTAATTTAGATTTGAAAACTTTGTGCTATTGGATTTTACTGGCATGGTCATCCAGTAAAAGTCTGCTGGTTCAGACGCTAGGATGTTTTCTGATTCCTGCAGGGGAGCAAAGTGATTCCCTGAATGTAGAATTGCACTATTATTCCAACTCCTTTTACTTATCCTGAGAGCAGCTCAAATCTAGATGTTAAAGGAAAGCCCCAAATTTCAAACACAAGAGTGACAAGAACTTCCATTTTCTTGACATTCTCCTGGTGGATTAGTGGCTGTTATTAGGTTGGATTTGACAGCATTGATTGATTGTCAATTTGATTTAAGAGCACAATGCCACCCCCCTTTCATTTTATTCTCGCCAAGGACCCTTTAAGATTTGACTCTTTTTTTTTTTTAATGCAGCCTTTATTTCACCCACCCCCATATCCCTCCTTCCTACTTACAGACTTGGAAAGGGGATAGTTTAATAATATGCCAGTTTGAGCGGAAGCCATTTTTTATTTTCTTTTTCCTGGGCTTTGTTGTTGGCCAGCCTTTAAAAACTCCTTTCTATGTTTCTCTATCAAATAGGAGCTAAGTGAAGCTCCTTCTGACTTAAATTATTCTTTGCAATACCTTTGCCTCATCCCAGTCCCTAGTGATGTTCTGATCCTTAGTCCATATTTGAGTTGAGTCCTGTAGCTTTCCAGTTCAGTGAAAGTGGCCTAGAACCAAGGTGAATCTCCAGAAGCCTTTGAATCCAATCCAGGGCATGCAGAAAAGCTCAATTCTAGACGAATGGTGTCTTTTCTATTCTTTAAAATTTCAGAAAGATCTTCCAATGTTCTTCAAAGTTATGCTGTGTCTAAATGGAGTACTATGTTCCTCCCTATCTTTTATTTGAAAAATTTCAAACCTACAGAGGAAAAGAAAGTGTATGATGAATACTGTATACCCTTCACCTGGATTCACCGTCTATTAACATTATGCCGTATTTGCTTTCTCTCTCATGTTCATTCTTTCTCGTGATGTATAAATTCTCTCTTATCTATCTATCTATCTATCTATCTATCTATCTATCTATCTACCTATCATCTACCCATCTGTTTGTCTATTCTGGTGAGCAATTTGAAAAGTCATTGCAAACATCATAATACTTTACCTCAGGAAGATTCCTACAAAATACTGTAGACATGTAAGCTGTTTCTCCAATGCCTGACAAACTTATGAAAAAGCAAACAAGAAACCACATATCAGTAGGTTTATATAGAAAAAAAAATTTTTCTTTTAGTGAATCACTCATGTGCGTGTGTGCGTAGAGCAATAGTCTCTCTCTATTGATTTGGGAGCATATGGAAATAAATAACACTTGCATGAGATATACATGCATATAAAAAGAGTTATTTGACTTGTGAATAAAACATGCATGAAAGTTAAAAAAGCAGGGGCATACAAGAAATGCATTCCTGAGTTTTAAAATGCATCCCTTGCCAATTGATTCTGGACCCAAGAGAATTGAGCCAGAGTTGAGCTGGCACTTTGCCATGACGTGAAGAAAACTAGGGCTGTGATGAATTTTGACAGGGCAGCACTTGCACTCTCCCAAGGGACTGCCATATACTGCTTTTGCTTCCTGAGGTAATAGGCACAAAACCTGCATTAAGTTATATTCTCTGTCCCAATCTTCCATACTAGAGAAATGGAGTTAAAACACATTGCAGCCCAGAAGGGAGGAGAGAGAGCAAAAGTGAGTCTACTGTCTAAGAGATGTGTGTGGAAGGGAAACAGAATCTGGTCATCAGAAAGACAGTCTTTGCCCTTTGTCAGTGAAAGCATATGTTTTCGTTCTGAGAATCTGCTGGCAGCACAGTTCTTTTTTCAATAATTAATGGGTAACTAGAATTGTTTAACCCCCATAGCAGCCTGGGTCTCCAGGGCTTTTCAGGATCTGGAGCAATCACCATAAGAATAACTGAGAAGTCAGTGAAATGAAAAAAAAGCAAGGAAAATGTAGGGCAGATCTGCACCAGGAACATGACTCAGACAGGTCGTGTGTGTCTGACCTGATGAAATTGACAAGCACCATCTCAGTGACAGCCTGAGCTTCCCCTAAACCAGTGGGGCTTCCTAGGCACCTCCTTGGAGAAATCCCCTGGCTCACAAGGTAAACTGGGAAAAGGATGGCTAGGAATGTATTTGATAGAGATAGAGAAAGATGCAGGAGTAGCCTGTTGTACTAGACACCATGTTCTTACAGATGTGTCAAAGGAGCGCTTTAGTCTGCAGTCTGCAAACTGGGGTGTTTAGTTATTATTCTCTCTCTTTCTTCCTCTCACTCTCCTCCAACGCTTGGGCTGCTCAATTAAAAGTAAACTAAAAGGAAGGCCTCCAAAAGAAATTTCATATAGTATTAGAATCTCAAAAACAAAAGCACACACACAGACACTATCCTTTTGCTATAGCTCAGTTAAGCAACCTAGCACAGAACTTCATAGGTGGTAAATATTCATTTTCTCGATTAGTTCAAAACATGTCATCATCACCCACCACCACAAATGTTATTATATATAGTTCCTGCCTTGAATGGACTCAAAGTATATTTTGATACACATTTACATAGACACAAATGTATATATGTGTATATATATATATAATATATATATGCGAAAAAAAGACAACACATTAAATTTTAATGACTAGATCATTTGCCTGTTGTGCTCTTACTTGCACTTCAAAAGTGATTTCCGGGGCTTCCCTGGTGGCTCAGTGGTTGAGAGTCCGCCTGCCGATGCAGGGGACACGGGTTCGTGCCCCGGTCCGGGAATATCCCACATGCCGCGCAGTGGCTGGGCCCGTGAGCCATGGCTGCTGAGCCTGCGCGTCCGGAGCCTGTACTCCGCAACGGAAGAGGCTACAACAGTGAGAGGCTCACATACCGCAAAAAAAAAAAAAAAAAAAACACCAAAACGAAACAGTTCATGTGCTATCAAAGATCAATCTTTTGAAACTTCCAAATCATCCACTCCAATCTGTTCAGCCTTTTGTCGGGGAGTAACCCTGTATGGCATGTTTTTCAGGTTTTCTCAGTTTTTCTTGTTTAATGTCTATGATTTCTTCATGAAGTCTTGCCCAAACTTTTGCATTCAAAAATTGTCTTCCATTTCTGAGTTCCAATAGAATGTTTTGTTTGATACTATTCATTCAACAGCTGTACTAGATTTCATTCTTTAAAAAAAAAATTTTTTATGAAGGACCTAATATAATTGCCCTTGCATAAAGAATAAATGTGAATAAGACACCATAACTGCACTTTCAGAAATCACTTGTGTGTGTGTGTGTGTGTGTGTGTGTGTGTGTGTGTGTTATGCGGACCTCTCACTGTTGTGGCCTCTCCCGTTGCAGAGCACAGGCTCCGGACGCGCAGGCTCAGCGGCCATGGCTCACGGGCCCAGCCGCTCCGTGGCATGTGGGATCTTCCCGGACCGGGGCACGAACCCGTGTCCCGGGCATCGGCAGGTGGACTCTCAACCACTGCGCCACCAGGGAAGCCCCATTTTGGTTTTTAATGAAGCCTAAGAAAAGTTCTTGAGAGAGAGAGAAAGAAATATTAGAATGTTTTAGGAACTCAAATTGGGTGTCACTATGCAGAACAGATTAAGCAGAGGAGATAACAGAGCCAAGAAGCTTACAGATATAGACTAGGAAATAATTAAGTGCTATGGAGAGAAAAGGAAGGAACACGAAGAAGGATATAGCAGCAGATAAAGTAATAACATTTAGTGGACGATTAAGGAGCAAGACAGAAAAAGGAGTCAAAGATAGCTGAGAACCAGAAGGCTCTGAAGTATGGTGATAACATTAAGCCCTACAGAAAAATATAGTTAGAGCAAGATGGCCTTGGGCTAAAGAATATAAATTTGAGTTGCTTTTGTTGAACTGTTCAGTAAAAAATAAAGGATTCAGGGCTATTCAACATGGTAGTCAAGGCTGGAATGTATTTCTTAGAATCATGTATACAGGGTTGGTGATCCAAGCATCTCACATTGAATCCCTTTATCACTGGCTGCTTTCTCCCTTCTCTCCATGGTGTTGTACCTGTAATGGTCTCTGTTAGCAGCATGTTGGCTCATAGACTGTACAAATGATGAGACAAAGTAGTTTCTTCCACAGTTATACCTTCTTGTTCTGAAATGTGCAGTTGAATTTTTAAATGGGCGTTCACAGCTTCTCCTGCCGGCCTCTCAAGATCATATATCTTATTATTTTAATAAACATATCACACGATAAGCTTTTCCAAACAAGTGCTGCTACTCTTAATAACGTCTGCTTGTGTCCCTTGTCATCTTCATTTATTCAATTTTAAACTTCATAGTTTGGGCCAGCCTCCTTTCCCAGTTTGGCGTTTGGTGTTATGGATATCTTCTTGTTTAATTGAAAATGAAGGAATTTTTCCCCCCATATACAACTTTTTCCTTTTACTGCTGTTTGCCTATTTCAGGAGGGGGAAGTGAGTCAGAATGCTTGTTGAACTATGTTTGAACGGAAGATTTACTTCATTTTAACTTACCTAGAAGATATTAAACGGCATAAAACTGAGGTGTGAGAGGAATTTCTAGACCCTACTTCATAAATTTCTGTATTAAGAAATTGGTCTCCCTTGAGAGCTGAAAAAGAGGATCCAAAGCGCTTTTATATATCCAACCATATGAAACAGTCTGAGTATTCCCTGTTGATATCTAAATGAACAGATGTGTAACAGAAAAGTGTTGCTTTTTACTGGGACTTCTGTCACGTAGAAAACATTGGAAAGCTATCACAGCTATTTTTTGTGGTAGCAGGGTTTCTCTTCTGTATCCTATAGCTGTTCCTATGGGATTTTTGAGAAGGAGGGCATATCTACTGCCATAGTCTAGAAAAACACTCTCTCTGTTCCAGTATGCAAATGTTCATAGCATCATATCTGGATTATTAAAGTGGCTCAATTCAGTATCTATTAATGAAAGGCCAAGAGGGTTAAAATATATTTTGGATGAGTTATAAACCCTTTCATGCCTTTTTTGAACAGTTGAATAAAATTTGTAATAATGAATGTGTTTATGAAAACCTGAAACTATTATCCTCTACTTAGATCAAGTTGAAACTTAAGAATCCAAAGGAAGCAGAAAGTTTTATAGTAAAAACTTGATAAATAAGAGAATGAGAGAATCAGCTGTTAGAATAAAAAAATAACCAGGACTTTAATTAAATTGTTTTCATAGAGTAAGGTTATTATTTTCCCTGAGGACTTGCCTTTTCCACTATTTCATTTTACCTCCATGGTTTCCTTTTCGTGTTAAATGGAGGAACACTATAGCTTATATTTTTCTTTGGCAAAGACTACTTATTCTTTAATAAGGACAGATAGTGGTTTCTTTGTGGAGCTAATTGACTTTCTTGCTGTGCACATAGACTCTTAGATCTAAAGTAATGAGTTTTAGATAAATAATGGAAGTTTTTTAACTTTATAAAAGTTTCTTTCAAAAGATGCTGGTAATTAATCTGTTAGAGATCCAGTAAAGAAATTACTTATTAGAATTTTGTAAAACAAACATTTATTTGTAAGTCTTGTTTTAAACTCAAGTGCACTTCATGCAAGACATATGAGTGGTCCATAGGTGTTGTCCAGCACTTGAATGGACTCCATAATGAAACTGACAAACATATTAATACTCTTCATCTTAGTTTTGGATCCTGGAAAAAAGACCCATGTTCCAGGAAACAAAAACTATATGTGGTAGGTACAAAGAGTAAAATGAAGCTTAGAAATGTTAACTTGTCTACAATCACACAGCTAGAAAGTTTTGAAGTATGTAGAAATAGAAGGGGAAGTAGCAGTTGGGTTAGCCAAGGAGCATGGGTTACAAAGGAATAATGGATTTTATACAAAGCTGGAAGTTACATTATCTGGAAGTCGCTTCAGACAAGAGAAAGATGTTTATACAATATATTGAGACCAAGAATATCTTTTTCATCAACCTTACAAATCAGGCTTAATAGCAAGTTAAATTAAACATGTGTAATAAAGGCAATAAATTCTCCAAAAAAATATTGCTACTAGTGAGAATGTCTAACACAAACGCTCTGTAGGCTTTGAGAACAGCATCCACCTACCCCAACAGCAAAAATGAATAATATAAAGTAAAATAAAGTATATGATTGGGAGTAAATATCCACTTGAATGAATTTGCTAGAAAAGTATTTTGCTTAATTGCAACTTTAAAAAAATATGCTGTTTAATTGCAACATCAATAAAGAAAATTGTATAGATATCCTAAATAATTATTTGAAGAAGACTCACTTGAACACCTAAGTCCTAGGATGTTTACAACAAATTTACTACATTATGCATGCAGACCTTATACTTTTTAAGAGTATTGTATAATTTTAATACTAATTAAGAGTTTCTAAGATTGCTGTTAAAATAATTTTGTATTTCCTGTTCATACTACAGTTAAATATAGAAGGAAAAGAGCCTCAGGAACTTTGAGGTATCATAGCCCTTACACAAAGTGGATGATGTATATGTAAAGAAATCATGATGGATAGTAATTAAAATTGATATATAACTAATATAGAGTTAATTTTTTTCCTATCAGGTATCACCCATAAATTCAAGGTATGACTAATTTCATAATTTTACATGTAAAAAATTATTTTAAAGATCTGTTTATATCTGCTGACACTTTTATTGGCTTTTGAAGTTGTTCCAGTTGAAATTAGAGAATTTTACTTTAGCTTACAAAACATGCTTGGATACCATTATTATACATATTTTCTTATTTATAAATCCCAATTGTGTGCTTGAGAGTAACAGTCCACACATTTCTTGATCTTAATAGTTCCATGTTCAAAGCTTTAAAAAGAGAATGTGTTTTCATTATAAACAACCCACATGTCAAATACCATTTATGGGGGTCCTACAGGCTCAGAGACTCTTACCTCTACTGCGATTCTAGTACAGAAAGACAATATATAGCCCTGTAGCTTTACACTTGCCAATAAGTCTCTCTACCTCTTATTCCAAGCCCTGACTGCACAGAAGAAAGCATCCAAGTATTCTCAAGTATTACACTTATCTCCTACTGAGAAAACACTATATTCTACTACTTGTGATGAGAGTAGTTAATCATGAAATAAAGTGAGGTTTCTCTATAAATAAAAGGACAGTTTAGTACAGAGAATAGAAGCAAATCAAGACACTACTTCTTAGTGTTTCTCCAGGAAAGAACTACATCCACATTCACTTTAAAATAGTACTCTATAATAATTATTTTGGGTCAAAAACGTTACCTTCTTCATGGACTTTTTAAAATCAGTTTTCTTAAGTACACCTGTGGTAGGCAAAAGTTGACACCCATTTCTTCCCCCCAACCAGACATGTGCCACCTAATCCCTAGAACCTGTTAATACAATGAGATATCACTTCCCATGATTATGTCATATTATTTAGCACATTTGACTTACAATAGGAGAATTCTCTATGGGCCTGACCTAATCATATGTGCCCTTAAAAGCAGAAAACAAAGGCAGCAAGGAAAGGAAGAAAGATTTGAAGCATGAGAAGGACTCAACTTGCTGCTGTTGGCTTTGAAGATGGAGAGAGCCATGTGGAAAGGAATATGGGCAGCCTCCTGGGGAAAAGATGGCCTCCCCTGCAGCCAGAATAGGACTGAGGACTTTGAAAGCAGATGGTCTATTCAAGAGGTGTTGAGACAATCACCTATCCATGTGGTATAAAAAATAAAATTAGATCCCTTGTTCCCACCATGAAGCTAAATGAATTCCAGAAATATTGAAAACCTAAATGACAAACAAAACTTTAAACTCTTAGATGGAAAAGTAGGACAATGCTTTTTTTTTTTAATAGGATGAATTTCTCAAAGAATAAAATCACATGAAGAAAAGAATGATTTTTAAAAGTCTGGTGTCATAAAAGACACCACAAACAATGTTTAAAACCAAGGATGTTAAAATATATTTGACACATATATAATGTACAAATATAATTTTCCAAAATACATAAATAACTCCTATAAATAAAAGTGAAAAAGATAGACAATCCAGTAAATAGGAACCTGATTAGAGTGAAAACAAAAAGAAAAACATGAATAAACAGAAAAAGAAGACCTAATGGCCAAAAAAGCAGGAAAAGATAATTGACCTCACCAGCAATCACAAAAATGCAAGCTAAAACAACTAATTGTGTCATGCTTGCAACCAACAGATTTGCAAAAATTAAAAGCTGAAAATAATAAAAATTGATGATTATGTGCATGTGTTACGAAGGGAGAAGGGTAGAATTCGATTTCTCATTCACTGATTATGGAGTTAAAAATTGGTACAAGCATTTTAAGATGAATTTTACAATATTTAGGAAGGTTGAATTACATGACCCCAACAATTACACTTCTAGATGTTTTTCCCAGTTGACCTACAAAACAGGTCACAAAGTGACATCTACAAAAGATGTTCTATGCAGAATATTTGCATAATGAAAAACTGAAAATTATCTATTTATTTATAGGCTAAGAAATAAATAAAATATCGTATGTCAGGTTCAGAAGTACTATGCTAGAATGGCCTAATTAGATTTCTATGATTAAATGTGAAAAAAATTTAAAAAAATAAAATACAGTGAGATCAATATCTAGTCACAAAATATTCTCTATGCTATTTATGAGTAATTTTATATAAAACTTTGGCTTTGAATTGATACAAAACAAGCTCAAGATCATGGCTGCCTCTTGGGATGGAAGAAATGTTTAAGCCTCAGAAAGATAAAAGTAATTTAATTACAGTGTAATGGCTTGTTTCTTTCTTGTATAGAAAGAAACACTTAAAGCAAATATGACAAAAGTTAACTCTTATTTTGGGTATTTGGTAGATGGCTATTTTAAAGAGGATACACTTGCAGGCAACTGGCTGCTGTTTTAATTCAATATATAGGCTGAATGTGAAGTTTCTCACATAATTTATTTCCCTCAGGCTTTTGAAAGATTAATTCCCAGTTCACAATACCTGGGATGATCAAGTAATCTATGATGATTATAAAATAGCCCCAGTTTCTAATCAAATGTTCAGAGGATAGAGCCTGACTAAATATGGGGACAGGAAGAAAGTATGAACCCCTTGACAAGAGGACATGGTACATACAATACCCCCCTTACATCTCAAGACAAAATTCTGGAGAAATACCATGATTTTCCGTAAGAAAAAGAATGTATCATTGGAACATTCATCTCTAGTCAATATTCTCTGAAGCAGAAAACACATCAGCCACCTTCATGAAATTGGCAGGAACTCAACTATACTCTGGTAATTAGCTCAGGTTGAGCGAACACAATGGAGAGGATACAGAAAGGGTTTTTATTCCTCTCTAATCAGGGAATAGCCAAGGCCCCCTGTACAGGGAGAATCATGCTTTGTCAGATTTGTAGGTTCCTAAGCACAGGATACAAACCTTATGTCCTTGGTCAATGCTAAGCTCTTTATCTTATCTTTTCTTTCACTGACACTGGAATGTCTTTGTCCCAATTGCTATTGCAATAATTATGAATGAAATTCGGTACAAAATGGTTGTGGAATTTCTGATTTATTAGATTCTAAAAGCATCCAATACTCTGTCATAATAGTGAATAGAGAAGAAATTAATTCTTTGCTGAATAGAATTGCTATTTAGCTGCTTTGTTTCTCTTTAAAGTATCACCCAAATTGGAGTAATTATCATTGGAAGTCAGGAACCTAAAGTGGCCCAAATTATTTTTCTTGTTCAATTCAGTAATTGTACTTGCATTAATAAGAGTATTTGTCTATAGAGCTCCAGACATTTCAGTTTGTTAGGAATTGTTTAAGCCAAATCAAATATTATTAATGTATGCACCAAAACAAAGGGGTAAAAGAGGCTTCAAACAAGAGAATTAGAGAAAGAAAAAAATAAATTTAAAAAAAGGCTTTTATAGATTATATCTTTGGGTGAAATGTTACAGGCATAATGGTTTTAATATTTTTGTTTTTAACCCTATCTCGACTTCATCTTCACTTTGAAAAATAACCTACATGAATTTTTCACTAGCCCTTAATGTTAGATGATTTCAGATATAATTTCTTTCAAATTGTGGAAGCAGACTATTTCCTTATATTAGCTAATGCATGTGAGTGTGACCCATAATCATGTTTGGCAGCTTCTTGGCTCATCTGCATAATGAAAAAAATTAACGTAATACCTTGAATTCTGAATTGTGTCCTTCCTCTTGTGCTGGGAAATTCTTTACATCACCCTTTTATTACTTAACTGATCATACAAATTTCAAGGTGTATGTTTACAAATATTTTGTTGTGTTTCTCATGCTATTAGCATTCTGAAGCTTTTTCTTTCCAGGTTTCTATGGCAACAAGGGTATAACACATTCATTAAAAAGAAGTTCTGTTTAATTGATCTACTAATGTATTGCTTAATAGTAACTGTTAAGCAGTCTTTTGTTTCCAGGTCATATTTAGGGTTCACCTATTTGCATAAAAACATTTCATTAGCTGAAACCAATTATTAATAGTAATTTTCTTTCTTTAGTTTTAAATAACTAAACGCTCATTGAGGTTTTCTGAATAGCAAATATTTGTAGCTTTCAGAATACACTTGCTGTATGAGTTTGGCTTGCTTTGTTTCTGTGAGCAGCAAGAAAATTATAGAGCTTGAAAATTTTGATCCAAGAAGACAAAAATAAGGTGTCTCTTCTTTACAATTGAAAGTTAAATATTCAGGGATGCTAACTCTAGACCACATCATATATTTGATAACAGTGATAGTTATTTGTTACTTCCGGTGTTAAAATACTCTAGGCATGAATACAAAATTTATATTAGAGGCTTTTATGGTACTCAAGGGAAAATCTGACACTGCATATATATTTAAACATCTATGAACATATTTTAGAATTAATGCTTGTAGGTGTAAAGACTTTTTAGTAAAAGTGAAGTGCTGTTTCATTTAGGTTGAGATAATAAAGTATCTTAATGCAAGCCAAAAGCACTTATAATTGATACTTATCTCTGAGTAAAGTGAGGTTAAATTGTGTCTGTACATAGCATGTGTACCAGAGTTTGTAAATGTTATGCATTTTTGAGTGTTAGACAGTGATTTGGATATATGTATCCATATGTAGATAAGTATTAGATGCTTACTCCAAATGTTAGCTCTAATCACTTTGATAAATAGACTCATTCTCAATTATATATATTAGTTATAATATTAAAGGATGTGATTCAAAAAATAAACTAGAAAACATAATAAAATGCCAAGTATACACCTCACTCACCAGATCTCTTTCTCAATATTATCAGTTCAATTTCTTTATGTGTACTTCCTTATAGTTTCAAAAAGTAATCTAAATCTTTTATATATTATCCTTGGAGTACTCTTGTCCAGCCAGTCTCTTGAATTATTTATATTCAAGGAATTGTCTTAAAATCAGATCATGTGCCAATAAATACAGTATTAATATAGTTTACTAAACGCAGTTACATCATCTTTCCAAACTCTCAGAAAATATAAACACACACCTTCTCTTTCTCTATTGCTCTCTCTCCCTGCATCCTTGACCTCTGTGTGTCTTCGCAGATACATTAATAGCATTAACATTATGCTACTATTAAAAAGCTAGATGGTACAACAATGCTGCTTGACAGGATATTTTCACAATTCTTTTTGATGTCATTCAGTTAAGAAGGGATATCCTTTGAACCCTTATAAATTAAGTGGATATTCTCTATGGACACTCTCAGATATCTGATAGATGTTTCTATTTTATAGGGTGAAGCATTAGTCTCAGCTCATACTCAAGTCAACTCACCAACAATCTTGCTAAGTAATAATCACATACATATCACACAGGTTTCAAAATTAGTTTAAAATTAAAAATATTTCTGAAATTCATGAGAGTTACATTTGCAATTTTTTAGTGTGTGAGGTCAGTAAATAAATTAGTGAAGAATGTAAAAGTTTTTCACTCGCCTTTATTAAAAATATTTTTATACACAGCCATTAAAGTATAATTGTGTAAATGACAAAAAACTCAGTTACTGATTGTATTAGATAAACATAAAAATAGGGATTCTCTGTAAAGATGCACCTTGGGGAACATCATGACTGAGAAGAAGTTTAGCTTAAAATGACAACATGGGTGTAACTTAATGGAGCAAAAAAGAACAATATATCAGTATTATCTGGAATTTTCTTATTTATGGAAGATTAATAATACTCTTGAAAACATCCAAAATCTAAATTTGGACAATTATTTTTCCTAAGTTTACCATAAAACTAGAAGCAGGCTTTAACTCTAGAAGTTTCAAAAGTGAAATGACATCCTTTAAGTTTGTGTTAAAACCCTGAATAATTTCTGATCTTGAGATTTGAGTATTTCTTTTCCTTTTTTTAAAGCAAAATTATATTCAGTACATATTTATTTAAAACATGCTTTTGTTATGACAAATTAGTAATGTAAAATTTTACTAAGTAGACTTTAAATTTCAAAATTCTCAGGGAAAATTTAGAAAAAAAATAGATTAATCTGAAGTAATTCTGATCTTCTAATATATTTCCCATTAAAAATTCTTTCTATATTCTTTATTTGTGCTTCAACAAATATTTGTTCAGTCATTTATATGTGCCAGGCATTCATTGTTACAAGCATTTGGGATACAATGAGATATACACATGCACACACACACACACACACAGATGCCTCTTCCTTCATTGCTGTTATATTTTAGCAAGGAGAGATTGAAAGTGAATGATAGATATAATGAATACATATGTTAGAAGATGACAAGTGCTTAAAAAACTAAAAATAGAACTACCATATGACCCAGCAACCCCACTACTGGGCATATACCCTGAGAAAACCATAATTCAAAAGGAGTGATGGACCACAATGTTCATTGCAGCTCTATTTACAATAGCCAGGACATGGAAGCAACCTAAATGTCCATCGACAGATGAATGGATAAAGAAGATGTGACACATATATACAATGGAATATTACTTGGCCATAAAAAGAAATGAAATTGAGTTCTATGTAGTGAGGTGGATGGCCCTAAAGTCTGTCATACAGAGTGAAGTAACTCAGAAAGAGAAAAACAAATACCGTATGCTAACACATATATATGGAATCTAAAAAAAAAAGTTCATGAAGAACCTAGGGGTAAGATGGGAATAAAGACACAGACCTACTAGAGAATGGACTTGAGGATATGGGGAGGTGGAAGGGTAAGCTGTGACAAAGTGAGAGAGTGGCATGGACGTATATACATTACCAAACGTAAAATAGATAGCTAGTGGGAAGCAGCCACATAGCACAGGGAGATCAGCTCGGTGCTTTGTGACCATCTAGAGGGGTGGGATAGGGAGGGTGGGAGGGAGATGCAAGAGGGAGGAGATATGGGGATATATGTATATGTATAGCTGATTCCCTTTGTTATAAAGCAGAAACAAACACACCATTGTGGAGCAATTATACTCAATAAAGATGTTAAATAAATAAATAAATACCATAAAAATAAAAGATAAGTGCTATAAAAAGTAAATAAAATGAAGAGAGTGCAGCTGGAGGACCAGGAGTGCCATAGATGAGGGAAGGAGAGGCTCAGAGCAGACTTCAATGAAAGGTGAGATGTTATAACACAAAGGATGTATAGGAACTAGGCAAGTAGACGTTTGGATGTAGTAAGTTCCAGGCAAAGGGAACAGCTAGAGAAGAGGCCCTTGGGAGGGACTATCGGGGGCAGAATTTGTGAATAGTATGGAAGCTAGTGCAGCTGTAGCTGAGTGAGCTCAGGGAAGAGAGGAGCTAACGAGGTCAGAGAATGGGACTTTTCAGGTACAGTCTTGCAGCCTATTGCAAGAGTCCTGACATTTACTCTGATGAAATGGAGAGCCACTTTATCGCAGGTTCTTCCAGTGTAGATGTAATATGGTCTCACTTAATTTGTAAAAATGATCATTCTGGCTGCTCTCTTGAGAATAAACTCTAGGGAGGCTTTCAGGTTCCTATTGTTTTATAACAAATTGTCCCAAAACTTAGTGGCTTTAAGCCATTTTTTGTTGCCATAATTTTGTGGGTCAGAAATTCAGGACGGTTTCTGTTGGTTAGTTTCCACTTGGGGTTTCTCATGGCATTTGCATGCATAGAATGTCTGGGAAGGCACTCATGTGAAGGCTCAGCTAAGCAGGATATCAAAGAATGCCTCACTCACGTGTCTGGAAGATGATTCTGGCTGTTGGCGGGAGCTCAACTGACAACAAAAGCACTTCCATGTGGTCTTTCCAGAATGATGGTCTAAACTATTTATATGACATCTGGATTGACTCACAATAAGTGTCCCAAGAGAAGGGGACAAAGTAGCATCTTCATGGCTTTTATGACGTAGCTTCAGAAGACATATAGCATCAATTCCTCCATATTTTAGTGCTGAAAGCCATCCCCAGCCCAAATAAGCTCAAGAGAGGAGCGAAGAGTTTTTAGCCATTACGTTAAACGCTCCAGCTGGCCCTGTGGCTACAAATTATTTACGTCTTCACAATATGTAAAATATGTTCACTCCTTGGAAGACCCTGCACTCCCAAATTCTCGTTGTATCACAGCATCAGGCTCAGGCTTGAAATCCAGGATCTTATCAACTAAATCTGGTCTGGATGCAGATGAGATTTCTCAGGTATAGTTCCTTGGATACAGCTCTTTGGGTATCATTCAAGTTGATCAGAAGACTTGTGAATAAAAAAACGTGTTATTTAACCTCTGCCTATGTACTCACATACAGGTTGGGACAGGTGGAGGATCAATATAACAGGCATTGCCATTGACTGTGGGGAAAGGAGAGGCATACTGCAATCACTGAGCGAAGTTTAATCCCTTTTCTTTCAATCATACCACTGGGCATAAAGTGAAGAATCTTGTGATAGTGTGTGCATGAGGTCCAGATATGACTTCTCTTAGTCCAGAAATCTACGAACAATAATGAAAAAGACAAGTTATCAGCTCCACTTAGTCCCCTCCCCTCCCACCACTACCACACACACGCAGCAAATATACAGCTGTGGAATAGGAACAAAAACACTGTCAGAAATGGGAAGAAAGAGAGCAACACAGTGGTCACTAATCTGAAATAATTTAAAAATCTCCCAGGCAGAAATTGTGAGAATGGCCATTGTTCTTCATGGTCCTTACCTTTAACCTTAAATAAGATCATTCTTTATCTTCCCAGACTACATATGGAATGGGTATTAGGAAATATGCTGTCCTTGGGAATTGAACACCTTTATTAGTCTGTTTCCCCATCATTTTCCCTTTGGCAATACCTTCTAAAAACTTATTCAGCTTCCTATGTATTTTATTTCATCCAATCCATGCACTAGTCACTTCCGCAACTTTTTTGAGACCTCTCTTCCTATCTATCTATCTGATCCATCTATGGATCAACTCTTTTTCTTTCTCTTTTTTTCCTCTCTCTCTCTCTCTCTCAGCTTCATTTTATTACTTTGACTGAATCAGTTGTCTGAAGAGAGTGAAGTCTTTTTTCCATAAGAAACTTTTTTCCCTGAGAAATTTTTTCCAACTGCAAGGATTCATTGTGAAGCACCTTAAGTTATTCAGCAATTGTAACAAGATGTGTACCATCAATTTTATCATTGCCACAAGACTAAGTTCTAATTGGCCTTTGTTACTCAAAGATGTTCTTAGTTTTATTCATTAAGGTTGAGAATAAATTCTGACTTGCAACTGCACAATTTTGGACTCGATATTCCCTTTTATATACACATGGAAAGCAGACAATTTTCTTTGACTTCCTCTCTTCCTTGTAGTACTTTCTCAAATGTAAGTAATAACAATAAACTCAAGCTATCAATATTTTATTTTCTGACATCTTTGACTAAAATGACAAGATATTTATGTCATTATTTGCCTTTCAAGTTATTATAACAATGTAACCAAATATTTCAACTTAGCATAAGATGAATGGTTAACTTAACAAGCCTCATATTTCTCTCCATCTCTTTCCCTACCCTAAAGCCATGCCACATATTTTAATTTTTTAAATGGTAGAACTCCACTTCTGAACAAATTTCTGTATGAGTCAGCAAGGACTAGATTATGCTTCAGTAGCAATCAGTTCAGAAAACTCAAAGGCTTAAAGTAACAAAGATTTATATCTCACTAACTCTATACGTCCCTTGAAGGGTAGCAGAGGCCTCTGTTCCATATTGGGCTTGCTCTCACTCTGAGACATGGTTTGATGGCCTAGAGTAATTGTTGGTCACAGTTTTATTTAGTTTTAAAAATAAAAGCAACATTCTGGGTCTCAAAGCTTCTGTCTTTAAATAATATGCATCACTTCTATTCATATTACTTTGGCCAAATCAAGTCATATAGCCACATTGAGTTCAAGTGAGTGAAATTCCCTAATATGTGCATAGTGATGACTTTTTTGACACAAATAGATGAAAGATATGACCCATGAAAGGAAGAATTGATAAATTGAATTTCATTTAAAAACTTCTGCTCTGCAAAAGACATTGTCAAGTGAATGAGAAGGCATACCATGGACTGGGAGAAAGCATCTGAGAAAGAAATATCTAATAAAGGACTGTTTCTTAAAATAGACAGAGACCTTTTAAAATTTAACTATAAGAAAATGAACAGCCTGATTTAAAATGGGCAAAAGACCTGAACAGACATCTCACTAAAGAAGTATACAGATAGCAAACAAGTATATGAAAAGATGCATGATATCATGTCATTAGGAAAATGCAAATTAAAAAAACAATGAGCTACTAATACAGGTCTATTAGAATGACCAAAATTCAGAACACTGACAGCACCAAATACAGGTAAGCATGTGGAGCCACAGGAACTTTCATTCATTGCTGGCGGGAGTGCAAAATGGTACAGGCATTTTAGAAGACAGTTTGACAGTTTCTTACGAAACTAAACATATTTTCACCATATAATCCCACTACAGATTTAAGACTCAGTTTTCTCCCTTGTGATAATAGGGAGGAACCACTTGCCTCTCTGCTGAAATCTTGACCCTATTCTCTCTGCCTTTGTTATTGTTCATTTATATGTTTGTTTTGTTTTGTTTTGCCTATTAAAAAATATCTTGCCAGTTTAGTGGTGTTCTGGGAAAGAGCAAGAGTAATAGATAGAATCTTATGAAATTGATTATTTTCACCATTTTTTATCTACAAAGAGATTTTTTTCAATGTTGCACTTAAAAATTATGATCTCTTCAATCCCAGCTTTACAAAATTTCCAATTTTTTAAAATTATCATCAGTGAAAATATAATATTTTACACATTAGTTAAGAAAAAGCCATCATAATTAGCCATGATATGCAATATAGACTGTGTAATTAAAAACACAAGTCATTCATATTCCTCTTTCAAGGCTATATTTTTTTAAATACCTGATTTTTCCCAGAGATATTGTTTATTTGCTTCATTTGTTTGATTTAAGTAATATACCTCCTGAATATTTAAATAAGCATCACTGTTGACAGGTTTTGACTAGCCCAATCACAACCAAAATTGAACCATAGTGGACTAAAACCAGACTTGCTTTGATTCTCCACATCTTTTCTCAGATATCCAGTAGTGAGACAAGTTTGAACATTCATAGTCTAATCCAGATATGGAGCAGCCAGACAAAATTTGAGAAATGTTGAAAATGACCTTCTATTCCTTCAAAATATAATTTGTTAATTTAATGATATTCATTGGGTAGTGTCTACCACTTGCAGGGCAAGGTGCTAGGTGTGAAGGACACCACAACAAAGAAAGATTGGGTCCGTATTTTCAGGGAGATAAATAATCTACCCGTTTTACAAGTACTTACTTAATAACACTTGAACTCTGTCCTTTATTAATACAGGGAGAAATAACATATTTCATGACATTAACTTGCTTGACAAACAGAAGTAGAAAATCCTGTGCACTGTCCAAGCTGTTCCTTCCTTCGCATATGAGTCTTATATACATGCTATACATAATCAGAAGTGGGTAGAGGGAGACACAAGAGTGAGGAGATATGAGGATATATGTATATGTATAGCTGATTCACTTTGTTATAAAGAGAAACTAACACAACATTGTAAAGCAATTATACTCCAATAAAGATGTTAAACAAAAAATTTCTTTCTCCTAGCAATATTTTGTAGTTTTTTCTTTTTTACAGATGTTGCACCTATAGTTGGTTAAATCTGCTTGTAATTATTCCATGTTTTTGGCATTTAAAATTTTAATTTTCAACAGTTTTTATTAATATATAGAAATATAATTATTTTGTGTATATTTTATAATTTTGAACCTCTTTAAATTCACATATTAGTTCTAGTAACTCTTTATAAATTCCTTAGGATGGTCTACCAGCACAGTCTCACCATATGCAAATAAAAACATTCTGCTTTCAAAAAAAAAAGAAGTGGGTGGAGATTCAAATACTTGATTCTACTCCCCTGCACTACAATGCCTCAGCTCCTTCAATGGGCAGGCCTTAATTCTTGATTCTGGGGATGCTCCCATGTAACAAACACATCATTGTTGCTAGAAAAAAAAAAATTCTCCGGAGCTCTCTCTATATTCCTTTCCTCCTTATCACTTATTTCTGCTAAACTCCCACTTCTTTTATGCTCAGCTTCTTATATGAGTTATCATTTATTTATCATTTCCACCAACAGATAGGGCCTCAGCATAGAAGACAGGAGAGAAGGAAGACAATTTCTCTGTAATTTAGCCTCAGGGTGAACCTTTCACTGAACCAAGATTAGCCTCCCATTGGCAAATCTCTCTGGTGGTTTTGTGCTAAAGAAATTTATATGTTTTGATTAGCTTGTCTTTCATTACCAAACCTCTTCTCTTACACTGTAAATGTTAGGATGCAGGAAAGTGTACAAGATAGAAGAAAAACAAAATGTATACAACTTACACTTATGAAAAACATTCCAGAGGTAAAAGAGGGTGTTTTGAGGGTCTTTTTATAAGGGAAACTAATCTAATATAGGTGGTCAAGGAAGATCCCTGTGGAAGTGAGTTTTGTTCTTATCTTAAAGAAAGAGTACTAATTGATGGGCCTGGTAGATAAAAGTCAGGGAAGAGTTTGGCAAGCAGAGGTAACAGCATATTTCTACCCATAATGGGGGAGAGGTAGCAGGGTGGCTGGAATATGGTGATTTAGAAAAACAGCTAGTATAATAGGACAAAAACCAAAAAGGAAAAGTAAATAAGATGAGTTTCAAGGATGACACAAAATGAACAGTGCAAATATATGTGGGGTATGTTAGTGGGTTTGATCTTTATTGTAAGAATGACTAAGAGATCCATGGTGATTTTTATTGTGTTTTCTTTTTATTTTGATTGAGATGCAACTTAAATACTATAAATTTTCCAATTTTAAGTGTACAGTTTAATGAACTTTGATAAATGTATAAAACAATGGAACTATCACTAAAATCATGATGTAGAACATTTCCATCTCCCCCAAATTCCATTTTATAGTAATTTCATTTTTAGAATCTCATATAAATGGAATCCTATAGTATGTTGTCTTTTGTGCCTGGCTTAACTAACTTATCAAAATGTTTTTGAGATTCTTTAATGCTATTAAATGTATCATGACTTATTTATTATATTAATATCTGGATTAATAACAATTTGTTATTAATTATTCTCTAAGATTTATTTAATTTAATTTATTTAATTTTGAGTTCTTGGTCTGGAATTCAACCTGAAATTACAAAATTGTTTCTACAGAAAATGCAATCCACTTAATGCAATCCACTTTATTCTGCTCCAATTTTATGATATAGATCCCAGAATGTATAAAATGCAACACATAAGAAGTCAACATCCCAAAACCAAATCTTTTGCTGAAATATTAAATAAAAATCAATGTAGTTCTTCAACAAAGATGTCAAATTTTTTTTTCAACTAAATACAAATTTCTTTTTTATGTGTTCTAATCCATTTTGCTATAACTTTGTCACCTAAATATATTCCAAAAGGTTTTCACAATTTATTCTTTAAAAGATTTTAAACAGCATGATCTATTGAAGGGCAGATCCAAAGAGAAACTTGATTATTTTCCTACCTAGAGGATTTACAGAATATTTTGTAAAAATATCATCTATATTAAATCTATATTTTTTATTCCAGATCATTGAAGCTGGACTTTTCATAATTACATTTTTGTATAGATGTGAATAAAGAAATAAATGGTTGTTGAACTGTGCTTTGAAAACATAATGACAATCATTAGTGATGAAATGATATCTGCTTGCACTCATTGACTGTGATTCTGCTGGTGAGAATGACCCTCTGTGTATGAAGGAGAAATGAAAAGCTAAAATATTTTATTGGTTTACTTAGTTGTTAATCAATATTAAATATAACAGTCAGAAAAATCCAGAAATTAAAAGTGCTTCTTGGGGAAGGCGGAAGATGGCGGAAGAGTAAGACGCGGAGATCACCTTCCTCCCCACAGATACACCAGAAATACATCTACACGTGGAACAACTCCTACAGAACACCTACTGAAGGCTGGCAGAAGACCTCAGACCTCCCAAAAGGCAAGAAACTCCCCACGTACCTGGGTAGGGCAAAAGAAAAAACAGAGACAAAAGAATAGGGACGGCACCTGCACCAGTGGGAGGGAGCTGTGAAGGAGGAAAAGTTTCCACACACTAGGAAGCCCCTTCGCGGGCGGAGACTGCGGGAGGCGGAGGGGGGAGCTTCGAAGCTGCGGAGGAGTGCACAGCAACGGGTGCGGAGGGCAAAGCGGGGAGATTCCCGCACAGAGGATCGGTGCCGACCGGCACTCACCAGCCCGAGAGGCTTGTCTGCTCACCCGCCGGGGCGGGCGGGGCTGCGAGCTGAGGCCAGAGCGCAGGGAGAGGACTGGGGTTGGCGGCTTGAACATAGCCTGAAGGGGTTAGTGCACCACAGCTAGCCGGGAGGGAGTCCGGGGAAAAGCCTGCACCTGCCGAAGAGGCAGGAGACTTTTCCTTCCCTCTTTGTTTCCTGGGGCGTGAGGAGAGGGGTTTAAGAACGCTGCTTAAAGGAACTCCAGAGACGGGTGCGAGCCGCGGCTAAAAGCGCGAACCCCAGAGACGGGCGCGAGCCGCGGCTGAAAGCGCGGACCCCAGAGACGGGCGCGAGCCGCGGCTGAAAGCGCGGAATCCAGAGACGCGCGCGAGCCGCGGCTGAAAGCGCAGAATCCAGAGACGGGCGCGAGCCGCGGCTCAAAGCGCGGAATCCAGAGACGGGCGCAAGCCGCGGCTAAAAGCGCGGACCCCAGAGGCGGGCGGGAGACGTTAAGGCTGCTGCTGCCGCCACCGAGGGGCCTGTGTGCGAGCACAGGTCACTCTCCACACCCCTCTTCCGCGGAGCCTGTGCAGCCCGCCACTGCCAGGTTCCCGGGATCCAGGGACAACTTCCCCGGGAGAGCGCACAGCGCGCCTCAGGCTGGTGCAAAGTCACGCCGGCCTTTGCCACCGCAGGCCCGCCCCGCACTCTGTGCCCCTCCGTCCCCGCCGGCCTGAGTGCGCCAGAGCCCCCAATCAGCGGCTCTTTTAACCCCATCCTGTCTGAGCAAAAAACAGACGCCCTCCAGCGATCTACACGCAGTGGCAGGGCCAAATCCAAAGCTTAGCCCTGGGAGCTGTGAGAACAAAGAAGAGAAAGGGAAATCTCTCCCAGCAGCCTCAGAAGCAACGGATTAAAGCTCCACAATCAACTTGAGATACCCTGCATCTGTGGAATACCTGAATAAGACAACCAATCATCCCAAATTAAGGAAGTGGACTTTAGGAGCAAGATCTACGATTTTTTCCCCTTTCCTCTTTTTGTGAATGTGTATGTGTATGCTTCTGTGTGAGATCTTGTCTGTATAGTCTTGCTTCCACCATTTGTCCTAGGGTTCTATCCGTCCATGTTCTTTTTAAAATTTTTTTTCTTAATAATTAATTTTAATAACGTTATTACACTTTACCTTCTTTCTTTCTTTCTTTCTTTCTTTCTTTCTTTCTTTCTTTCTTTCTTTCTTTCTTTCTTTCTTTCCGTCCTTCCTTCCCTCCTTTAGACAACGAATCATCCCAAATTGAGGAGGTGGTCTCTGACAGCAAGATTTATGATTTTTCCCCATTTACCTCTTTTAGTGAGGGTGTATGTGTATGCTTCTATGTAAGATTTTGTCTGTATAGCTTTGCTTCCAACATTTGTCCTAAGGTTCTATCCGTCCCTTTTTTTTTTCCTAAATAAGAATTTTTTAATTCAATAACTTTATTATACTTTATTTTATTTTTACTGTATCTTCTTTCTTTCTGTCTTTTTTCCTTCTTTCCCTCCTTCCTTCCTTCCTCCCTCCCTCCCTCCCTCCTTTCTTTCCTTCTTGCCTTCTTTCCTTCTTTGCTTCTTTCTTTCTTTCTTCCTTCCTTCCTACCCTCCTTTCCTTCTTTCTTTCCTCATACTTCTACTAATTCCCTCTACTTTTTCTCCCTTTTATCCTGAGCCGTGTGGATGAAAAGCTTTTGGTGCTCCAGCCAGGAGGCAGGGCTCTGCCTCTGAGTAGGAGAGCCAACTTCAGGACACTGATCAACAAGAGACCTCCCAGCTCCACATAATATCAAACGGCGAAAATCTCCCAGAGACCTCCATCTTAACACCAGCACCCAGCTTCACTCAACGACCAGCAAGCCACAGTGCTGGAAAACCTATGCCAAACAACTAGCAAAACAGGAACACAACCCCACCCATTAGCAGAGAGGCTGCCTAAAATCATAATAAGGCCACAGACACCCCCAAACACACCACCAGACGTGAACCTGCCCACTAGAGAGACAAGATCCAGCCTCATCCACCACAACACAGGCACTAGTCCCCTCCACCAGGAAGCCTACACAACCCACTGAACCAACCTTAGCCACTGGAGACAGACATCAAAAACAGGAGGAACTACGAACCTGCAGCCTGCAAAAAGGAGACCCCAAACACAGTAAGATAAGCAAAATGAGAAGACAGAAAAACACACAGCAGATAAAGGAGCAAGATAAAAACCCACCAGACCTAACAAATGAAGAGGAAATAGGCAGTCTACCTGAAAGAGAATTCAGAATAATGATAGTAAGGTTGATCCGAAATCTTGGAGATAGAATGGACAATAGATTGGACAAAATGCAAGAATCAGTTAACAAGGACCTAGAAGAACTAAAGATGAAACAAGCAACGATGAACAACACAATAAATGAAATTAAAAGTACTCTAGATGGGATCAATAGCAGAATAACTGAGGCAGAAGAACGGATAAGTGACCTGGAAGATAAAATAGTGGAAATAACTACTGCAGAGCAGAATAAAGAAAAAAGAATGAAAAGAACTGAGGACAGTCTCAGAGACCTCTGGGACAACATTAAACGCACCAACATTCGAATTATAGGGGTTCCAGAAGAAGAAGAGAAAAAGAAAGGGACTGAGAAAATATTTGAAGAGATTATAGTTGAAAACTTCCCTAATATGGGAAAGGAAATAGTTAATCAAGTCCAGGAAGCACAGAGAGTCCCATACAGGATAAATCCAAGGAGAAATACGCCAAGACACATATTAATCAAACTGTCAAAAATTAAATACAAAGAAAGCATATTAAAAGCAGCAAGGGAAAAACAACAAATAACACACAAGGGAATCCCCATAAGGTTAACAGCTGATCTCTCAGCAGAAACCCTACAAGCCAGAAGGGAGTGGCAGGACATACTGAAAGTGATGAAGGAGAAAAACATGCAGCCAAGACTACTCTACCCAGCAAGGATCTCATTCAGATTTGATGGAGAAATTAAAACCTTTACAGACAAGCAAAAGCTGAGAGAGTTCAGCACCACCAAACCAGCTTTACAACAAATGCTAAAGGATCTTCTCTAGGCAAGAAACACAAGAGAAGGAAAAGACCTATAATAACGAACCCAAAACAATTTAGAAAATGGGAATAGGAACATACATATCGATAATTACCTTAAATGTAAATGGACTAAATGCTCCCACCAAAAGACACAGATTAGCTGAATGGATACAAAAACATGACCCTTATATATGCTGTCTACAAGAGACCCACTTCAGACCTAGAGACACATACAGACTGAAAGTAAGGGGATGGAAAAAGATATTCCATGCAAATGGAAGCCAAAAGAAAGCTGGAGTAGCAATTCTCATATCAGACAAAATAGACTTTAAAATAAGGACTATTAAAAGAGACAAAGAAGGACACTACATAATGATCAAGGGATCGATCCAAGAAGAAGATATAACAATTGTAAATATTTATGCACCCAACATAGGAGCACCTCAATACATAAGGCAAATACTAACAGCCATAAAAGGGGAAATCGACAGTAACACATTCATAGTAGGGGACTTAAACACCCCACTTTCACCCATGGACAGATCATCCAAAATGAAAATAAATAAGGAAACACAAGCTTTAAATGATACATTAAACAAGATGGACTTAATTGATATTTATAGGACACTCCATCCAAAAACAACAGAATACACATTTTTCTCAAGTGCTCATGGAACATTCTCCAGGATAGATCATACCTTGGGGCACAAATCAAGCCTTGGTAAATTTAAGAAAATTGAAATTGTATCAAGTATCTTTTCTGACCACAACGCCATGAGACTAGATATCAATTACAGGAAAAGATCTGTAAAAAATACAAACACATGGAGGCTAAACAATACACTACTTAATAATGAAGAGATCACTGAAGAAATCAAAGAGGAAATCAAAAAATACCTAGAAACAAATGACAATGGAGACACAACGACCCAAAACCTGTGGGATGCAGCAAAAGCAGTTCTAAGGGGGAAGTTTATAGCAATACAAGCCCACCTTAAGAAGCAGGAAACATCTCGAATAAACAACCTAACCTTGCACCTCAAGCAATTGGAGAAAGAAGAACAAAAAAACCCCAAAGCTAGCAGAAGGAAAGAAATCATAAAAATCAGATCAGAAATAAATGAAAAAGAAATGAAGGAAACAATAGCAAAGATCAATAAAACTAAAAGCTGGTTCTTTGAGAAGATAAACAAAATAGATAAACCACTAGCCAGACTCATCAAGAAAAAAAGGGAGAAGACTCAAATCAATAGAATTAGAAATGAAAAAGGAGAGGTAACAACTGACACTGCAGAAATAAAAGAGATCATGAGAGATTACTACAAGCAACTCTATGCCAATAAAATGGACAATCTGGAAGAAATGGACAAATTCTTAGAAATGCACAACCTGCCAAGACTGAATCAGGAAGAAATAGAAAATATGAACAGACCAATCACAAGCACTGAAATTGAAACTGTGATTAAAAATCTTCCAACAAAGAAAAGCCCAGGACCAGATGGCTTCACAGGTGAATTCTATCAAACATTTAGAGAAGAGCTAACACCTATCCTTCTCAAACTTTTCCAAAATATAGCAGAGGGAGGACCACTCCCAAACTCCTTCTACGAGGCCACCATCACCTTGATACCAAAACCAGACAAGGATGTCACAAAGAAAGAAAACTACAGGCCAATATCACTGATGAACATAGATGCAAAAATGCTCAACAAAATACTAGCAAACAGAATCCAACAGCACATTAAAAGGATCATACACCATGATCAAGTGGGGTTTATTCCAGGAATGCAAGGATTCTTCAATATACGCAAATCTATCAATGTGATAAACCATATTAACAAATTGAAGGAGAAAAACCATATGATCATCTCAATAGATGCAGAGAAAGCTTTTGACAAAATTCAACACCCATTTATGATAAAAACCCTGCAGCAAGTAGGCATAGAGGGAACTTTCCTCAACATAATAAAGGCCATATATGACAAGCCCACAGCAAACATCATCCTCAATGGTGAAAAACTGAAAGCATTTCCACTAAGATCAGGAACAAGACAAGGTTGCCCACTCTCACCACTATTATTCAACATTGTTTTGGAAGTTTTAGCCACAGCAATCAGAGAAGAAAAGGAAATAAAAGGAATCCAAATCGGAAAAGAAGAAGTAAAGCTGTCACTGTTTGCAGATGACATGATCCTATACATAGAGAATCCTAAAGATGCTACCAGAAAACTACTAGAGCTAATCAATGAATTTGGTAAAGTGGCAGGATACAAAATTAATGCACAGAAATCTCTGGCATTCCTATATACTAATGATGAAAAATCTGAAAGTGAAATCAAGAAAACACTCCCATTTACCATTGCAACAAAAAGAATAAAATATCTAGGAATAAACCTACCTAAGGAGACAAAAGACCTGTATGCAGAAAATTATAAGACACTGATGAAAGAAATTAAAGATGATACAAATAGATGGAGAGATATACCATGCTCTTGGATTGGAAGAATCAACATTGTGAAAATGACTCTACTACCCAAAGCAATCTATAGATTCAATGCAATCCCTATCAAACTACCAATGGCATTTTTCAAAGAACTAGAACAAAAAATTTCACAATTTGTATGGAAACACAAAAGACCCCGAATAGCCAAAGCAATCTTGAGAACGAAAGAAGGAACTGGAGGAATCAGGCTCCCAGACTTCAGACTATACTACAAAGCTACAGTTATCAAGACGGTATGGTACTGGCACAAAAACAGAAAGATAGATCAATGGAACAGGATAGAAAGCCCAGAGATAAACCCATGCACATATGGACACCTTATCTTTGATAAAGGTGGCAGTAATGTACAATGGAGAAAGGACAGCCTCTTCAATAAGTAGTGCTGGGAAAACTGGACAGGTACATGTAAAAGTATGAGATTAGATCACTCCCTAACACCATACACAAAAATAAGCTCAAAATGGATTAAAGACCTAAATGTAAGGCCAGAAACTATCAAACTCTTAGAGGAAAACATAGGCAGAACACTCTATGACATAAATCACAGCAAGATCCTTTCTGACCCACCTCCTAGAGTAATGGAAATAAAAATAAACAAATGGGACCTAATGAAACTTCAAAGCTTTTGCACAGCAAAGGAAACCATAAACAAGACCAAAAGACAACCCTCAGAATGGGAGAAAATATTTTCAAATGAAGCAACCGACAAAGGATTAATCTCCAAAATTTACAAGCAGCTCATGCAGCTCAATAACAAGAAAACAAACAACCCAATCCAAAAATGGGCAGAAGACCTAAATAGACATTTCTCCAAAGAAGATATACAGACTGCCAACAAACACATGAAAGAATGCTCAACATCATTAATCATTAGAGAAATGCAAATCAAAACTACAATGAGATATCATCTCACACCAGTCAGAATGGCCATCATCAAAAAATCTAGAAACAATAAATGCTGGAGAGGGTGTGGAGAAAAGGGAACACTCTTGCACTGCTGGTGGGAATGTGAATTGGTTCAGCCACTATGGAGAACAGTATGGAGGTTCCTTAAAAAACTACAAATAGAACTACCATATGACCCAGCAATCCCACTACTGGGCATATACCCTGAGAAAACCAAAATTCAAAAAGAGTCATGTACCAAAATGTTCATTGCAGCTCTATTTACAATAGCCCGGAGATGGAAACAACCTAAGTGCCCGTCATCGGATGAATGGATAAAGAAGATGTGGCACATATATACAATGGAATATTACTCAGCCATAAAAAGAAACGAAATTGAGCTATTTGTAATGAGGTGGATAGACCTAGAGTCTGTCATACAGAGTGTAGTAAGTCAGAAAGAAAAAGACAAATACCGTATGCTAACACATATATATGGAATTTAAGAAAAAAAATGTCATGAAGAACCTAGGGGTAAAGCAGGAATAAAGACGCAGACCTCCTAGAGAACGGACTTGAGGTTATGGGGAGGGGGAAGGGTGAGCTGTGACAGGGCGAGAGAGAGTCATGGGCATATACACACTAACAAACGTAGTAAGGTAGATAGCTAGTGGGAAGCAGCCGCATGACACAGGGATATTGGCTCGGTGCTTTGTGACAGCCTGGAGGGGTGGGATAGGGAGGGTGGGAGGGAGGGAGACGCAACAGGGAAGACATATGGGAACATATGTTTATGTATGACTGATTCGCTTTGTTATAAAGCAGAAGCTAACACACCATTATAAAGCAATTATACCCCAATAAAGATGTTAAAAAAAAAAGTGCTTCTTCATTTGGGTTACAAAAGTTTCTTAACAACATATTTATTTATTATTGGGCACTTGTTTTAAAGAACTTTTCTGTTGCATTTCAAAGATGAATCAAAATTTATTTTCTGATGATGCTTATTGAGCACAATTATTTAACCACTTTCCTCTCTTAAATCCTATTAAGATGACAGGATCAATATAAAAAATGAGAAGAAAACGATGTATTTCTGGAAAGTCAAAAACAGTGCCAAAGGCAAACCTGAATATTAAGGGATTTCTGGAAGATATAATGCAAATGGACTCTGACTAGTGGTGAAACTCCACAGAGCTCAGGGACTTAACAACCCTTACATAGGGAACAAAGAGATCTTCCAAATGAATGGATTTTCATAGGAAACAAAAACATAAAATATTCCATGAGTGAAAAGCTGATGAGATAGTGATCAGTGATAAGTGATGGATTCACATGGAATTAAAGAACAGTGTAACAATTACACTAGTATCCATTTTCACAGGAGTTGCTATGGCATTTGCCTCAAGATGAAGTACAGTAATAGAGTTTTTAAGTGAATTGGAGCATGTGCTAAAGGCTGCAGATAGCAAAAAGGAAGGCAGAAAGAGCTCACACATTTAGAAGTCAAGCTACTTGTATACCCGACTCATTTGCACAGTCCCTAAAATTAGGGTACCTATAGTCATAATCACTATTTATCGATTGTGCTTAGCTTGTGCTGAGAAAATACTCTCCAGCTACCAATACTGATTAATCTAGACTTTAACTTAAAAATAGAAATAAATATCAGTATCAGTAAACATTAGAAGTTTTTTAATATCATTTAACAGTCCGAACAGAAGATATTTACTAGCCTGACAGATAGAAATATCTTCAAGCAAATGGAGTTAAAAATAGACACCATAATATTAGGTAAATTCAGAGAGATTCACAAAAATACAACACCTTTATAAGAACAATAATTAAAATCATAATAGCTGAAATCTCAAATAAAGAAAGAATCTGCAAGGAAACAGAGCAAATAAAAGGGACCAAATAATAAGAATTATAATAGAAATAATTAGTAAACTCAGAGTGGTACATTAAGGTATAACATTTAGAACACATGAAAAAGAATTTTGAAAATGATTGCTGAATTTAAAATCTCAATTGATAGGCTGAATAGAAGAATAGACATGACTGAAAATTATATTATTGAGCTGAAAAACATAGCTGAAAAAATTTTCCCAGAATCCAAGAATGAATGAAGGTGAAAGAGAGGAAAGAAACGTAGAAAACACAAAAGCGAGAGGCAGGAAACCCAACAATGCCGTTATATTTATTCCAGAAAGAGATGACTAAAAGAAGATATAATCAAAGAAAGAAAACAAAATTTCCCTGAAATACTTGATTGTTTAGGTAGCAAGGACCCACCCATTTCTTTATAGAAATATTTTAAATATCTTTAAATATTTTAAAATAAATAATTTACATATTTTAAAATAATTATTGATAAATCTAAAAAATAATACTGATCTTTAAAAATGTAGAAATACAAACAAACAAAACCTTGAGAGAGTGTCAGAGTCAGAGAGAAATAGAGAAATTACCCAAACAGGTTTTATTGTTGTTCTACATTATGTCCTTTTTTTTTTGAGCACTTGCCCTTCTACATGTGTTTGTTAATCAGAGTTCTGCATCCATTGAATTTGAGCACCCAAATAAATCTGTCTGGCCAAACAGCCCCAATCCTTTGAATAAAATTATTAGTCCACAGGTGGGTATTTGACCCAAGTGGGTTTCCACAAAGTCATTTTGACGGATAGATTAGAGCTCTGGGAGAGAAACTGTCTCTCTTCTTCTTTGATTGAAAGGTACAAAGAACTGGGTGTCAAGTGCCATGATTAGAGTTCAGATGTGTGTTGCTCTTATCTGATATTGCTGGACCTAATTCTTTGACTTTCCAGGTTTCCTTGGCCATTTTTTCTGTATGATGTTTCTATGTTCCTCCGGGAAGATCACCTGGTACCAACCGCATTCTGGTAGCCACACAGGAATGGTTTTGTTCTTTACTGAATGGAGGTTTTGGAGGCTCCTTGGTCACCATTGTTGGACAGAGGGGATGGAATGCCACTTGCTTAACAGATCAGGACTAATGTGGTAGCTGCTCCCATTCCCTCACGTCACTTAGGCTAGGGCGCAACATGGCAGAGCCTTATCTCCACCTTCTAGACCTCTTGCCTTTTACCTCAGGCTTCCTTTGATTCTGAAGCTTAAAATGCCCTATAACCCACTCAACACCCACTCATGGATACGGGCTCACCAGGCTGTTCCCAGATGCAGGCTGAAGGCCAGAAGGAGAGAGCTACTACTGGCTTACTGGTTCTCCTGTGTCCTGTGACCCATACTGCTGTTGCTACTGCTAATTGGGAGGTTTCCCTATCAGTTGCCCAAAGTGGGGGACAGATGGTGCAACCCAGGAGGGTTGACATAATGTATAGGAAACTTTGACCAAGGCAGTGCACATGGCAGTTGTCTCTTCTTCTCCTAATGTCATGTCTAGAGATGCAGTTCATAAGGTCTCCCTCAAGAGAGAATCATCACAAGAGAACAACTATGTTTTTTGTAAAGTTTTATACAACTCTTTAGTATAGAACCCTTTTATGGCTATATTTTCTTCCCTCCCTTATTTCCTTTTTTCTTTATTCTTATTTTGTTGACTCTCTCCCCCCCAAATAAAGCACTATCACGTGGAATCTTTTGTCAGACTCTGGATTCTAAAAAACCTGGGTTGAGATACTCTTGGATTTCAGTAATTCAGAACTAACAATAGTGATTTAAAAAACAAAACAAAACAAAACAACTGCAACACCAATAAAAATAATAATAGGAATAATTAACATTTATTGAGTACTTCTTATATATCAGACATTGCTTTAAATACCTTGCATATATTAACTCATTAATTCTCACCCATGAGTTAGGAACTGTTGCTACCCCTGCTTGGCAGATGAGGAAAATGAGAAAGAAAAGAAGCTGAGTCCAGGCAATGCTACAATGGCAGGGTGTATGTAGGAAAATACCACAAATGATTTGCGCAAAAGCGTTAGTTCTCAATACCCTCTGGTGAATGATGATGAAACTAACTAGAGCTGGTTGGCAGTGTGCACATGCCCTGAAGAAAAAGGGGTCATGTAAGTGGATTGAAAGAGTTGCTTCCCCAAAAGGACAAGAGCACTCAGATAACCTTGCAGGGGGCATCCGTTCACATTCTAACTACACACAACTGAGAACATTATAGTCCTTAGACTTCACAAGTGAAATGAAGTCTACCACGGATCTCAAGTACAGTGGCAGGTTGCCAACTCAACAGTCCAGCACCACTAGCTCTCCACATGCTGGAGGAAGAGCTTCTGCTCTGGGGTAGTCCCTCTGCAGAACTGGCAATCCTGGAGGCTTTGGTCCAGCCAGAGATGGTGGAATGTTGAAGTGCTGCGTTGTCACTAACACCGGAGGAGCTGGTGCTTTAGAAATTCTTCTGCAGAACCACCCCACCCCCAACCAAGTGCAAGGCCAAAGCAGCAGTTCTGCCTGTGCAATTCCCCCAAATGCAGATCCAGATCTCTGGCACTGGAAACCAAAGGCAGCATTCTGGTTTTGTGCCCTATTTACTGCCCCATAGACATTTCAGGGCCTGGCATAACAATCCTACTGTTGTGATTGCGAGGGTGATGGGAAAGGAGCAGATTTCCAACTCAGAACTTCACCTTTAAGGGAACAAGAGCTTCAAGCCATGGGTCTTGCCTTAGTTTGTTGATAGGAGTGAGCAGTAACCAGGACTGATTCAGGGGCACACAGGCACCCTTCTTTGTAATTCCTGAAAGCAAAACAAAACAAATTTTGAAAAGAACAAACTGATATTTCTGCATTTTTAAATGTAGGTGTTTATATGTAGGTAATAATGGCTTGAAGATTTAAAAGTCCAGAAATTTTCTGGCTTCAGACAAGTCTGGGCCAGTTGTTTAAACATTTTGCTGGGAATCTCAAAATCTTTCTCTCTCTCTCTCTCTCTCTCTCTCTCTCTCTCTCTCTCTCTCTGACTTTCACTCTCTCACTCATTCGCCAGATTTTCTCATTTCTCAAGTTGGTTTTGCTCTATGTTAAGTTCACATTTCAAAATTCAGAATTCAACCCCAAGGTTCTAGAATAATATAAGTAATTTAACATAGTTACTAAAGTAATTTGTCTCTTAAGAATGAAGACTGGGAAAGCAGGAGCAGAAAACCACTCAGGAAAAAATTTATTCCTATACCCCTATCCATACACTCTTTGAGAAAACGAGTTGACTTTAGAGTTATTTGAATTTTAACTTAATTTTATTGTGTCTGCTTGTGTTTGCAAACACTCCTGAGAATCTTTCCATAACTCTTGCTTTCTGTCAAATTTACAGGTGAAATCAGTGTGAAAACTCTGAATTATAGGTTCTGATTGAATCAGCATGTAGCAAGCTAGCACTAATTGATTTGACTGTAGATTAGATTTGGAACGTTTTTCAGAAATGTGTTGCTATCCATGTAAACATAGCCTGAGTGTGAACTGATACTGTATGTCAAGGTCCAGCACACTTATAAAATATGGTCTGATCACGAAATAGGAAAGGAAGTTTTTGATAGATGAAACACCTAAATATATTCATGTTCTTCAAAAAATAAATCTCTAGATAGGTCATTAAAAACCATACTTCAAAATGGAAACTGACAAGCTGAGAAAAGGTAAGCGTGGCTTGATTGTTAAAGCTTGCTCTAGCTCTCAAACCATTAAAAATGGGATTTTGATCTGCTAACGAAAGTGACGTTTTGATTTTACTGTCTCTTCTCACCATCCTTCTTACATTGACAATTTGTAGTCAAAAAAGAACAAATCACGCAGATAATTTGAATATTGGCTTTTGTCTTCCCTTCTGTCTACCTTTTCTAAATAGATGAACTGACAAATGATGCCTTGGTTTATCTAATCTCAACAAATCTCTTTTTGCTCTGCTCAATAATATCACTTGACACCTTTCGCAAGCTCATTTGTGTTAGCATGAAGATTGTTCCTCTACACAGATTTTATATCATATGAATAAGTTATTTAGTGTGGAATTTAAACGTATAATTAAAATGAAACAATGTGTTAGCTTCTGCTAACCTTTAATAACTTCTAATAAAACAAATGGGCATTGTTGCAGTATAATCATTTAAATGATATTTTTAAACTGTCCTTCTGTTTAACTTTCCTTTCTGTGACTTTTGCTGTTTTGCATAAAGGTTTGAATACAATCCTATGTAATGTCTTCTACCAGAATGTAAAATCTAAATAAGTATTTCTCTGTGTGCATGTGTGAGAATATATACTATGTTTTATGAAACTGATTTCTTCATAAGGTATTAGCAAAGTAAATTTTAAAATTTAAAAATCATATATCTGTGTATATAACATTTTAAATTATAATATATATATGCCATTTTATAAAGACCCTACTCCTCCTAAAAAGGTCAGCACAGTTAACTTTTATGGATATATGTTAGATAATAAAAAGTATCTTCATCATTATATATGTATCTTTTATTTTCCATATTTATCATAATGTTCTGTACCTGGATTTTTTCCCCTTTAGTAATGTTTCTTGAGAGTTATCTATAGTAACTTGGATATCTAAATTATCTTATTCCAGTAAACGGATGTAATCTAATTAATTTCACCATACACCTACAGTTAGATGTTTAAATTGCTTCTAGAGTTTTCTTTTTGTATTTCACAATAATGCTACAAGACCTATTTCTGAGTGTGCGTGTGTGTGTGTGCATGTCTCCACGTGTTTAATGATTTTCAGTTACTAATAAGAATATTATGCCACAGACTGCTGACTTTTCTTCTCTAGTTCAACCTAGAAATCTCACAGAAGTAAAAGTATATTGATTTGAAGAACTAAAGTAAAGCTCTGATAAATACTTAAGGAAGTGGACAGGGGAGAGTGGTTGTTAAGTCCCAAAGGAAGAGCAATGGCAGCCAGAGGCAGAGGCAGGCTTGGTGTCATAGTCAGCAGGAAATTGGATGGGGGAACGTCTTAGTGACCTTTTCACTGTCGTATTTCCTATGTGGATAAGCCCCTACTACCTCACTACTTAAGAGAACAGTATCAGGCCAATACAGCCTTTACCAAGTAGGTAACAGGTGAGTGAAGACCAGCTGCTTACTGAGTGTTCTTTCCTTTTCCCCTCCTTCCAAACTATAGCTTGGCAACCATAGTGAATGAGAAAACTCTTTCAACGTAGAGCAGTGTCAGGCAGGGGTAACCAAGTTCCCTGAGGGACAGACTCACTTAGTGAGGAGAGAAGAAGCTTGTCAAACCCAGTTTATGACATTTTGGGAACATTTTCCAGGGGCATGCTTCACCTCCAAACCTATTAGATACTTCACAAGCTAGGGCTTGGTACTGCTACCATTTATAATCCTAGTCAAAATGACTGACATGTTCAGGGGAAATAATCTTACAGACAAAATAGTCAGACACAGAAGAGCACAACCAAAATAAAAGAGAAACACAAAACACTATATACTGTACTGGATAAACCAGAATTAACACAGCAGGTAAGTCAAGAATTGTTTAAAAACTATATCTGTGGAGCTACTGATATATTGAAGAAGAAATAGTCATTAAGAGGGTACACAGGTATAAAAATTATGATAGTTGAAATAAAGAACCTAATATGAGCTAAGTGGAAACAAGATAAGAGCCAAAGAGTGAGTTTTGGACCTGGAAGATAAAACTGTAGAAGGCAGTCAGGAAAGGCAAGATAGAAAATATAAACAAAATGTTAACAAATGTGGGGTATAGGAGTAGAAGTAGCAAAGTTAAAATAGACCCAGAATAATAGAAAAATATAACAAAGGATCAGATATAATGAAGAAATAATGACAGAATTTCAAAGAATTAAAAGATTAAAGGATGAATATCTAATATTGATGAGATACAGTGTCAAGCAGAATAGATGGAAAAGCTCTCATGTAGACAGATTAGAGTGTAATACAAACACAAGAAAAAACAGGAGAAATTCTAAAATTTCTAGTAAGAAAGACATCACCTAGAAAGAAGACATAATTAGATTGATGGCAAACTTCTCAACAGAGATACTACAGACAAGAAGACTTGGGGGCTTATTTATAAAGTTTCTAAAGAAAAGACTTTTGGAGCTAGAATTTTATATATATAGCCAAATTTTCCTTTAAATATAATAAGGGCTCAACAATGTGAAACCATGAAAGATTTAAAGTTTACTCCAAAAGTCTTCTTTTAAAATATCTTTACAAAAAGAACTGCCATAAGATGAGAAAAGCATCTACAGGAATGTTATGAGACATATGGAAAATTTATGAAGTGCCACCTGCTCCAAATAAGGTGGTCCATCAAATATATTCAGTCTATCCCATATGCAGAACTGCTCTAGCCCAATCTACCTAAAGCTGAAACCAGAGAAGACAGCTGTACTTCCTGTTGACCTGATGTAATCACTTTCAGCTTGGAGACTCCTGGGTCAGGTTTGGATCTCAGAAACGTAAATCATTGTCTCCCCCAAGGAATATTGCTACATCCTGTATTTTGGCTGGGCTGACTTCTTTCCGTGTTCTCTAAAAACCCTACTTGTTTTGTCAAAAAATGTCCGTGTTTAGGTTTTACTTCCTTTAATCTAATCTGATATTCCCTAATTTTCAATAGCTAATTTTAAGCCATTTATATTTATGGTGAGTGATTACTAAAATTTTGAGTTTATTTCTGCCATGTTATTTTGCATTTTATTTATTTATTTATTTTTTGTGGTATGCGGGCCTCTCACTGTTGTGGCCTCTCCCGTTGTGGAGCACAGGCTCCGGATGCGCAGGCTCAGCGGCCATGTCTCATGGGCCTGGCCGCTCCACGGCATGTGGGATCTTCCCGAACCGGGGCACGAACCCGTGTCCCCTGCATCGGCAGGCGGACTCTCAATCACTGCACCACCAGGGAAGCCCTGCATTTTATTTTAAGTGTACTTTCTTCTTGACATTTTAAAAAAACATTTTCTGCATTCTGTATGATTGAGATTAAAATTTTTTTATTTTCTGATAATTTTAAATTACATATACTTGTTCTTTTCAAAAATACATGAATTTAAGTTTATGACAAGATTCCAGTGTTAATCACTATCTTCATCTTCCTCCCTGGAAAACAGAAGGAAGGCATTCTGGAAGCCCAGCTTTGATCCCATTCCTGTCTGAGGCTCTTTCTAATCTGTTCCCTCTCAGGGTGAAAGCTAGCTCCCACCAAGTGGTCTGGCTTACTCTAGGACTTATTTAGATTTCCTCTCTATTTACAGTTTATAGAGATTTTTTCCTTAGTTTTGGAACATGGCTATACACTTTTTAATATTTTCAATGTTATATTCAATATATTCAATATTTTCTTTCATTTTTTTAATGTTTCCAGTTGAGGTAGGTAATTTCAGTATATGCAAACTATCACTTTCACATGAAATTTGAAGAATTAACATCTCTATATTTTTTCAATTTCCCTACCCCAGGATGGTATGACATCTGTATATTTAAGTATCATTTTTCTATAATACATTTTATACCTTTCTTAAATATATGACTCTAATTACATTTTTATTAAAATATTATAAAAAGTTAAATAAGAGTTTTTGCACAAGACTTAATAACTTTTTAAAAGGAACACATGTTAAATAAAACCAAACTACATATATAAAAGATATATATATTCACACATTATACTAAACACATTAAATTAGTTGCCTATAAATATAAATGGAAAGGATATGAGAGTTGGGATTGTAGATAAAGGAATAAAATACATAAGTAAAACAGGAGAAGGACCTTGAACAATGATGAAAATAAAATGGGAACTACGGAGACTGTTTATCTTAATTCTTTGCAGCTGATGCTTAGCATACATTTATATTGCGTGTATGTGTATAGCTAGCAAACTTATGTTATTCGTGTATTCAACTATGTAATTCACCAGTAGTATAACAAACAACATTGTATTTAAAGGACTCATTAACAAGAAGTGTTCTGAGGTGAGAGTTAGTATTTCTATGTTCATAATGACTTGTGATTATGGTTCTATTTCACATAAGATTCAAGGAACCTGAACTTGGTGTGGAATCTTGAGCTATCAATTCATTATTCATTTATTTCACTAAATCATGTTTTAAAAACCAACTTGTCAAAAGCCTAAGCAACTTACCCAGTGTTAATATCAATGGTCATTAAATAGAACTACAAAAGGAAAAATCTTAAATATTTTTGGGGTCCCTAAGTAATTACAAAGCCTCACCATTCTACAACTGAATAATATAAACAATGCACATTCTTTGTCCTGGAAAGAAAATCTCAGACCTTTCAGTGGTGTTCCATACGCCTCTATTTGTCTAGGTAACACATTTTTCCTTTAGTTTGAGTTCAAAAATCACAATGTCAGAAGTATCTTCTAGACATTCTTCTGATTTCCATAAGAAATTTGAAGATCACATTTATTTTTTCTCAGCTTAAGATTTTAAAAACAATTTGTCCTCACTGTGTGAGTCACAGAAGTATGACATTTAAGTGTTTAGCAGTACAAATTACTTTTCCAGTAAGTACATATTGGTGGCATCAGCATACACATCCTAAATTTATTAACAAACAGGAACAAGACCCAAATCACATTTTGTACTTCTAAAAAGAAGTACCTTGGATAATATGGAAGAAGGACATTTGTGAAAGAGAGACACTTGCTACATTGGGAGCCAAGAGAACTGCATTTTAGTTTAGCTGGGCTAGAAATTAACTTGTTAACCAAAGATAAATTTGTTTCTTTAACACTTCAATACAAGTGAAGGGACTTCAACATCCTTATTTGTAAAATAGAGTGACTGAGCTTGTTGCTTGCTAAGGAATAGTCTCTAGTTCTATTATTTCATGAGATTATACATTCAACTTACAAATCTTTGAGCTGTGAACATTTTACTGGAGATTTTCTTGCCAATGAAATATAGATGATAACTGGATTTCATTCTTAGCTCTAATAGCCCTTAGCTCTAATACCTTAGATATTCATCTTCTCCAAGACTCTTTCTTCAAGAGTTAAAGATAATAATATCTAACTAGCAGAGACGATTTGAGCACCAACTGTAATAGTCTACACCATAACTATAAAGAACATATTGCATGTTTCTCGGCATGTGTTATTAATAAATAATTATAATTTTATCATCCATATTCAACAAATGATAGAAAAGGTACTTTTTACAGTTCATTTTTGAAAAATAAGGTTAATTAATAAATATGGCTTTTAGAATTATACAGCTGACCAGAAGTTGTGCATATTACTTAATTACAGCAACTGCTAGCTATCTCATAATTTCACATTGAGGATTATCAAGAGTAGAAGTCTCATGGAACTAGAAGGAACAGGGATGGTCACATATGTATGGGTGATTCACAAATAAATTACTGTCAAATAGGAATAACAATAAACAAAACATAAACCAATACATTTTACTTTAGCTGACATTCTAGACTAGAAATCCACATAAGGAAATAAGGCAAATTGTCTTTCTCAAAGGGATCCAATGACATTTAGAAAAGTCTTCTCCAGTAGGATACTTATTTATCAGTAGATTTCTAACCCACTGAATTAGTTTATAGTTAAAGGAATATATTGCTATAAATTTTTCTCAAACACACATGAATGCTCAATCATAAACTACAAAAAATGAGAACAAATTCTTTCCAATATTAATATCAAAACTAATCCATTAATAATTTACATTTAGAATATACCTCAGAATGGCTTGTAGTAGCATAGGCTGAAAATGAACAGTTATATTTTTCTACAAATTGAATAAATGACCATAACTTGAAGAAATGTTTGAGACTGGTTTATTCACTAATTATAAACTAATGCAAACATCACATTCTTGGTAGTCAGTTCAATTACCACTGACCACATCATTTATGGATGAACCAATATGAAAAAAATTAATACTGAAGAAAAGGAGAAAGCCAAGAAAGGCATACTGACAAAAAATATTCATAATTATAACTGCATGAACTAATTTAAAAGCAAAATGAGTTGCTTCAAAGTAAAAGTCTCTGTATAAATGTAATAAGATGTTTTATTAAGTAGCATTAATTATAAAAACAAGAAATATTATTACCTTAAATTATGGGAAAAATTAAGGAAAAATTTCTTGAAATTTTTGCAAATATACTAAAATATTACCCTGATCAAGGCATGACAAAGTCTTCTTAAAACAAGGCTTGATGAGATTCAGGGGTTGAAAAACTTTTTCCATTAAGGGTCAGATAGTAAATATTTTTGGCTTTGTGGGTCATAATGTCACTGGGGTAACTACTCAATTCTGTAATAGGAACAGAGCCATGACAATTGTAAATGAATGAGGATGGCTGTATTTCAATAAAGCTTTCTTCACAAAAAGAGGTAGGCTGAATATGGCTCAAGAGCTGTAGTTTGCTGACCTAGGACATAACTGATTCTTCCTGGAGTAAAGTGAATGAATACAAGGATAACTAAAAGAATTTATTGTCAGTTTACTATTCTCTCCTAATGTGGAAAAAGAAAAAAACATCGAGTTTTCTTCAACTTTTGTACTTTACATTAGGTGATTATATTATTTAATGGTTGAGATTATGAAATGAGAACTATTATTAGCCTCTTTCTCAGTTTTTGAAAGGACTCATTCTTTTTAGTCATTCCTTTCTTTTTCTTTTGGAGGAAGCCACAAAAGGAATGGACAATGAGGAAAGAAGCAGTGGATTATGAAGCTCCAGTAGCAATGGAAGAGAATCCTGAAAGGAAAGGAGTAAAATGAAAATGTATAGGGCTTCCCTGGTGGCGCAGTGGTTGAGAGTATGCCTGCCGATGCAGGGGACATGGGTTCGTGCCCCGGTCCGGGAGGATCCCGCATGCCGCGGAGCGGCTGGGCCCGTGGGCCTTGGCTACTGGGGCTGCGCGTCCGGAGCCTGTGCTCTGCAGCGGGAGAGACCACAGCAGTGAGAGGCCCGCGTACCGCAAAAAAAAAAAAAAAAAAAAAAAAAAGAAAATGTATAGACAATAGTATGTACAGGTTAGTGAGTGAGAGAGAAAGCTACTAGAGAACAACCATACAGTTTATTATTTCTTCCTTGGGTAGCTGAAACAGTAATGCAAAACCAAAAGGCTCTCGAGAAAATCATCTTCTCTAGGCCTTTGTCTTCAGACAAATGGATGTCTAGACCATTAACGACAGAGAGTTAAAAATTCCAAATCCCTCTGGAGATTTAACAAGTTTTGAAAGAAAACTGCAGAAGAAATGCATTTAAATATAAACCTCAGTGGTTTGAAAGAGTTAATGATCATCATATGATCTCAACATGTTACTAGGAATGACAGCTATACTTGACAAGTATACTAGGGAGAATTGGGCTCCCTAGTTGTCAGCTCTTCTTATGCTTTTATTTTTTTTTTCACATCTTAATTTTTTTCTTAAAAAACAATTCTCTATCCTTCATCATAATAGGTTTAAAATGTAATATAATTACTACAGCATAATGCAGTTTGATTAAAATATTTGCTAAGAAACTGCATTGCCATCTTTTCTCTACTGACATACACTAACATACTTCAAGGGAAATTGAAGCGTCTAAGATGGCTACTTTGAAACTGTAAAACAAAGATAAGCCAAGTCTACAATTAGCACTTCAGTAATTGTTTCAAACTAAGATATAAAAAAAGTAGATATAAAGTATAGGTGACTATGCTTGTCAAACAAATGAAATCATGCTTGTTTAAATTTAGGTGACTATATAATGTAGTGTTCAAACTGGGACAATTAATAATGATATCAAGACAACAGATTTAAACAGCACACATGGCCACTCTCCTTGAACTGAAGAAGATGATGATGCTGTACACATTGGTGACCAACACATGCAACAGGAGAAAGATTATTCATTAAGGGTAAGCAGTTGAAAATACAAACTTTGTTTGCTTCTAAATCATATATACAGATATATGTATAATCACATCTTCTAAAGTAAATACACATGGGTATTCAGTTAACTGCAGCTGTGTAGAAAATACATTATCTATGCAAATAATCAGTAACTTATGTACGTAATAAGGGACTTTAAAAGACTAATCTTATGCAAAGGGGTATAATTAATATTCAACATACCAGAATAAAAGATTTATTTATCTTAGTTAATTTGAAGTACTCAATATGATAAGAATGTCATAGGAGAAATTTCTTTACTAGAAAGAGGAATGGACTAGAATAGAAATCTTTTCAATGCTAAGATTTTGTGATAATATGTTGCATCTGTTGCTATAAGAAGATTCACAAGTCTGGTCACAGCACCAGAGACTCTATTCCCCATGGGTTACAAGATGCGTTTCTGTGAGCAGAATTCATGGTAGTACTGTATCTCAGCCATATGTACGCCTTATGGCAGGACCACCTGTTGTGAGTCCTGGAGCAGAAACTTGAGTCTAACATTCTGCTTCATGCTCTACATTTTTTCACACCCACCCAATTCTTCTAGAAAGACATGCTGTCTATTAACAGTTATAAAACTCTTGCAAAAAGTACTAGCTTTAAGGACTGCATTGCAGTCCCTCAATTTCTGGTCACTATATACATCTTACACTTAATCCCTAATAACAGGTTTTTAAAAGTAAAGAAGCAACTAAATGTACAGACTTTATGGGCTCTCCAGTGACCACCTGGACAGGTTTATTGTACTTAGTATATTGACTCTGGATAAAGACCACGTAAGAGGAATATAATACTGGCAAATAGTATTCCCTAACAAGAAACTGGCCAATTCACTAGTGCTTGAATTTTGCCAAAACATCTTGAACTATTTTTTGAACATTTTAAGGCTGACAATCCTGAAAGATAGTTTTCCAAGTATTAGTCCACATGTATATTTCAATGGGGCTTTAATTCATAGGATTTTAATTAATTTACATTCAAATCATCAAGATATTTCAAAAGAGCTTTTGGATATTCTTTAAAAGTTCAAGATTATTTTCATTAGCTCTTTTTTGTATGAATCAGAAAACTGTGTTTCACCTTAGGTACAATTTCTAAAAGGGGTTTCAGTTGAGTTTTAGGTGAACTGAGATTTTAGAGAAGGTTCTTAACCTGCCACAATACTTCTAATATTAAAATATTATCAAATGAAAAAGTATTTATAAATCTAGCACAGTGCTGAGAATTATAGGGGCTGCATGTGCAGTACTTCTGCTCTGGGAACTTATAATGTAAATGGATAGACAAGGCCAAAGTTCATGAAGCATATACTAAAAACTTGTAGAATTCGTTCCTACAGATGTAGTTTTTGAATTCTCTATATCAGCATTACTCGTGTGTTTATTTAAAATGCAGGTTCCTTGGGAACTTACTCTGAGCTTTGGATTCTCATGTATATTGATATTTGATAACACATTTGCTAATTAGTGTAATGAAGATAAAATATTCTAGAAAATCAGAGGTAAGTTAAATGCTTAATGATGAGAATAATTTGGAAGATTTTGTGGAGAAGCCCAACTAGGGCTAACCAGCAGAAGATGGTTCTAAATATGCAGAAAAGAAGATAGATCACATTTTTTAGATTTAACCAAAACTGTGAACTATAACATGGTGTTAGGATTCACTAACTAGTGATAATGGTGAGACCAGCCTAACTAGAGTAGAGGATTCATGTTAGAAACTGCTAGAAATCATATAGAGAAGAGCCAAGTTCTAAAGGGAGGTCTGTGCCAGACAGAGGAGCTTAGAGCATGAACTACATAACAGAGGCCAGAATAATAAAATGGTATCTAGGATAATCAGTCCCATAGCTCTATGTAGGATGGCTTGAGGACAGAAACCCCAGTTTTAGGGACACAGCTGAGGTGATGTTTCAGTAATTCAGTTGCAAGATGATGATGACCTTGATCAGTCAGGACCAGCTACTTAATTTGTAGGTTTTAACTTATTCGAAACTTATAAATAATTTCAAGACGGTGACAGCAGAACTTTCTAAATGTAAGTGTTTTATAAATGTGGGGCACTGAGTGTCCACACAAGGCACATACCCAGGAAGCAGGTCCTGTAAGTGGGTGCAATACAATGTTTCCACACAACGGAGCCCCTGAGAGCTAAATTCACCTTTCGAATAGGTTTTGTTTGTGGAAAAAAAATTGAAGTTTCAGTTTGAATAAAACATGAATTGCTCTTTTACATGGACTGGATTACTCATTATACTGGCTACTGGGGACATTTTGGTGTGCAATCTTAGGATGGTGACAATGAATTGGAACCATAAAGGAGGGAAATCAAGAGCTCTTTTAAAGGAAGACATAATACTAGAGATAGGAGTTTGAGAAAAAGAAATTAAGAACACAAATGTACAGTTTTCTAGTCTGAGTGGCTTGATCAAAAAAATTATTTGGCAGAAAAAAATAGCACGTTTGCTTCTATTCATTTTAGATTCGAAGACAGAGAGCTACATTCATTGAAAATATTATTGTAGTTAATTAGAGCCATGAGACCAAGGCCTGGTAAGAGATAAAGATTTTATATGTAGATATGATGATAACATCTACAAAGATGAGGTTGAGGTAAGAAAAGTAAATAATTTTTTTTCTACCAAAATTGAAAAATTAGATGCTTCAGTTTAAAAGGTGAATTCATACACAATCCATGTAGAGTAGGGCGCTTGGAAACAAGACCCTGATTGAGCTAACTTGTGGAGGATGTGAAAATCGTCTTGGCATCCTTCTTTATTGTATATCTGGGTGCCTGGCCTCTCTCTGGCACCAGGTAACACCCTCTACTCTCTACAGCATCTCCCCACCTAAAATGCACACACACCTCACTCTGACTGCCACCTCATTTCTGCAAATCCTTGCTGAGGCATTAGCTGCTAAAACTAAACATTGAAGTGTTAGCTGAAAAGGGACTGGTGTATGAACTTTCTCACCTTACATTTTGACAGAGGTCTCCTAAAAATCCAACATCCATTATTTGAACCCAAGGAATGGAACTTTAATGCTGCAGGTATTAATAAAGGGCATGGGATCCTCCCCCAAATTACCTCACAGAAGGGTGGGGTTTTTTTGTTCACAAGGCCAGTAAAGCCTGAAAGTGTCAATAACCCACATACCCATCACTGTCATGTTTGTCATCTTAAGCTCATAACTTGAAGACACAAGTTCTGTTGGTTTGAGAAGAAATAATTTGTGTTCATTCAACAAGTATTAGTCAAGTTGTTCTATGCTCCAGACGATGTGGTACTTCCCGGGGTCTCAAACAACAACTAATGGACATGAGCTTATGTCCTATTAGAAGAGATAAACAAGGAAAGAGGTCAACTTAATAGGCTGACAGAATATGCAGTGGCTGCCATGGGACATTAAGGAGGGACAACTCCACACTGAGATGGAGATGAGGGGCAGGGGCCAATCAGAATGGGTTTCTAATAGGAGGCAGGGTTAAAATTGATATAATGTCAAATTTTCTATCCAGAACTCAATCAATGGAGAGATTTACTGCTGGAATTACCAATATATGGTTCCAAGACCACTCACTCAGATCATTAAGGCCAAATGAAACAGCACTAAGAACAAACACTATAGGTCTTCCATCTCCCGATTGCCTTTCCTTCTGCCTTTGACTCCCTCTTACCTAACTCAGACTATGCTATTTGTCTCATCCTTGGTTCATTTCTTTGGGAGTCGATTCCCCTAAATCATTTTACATACCAGTCTCTTCCTTTCAGTCAAATTCCCAGTGCTTTTTCATTCTAACCAATCCAACCATCTCTGATATCCCAGTCTACTAGGAATTTAAGACTTATTTATATTACTTGAATTTAATATGTCCTATCACTATTTAATTGAATGCATGATTTATTAATTAGCATTTCATGAATCTAAAGGTAAAGATGGAGCACTCTAAATGTTTTAGTCCTACCTGTTTATTAGTATAACATTCTTTCTTTTAAGTAAAATTTAATCTTTATTCTTAAAGTTGGTCCACCTCTACTGATATTTCTTCAATTTTAACTTAATGATACGCGTTACAAAGGGCAAGTTGTTCAATCAGTTTTGCATCATTATAAGAGCTAATACTTTCTGTGGGGTCACTCTATGCCAGGTACTATCTAAGCACATTATGGGTATTATCTAATTTGATACTTTCAGCAATCCTCTGAGGTTATCTCATTTATGTTCATTTTACAGATGAAGAAAGTGAGGCATAACGAAGTTAAATTATTTATTTGCAGATACAGTAAATGTACAAGCTAGCTTTGAGCTCTGACAATCTGATTCCAGAGACCATGCTCTTAATCTCTACATCACAGTGCCTCCATGACACAGAGGATACAAATCATTCATAGGACAGAGAAACTATATCTTAAGGAAGCATACATGAATCAGCCAAAGACCTTGCACTCTTTTTCATTCAGAATGAATTCACTACTAAAATATATTCAATATAACGTTTATAACGTATTCCCAGTCACTTCTAAAATGTGATATCACATATCAATCAAGTATGGGAGTAATTTTTTAAAATATAAATTTTTTATAAAGACAAATTGTCACAAATGTTTTAGTGATACTTCGGAGATAGAATATTATAAATTTTACCTTGGTGACATTTTTTTGCCAGAACAAAAGTAACATAAAGCTACAGTTCTATGTGTCAAGTTCTTAGTGACAATCATTTCCTACTGGTAATTAAGGCTTTAAATCAAAGGAAAGATAAAAGGCATCCATATGGCATCAATTTAAAAGTCATGAATGTGGTACAAAAGTAAAAACAACATTTGGAGCATTTGGAGGGGTTTATGTAATATTAAATTTTAAGGCAAGTTAATATGTACCTCTGTAGAAAAATAAACATCAGTAGACCCTCACATTCAGGCCGTGGGTAAAAAAATCATTTATAAAAATTATTTTTAAACAATTATTTAAATCTTTACTCTGACACAATATGGCATGAGAAGTATGCTTTTAGAAGAGTCCAGCTGTAAAAAACCTCCCATCATCCCAGATAGTCCTTACACTAAAAATAAAGTTATGGCTCTTATATACCTGCTTAGGTATCTCTCTTTAATGTAATTATATCTTTTTACTCAAAGCTATTTTTAGAGTGTAGTTTTAAAATAACCAGACCCACATTCACCCAGGTAGCATCCGAATACAGAAAATTTTATCACAAATTTTGAGTTTAAAATTCATATGCTGAAACTCTAATATGCTGGCATCTGGAAGGTAATTACCTTTGGGAGGTAATTGGGTTTAGCTGAGGTCATGAGTGGGGTTCCATGATGGGATTAGTGTCCTTATAAGGAGGGACTCAGCCACGTCTCGCCCTTTGTCAGCTATGTGAGAATGACCATCGGCAAACCAGGAAGAGGGCCGTCCCACAGCCTGAACATGCTGGTTCCCTGATCTCAGATTTCTAGCCTCCAGAACTGTGAGAAA